>NC_092671.1:25622069-25936569 GCF_964355755.1 Antedon mediterranea
CTGTATTTGTTTCCTTTCCTAGACTATGGGAGCAAATACCAAATGACATAAAAGATTCACAAACAATTTCAATATTTAAGGCTGCTCTAACAAAACACTATATTTCATGTTATGTATAATTTATTTGTATTTTTCTTGTATATGGTTTTATCTTTAACTGATTGTATTGTATGGAGTGAGTGCAGAATCTGTTTGGGCTTTAGCCTATTCTCATTCCTGGTTATTTTTACATTGATGACCGAATAAATATTATTATTATTATTAATGCCAATTAACACAGATAAGCGGTAACGGTAAGCAGAAAACCAGTTGTGCAGCTTGTCCCACGTAAAATCTCTATCTATCATGAGAATTTTTCCACTTAACTGCTGCGCATTTTAAGTAAATGGTCATCAGAAATAATCTGAATTCTATATCTTTCACGTATAGATACCATTTACTAGTTAATCAGCCTTTTTAAATTTGAAATACAATGTGAATACATTAATACTAAAGATAAAATAATCTTTGTTGTTTAATATAAAACATGCTTACCATGCACTTTCATTATGTCATTGTAGAGTTTAAAGGTCATGATTGGTTCAGGAAGTTCTCGGAAAAAGGTCTTGAGTATCAACGCTGGTATGTGCACATCACGCAATTCGTTGAAATCAACTTTCTCACCTGCGGAGTAAAAAACAAAAAGTTCCACTCACAGCACCTTTACAAGTACGAAAGGTTATTTACATTTCTGGCATCAAAATTTGTGAAAATATATATTTTGAAATGTTGTGGTTTTGGTTGAGTGGCAGCAATTGCTATAAATTTGGCGCAGGTATAATGCTATAGTTCTAGTGTCCACATATAACTTTCGGGGCGTAGGGGATACACTATGGCAATACACTCTTGTCATGTGGTTGTTTTGATTGGTCAGTTAAATCGACATTCCGAAAAACTTTGGGCTTTGACCCACATTTGTATAGCAGGGTGGCTTGCAAAAAAAACACATATGGCTCGACGTTAGTAAACGTACTAAACGCAATTGATGTGTGTTTGGATCGCAATATAATGTCAAATCATGTGTGAACACAGTGTGTGCGTGTCATGTCTCTTATAAAGGGGTAACCCCAGGCTGCCCTGGATTTTTTCAGTGGATCATCAGCACAATTTTTACTTATTATGTTGGTCCAGCTGGGCAGTTGGGCCATGGGTTGGTATCGGGAAGAGAATTTTAGGCAGCATTTGCGAAACGTCGACTTGACTAATGGATAATATGTAATTACCATTATTAAATTGTTGATGAACCTCCTTTACTATTTGTGCATTGGGGCAACGACGAAATACACCTTCAACATCAAGAGCTGCAGACAAAACAAAAAAATAGAATGATGTTATGATGCTGAACTGAATCAACTACAATCAACTCTCCTAATAACAAAATCCCTCTAAAAAGCAGACTTTTTTCCAGCTCCAAAATGGCCACCCTCATTTACTATCATTAAAAACCCATTCATATTTTGTCTGGTATTGAGGACAGTTGTGTTTATATGGTTTGCTAACTGTATTTTGTGTACAGTTATTGTCATTTTCTGTAGTGTGTATCAAACAACACATTTCCAATGTTTTTTTTTTCTTTATATGAATCATTGGACAATAAAAGTTTTTGAATTTTAAATGTTATGGTAATTTTCTTCAAAATCATTTAGGAAATATTTTCTTTTGCATATTATCGTAGTGAATACAATTCCTGTCATTGTTGATGGTATAGAGTTGGTGTAATACTCCAAACTAGTGTTATGATAGTATAGAGTCAATGTAATACTCTAAACTAGTGTTATGATGGTATAGAGTCAGTGTAATACTCCAAACTAGTGTTATGACGGTATAGAGTCAGTGTAATACTCCAAACTAGTGTTATGATGGTATAGAGTCAGTGTAATACTCTAAACTAGTGTTATGATGGTATAGAGTCAGTGTAATACTCCAAACTAGTGTTATGATGGTATAGAGTCAGTCTAATACTCCAAACTAGTGTTATGTTGGTATAGAGTCAGTGTAATACCCCAAACTAGTGTTATGATGGTATAGAGTCAGTGTAATACTCCAAACTAGTGTTATGATGGTATAGAGTCAGTCTAATACTCCAAACTAGTGTTATGATGGTATAGAGTCAGTGTAATACTCCAAACTAGTGTTATGTTGGTATAGAGTCAGTGTAATACTCCAAACTAGTGTTATGATGGTATAGAGTCAGTGTAATACTCCAAACTAGTGTTATGTTGGTATAGAGTCAGTCTAATACTCCAAACTAGTGTTATGATGGTATAGAGTCAGTCTAATACTCCAAACTAGTGTTATGTTGGTATAGAGTCAGTGTAATACTCCAAACTAGTGTTATGATGGTATAGAGTCAGTGTAATACTCCAAACTAGTGTTATGATGGTATAGAGTCAGTGTAATACTCCAAACTAGTGTTATGATGATATAGAGTCAGTGTAATACTCCAAACTAGTGTTATGATGGTATAGAGTCAGTGTAATACTCTAAACTAGTGTTATGATGGTATAGAGTCAGTGTAATACTCTAAACTAGTGTTATGATGGTATAGAGTCAGTGTAATACCCCAAACTAGTGTTATGATGGTATAGAGTCAGTCTAATACTCCAAACTAGTGTTATGTTGGTATAGAGTCAGTGTAATACTCCAAACTAGTGTTATGATGGTATAGAGTCAGTGTAATACTCTAAACTAGTGTTATGATGGTATAGAGTCAGTGTAATACTCCAAACTAGTGTTATGATGGTATAGAGTCAGTGTAATACTCCAAACTAGTGTTATGATGGTATAGAGTCAGTGTAATACTCCAAACTAGTGTTATGATGATATAGAGTCAGTGTAATACTCCAAACTAGTGTTATGATGGTATAGAGTCAGTGTAATACTCTAAACTAGTGTTATGATGGTATAGAGTCAGTGTAATACTCTAAACTAGTGTTATGATGGTATAAAGTCAGTGTAATACTCCAAACTAGTGTTATGACGGTATAGAGTCAGTGTAATACTCCAAACTAGTGTTATGACGGTATAGAGTCAGTGTAATACTCCAAACTAGTGTTATGATGGTATAGAGTCAGTGTAATACTCTAAACTAGTGTTATGATGGTATAGAGTCAGTGTAATACTCCAAACTAGTGTTATGATGGTATAGAGTCAGTCTAATACTCCAAACTAGTGTTATGTTGGTATAGAGTCAGTGTAATACCCCAAACTAGTGTTATGATGGTATAGAGTCAGTGTAATACTCCAAACTAGTGTTATGATGGTATAGAGTCAGTCTAATACTCCAAACTAGTGTTATGATGGTATAGAGTCAGTGTAATACTCCAAACTAGTGTTATGTTGGTATAGAGTCAGTGTAATACTCCAAACTAGTGTTATGATGGTATAGAGTCAGTGTAATACTCCAAACTAGTGTTATGTTGGTATAGAGTCAGTCTAATACTCCAAACTAGTGTTATGATGGTATAGAGTCAGTCTAATACTCCAAACTAGTGTTATGTTGGTATAGAGTCAGTGTAATACTCCAAACTAGTGTTATGATGGTATAGAGTCAGTGTAATACTCCAAACTAGTGTTATGATGGTATAGAGTCAGTGTAATACTCCAAACTAGTGTTATGATGATATAGAGTCAGTGTAATACTCCAAACTAGTGTTATGATGGTATAGAGTCAGTGTAATACTCTAAACTAGTGTTATGATGGTATAGAGTCAGTGTAATACTCTAAACTAGTGTTATGATGGTATAGAGTCAGTGTAATACCCCAAACTAGTGTTATGATGGTATAGAGTCAGTCTAATACTCCAAACTAGTGTTATGTTGGTATAGAGTCAGTGTAATACTCCAAACTAGTGTTATGATGGTATAGAGTCAGTGTAATACTCCAAACTAGTGTTATGATGGTATAGAGTCAGTGTAATACTCCAAACTAGTGTTATGATGATATAGAGTCAGTGTAATACTCCAAACTAGTGTTATGATGGTATAGAGTCAGTGTAATACTCTAAACTAGTGTTATGATGGTATAGAGTCAGTGTAATACTCTAAACTAGTGTTATGATGGTATAAAGTCAGTGTAATACTCCAAACTAGTGTTATGACGGTATAGAGTCAGTGTAATACTCCAAACTAGTGTTATGACGGTATAGAGTCAGTGTAATACTCCAAACTAGTGTTATGATGGTATAGAGTCAGTGTAATACTCCAAACTAGTGCTATGATGGTATAGAGTCAGTGTAATACTCCAAACTAGTGTTATGATGGTATAGAGTCAGTGTAATACTCCAAACTAGTGTAATGATGGTATAGAGTCAGTGTAATACTCCAAACTAGTGTTATGATGGTATAGAGTCAGTGTAATACTCCAAACTAGTGTTATGATGGTATAGAGTCAGTCTAATACTCCAAACTAGTGTAATGATGGTATAGAGTCAGTGTAATACTCCAAACTAGTGCTATGATGGTATAGAGTCAGTGTAATACTCCAAACTAGTGTTATGATGGTATAGAGTCAGTGTAATACTCCAAACTAGTGTAATGATGGTATAGAGTCAGTGTAATACTCCAAACTAGTGTTATGATGGTATAGAGTCAGTGTAATACTCCAAACTAGTGTTATGACGGTATAGAGTCAGTGTAATACTCCAAACTAGTGTTATGATGGTATAGAGTCAGTCTAATACTCCAAACTAGTGTAATGATGGTATAGAGTCAGTGTAATACTCCAAACTAGTGTTTAAGACACTAGTACATTGCAATTATATACTGTTATAAGTTTGAACACCTATGTATCATACAGTAGTTACCATTTTGTCTGAGGTGGGTAACACATTGACGAACGACTTTTGGAATTGGGTCACCATTGCATTGTTTCTTCAAACTGAAAAAGAAATAGACAAAAAAGGGTTTGAAAATAACTACAAAAAACTACTATACAACAACGTCGATGATACTGTAGATATATATGTGATAATAAAATAAAATACAATAATAATAATCTTTGATATCTAGGCATGGAGCTATAAAGTATAAAGCTCCATGATCTGGGTAATATAATATTTACTCTTGGAGACTTCCATGATATTATATCGAACATTATATTTTAATGGAATTAAGGAATTGATTTCAAATGATTATTTATTTTGGCTCTACTAACATTTTTTTTTAAATCTAATCGGTGTGATTATCAAATGTCTGGTAACAAGAGATTCATGCAATAATGATCTCTATGATTAATCTGCATCTCAAGAGAAAACAAAAACATGGCAATAGAAAAAAAATGTATTCTTGAAGTAAGCTATATTTATCCATCATAAAAGTAACAGAATGTGTTGTGAAAAACTGGCATACACAAACACATAATTGAAAATAATAACAATTCATTCATACATAAGCCTCAATCACTGAACGCCAGTTATGTTTGGGACAATTCATTCATACATAAGCCTCAATCACTGAACGCCAGTTAACAATTCATTCATACATAAGCCTCAATCACTGAACGCCAGTTAACAATTCATTCATACATAAGCCTCAATCACTGAACGCCAATTAACAATTCATTCATACATAAGCCTCAATCACTGAACGCCAGTTAACAATTCATTCATAAGCCTCAATCACTGAACGCCAGTTAACAATTCATTCATACATAAGCCTCAATCACTGAACGCCAGTTAACAATTCATTCATACATAAGCCTCAATCACTGAACGCCAGTTATGTTTGGGACAATTCATTCATACATAAGCCTCAATCACTGAACGCATAGCTTTGTATCTGTGTCATCCACTGAAATGAAAATAATATTTATTACAAAGTTATGACAATTTCGTAAATCATTTATGTAAAGCATTATGGAAAAACGATCATCTTTATTGATTGATAATATTGAACATAATTCGATCCCATAAGTGTTTTTGTGTTATTTAATATTGTTTAATCTGTACATTAGTTAAATAATTACTTTTGATTTTTTATTGTTGTTTTATGTTTATTCCTTAAACGCACTGTTTGACCAGTTTGCCAATAAAGATTATTATTATGCAAGTCTTTCATTTAAAAGTGAGGTATAAATTATTTAATATTGTACTTATACCAAAGTTTGCAAGGTATGTACAATAATCTTATGTATGGCAATAGCAGGGAAAAGGTATTCTGGAAACTATGAATATTGATCTCTTAAATAGACACTTTTTTAATAATCAATATAGTAAATGTCATAAAATCCATTAAAAATTTAAATTATTAAAAACAAATTTGTCCCTAGGAATTATACCTCATTAGGTAATACAATTTCCAGTTCATGATTAAACTTGAATGCATGACTTTCACTATGAAATTGCTTCAATGCATTATTTATCGTCTACTGTGTGCTATTTACATAATATATGCTATTAGTATACTGTACACAAGTATTTCAGTTGGTGAATTCGATTTGGCATGCATTAGAAAAATTCACTGTAGACTAGCCTATTAATTTAATTCTGTTTGCCGAGTTGGCTTATTCTTTTAAAAATGGGGTTGTCTTATGAGTTACCACAGAATGTAAACAAAGATTTTATGGCAATTACCTTGAATGGCAATTATGTTTCATAATATGTTTTAATAATTTACTTGTGTGACACTAACAATATCAATGTTCGATGTTGTTTTGTGTGCACATTTTTTGTGATGACACCTTTTGTGTAATGAATAAACAAGAAATATTTCTTACAAAAAACGCTGCTCGCTTATTGACGTAACAGTTTTAAAGATATATTGTCTCTCTGAAAAATATTTTTTATTTCAAATTTGTGTGTTGTCACATAATAGTTATTTTACCTGAAAAAATGTAATTTAATGCAAAAAATACTTAAATTGTCTGTCAGACAATGGTTTTTGAGTTATAATTAAACGTTTTTTTTTTTTTTTTATATGTGAACAAATATTATTTTTTTGTTACAGAGTTTGTGTTTCATATCAGTCACTTTAGTTTATTTTATTGGTAAGGTCAAGTCTGGGGGTCACTTCATCATGCCTAGATACTTCATTCAAGTGTGAAGTATCATCTGACAGGGAATTATAAAATATCATGGGACTCATAAATACCACAAATGCTTTGGGATTTGTCATTCAACCGTTAGACTCTTTCCCAGACGTTTTTTTGTGGTACCTATAAATTACAGTCGAGTATACATTTTAGCAAAACTGTCAACCTTAGATATATAACTGCTGCTTTACTTTCGGTTTCTTAATGAGTCATCCTCCTGGGACGTAGCGGGCTAAAGCAGCAGCGTGAAAAAAACATGATAAAGGGGATTTCTAACCAAAGTTATAACTAATACTCACAATTCTAATGGAACATTGAACTGTTGTGTTTGTGGGTACTCTTTGACAGGCCCATCTGTATTCGTTGATACAGCAGGTTTTTTACCGTGTCGAACTAGTTCACGATCATCATGCCTGTAACAAAAAGATTGTATTACATAAACGAATCCATAGTGCAATGCATAAGTAGCAGCATTATTTTTAATACAGTGTTACCGTACATTTGAATATAACTCTTTACATGTTTTATGCAAAGATAATCCCTTATAACAAGGGATCATCTCTGCAGCCATTTCCAGTAGAAAATGATTTATTTATTTTGAATACAAATAAAAATTAATATATTCTATTATCATTAAATGTTAAAACTGTAATTTTAATTATGATGTAATTGATGTACTGTATCTCCCACTCGTGGAAAGTGAAACATGTTTCAATAAAATTAAACCTCATATATACTACAAGGAACTTCAGTATAACTACTATCTGCAAATTTACATAACCCTTGCAACTGAAATACATATTGCATATAATACAATAGAATTTTTTAGTACAAGATCTTGAAATTAAAGCGAAGAACTGCAGGAAAATTTAGTATTGTATCTGTACTAGTACAGTAACTACTATCCATTACAATATTTTAATGTGAAATTTGTTTGGAATTGTGAGTAAAGTATTTCCAAGGGGCCTAGATACATTAGATGGCAATGTAGGATGGAATACTCAGGCATAATATGGTAATCTATCTAAAGGCCAATTTACACAGATGAGGGGTAACTGTAAGCGAAAAACCGTGTAGCTTTTCCCACATAAAATCTGTATTTTTTCCAATCTGTGTTTTGTGTAAATGGTCATAAGAAATAACATAGATCCGATATATTTGTTTTCCGCTTACCGTTACCACTCATCTCTGTAAATTGCCCTTTAAGTTTCCTTTTATAAATGTACATCAAAGCGTCAAGTTAAAAGTTTTATTATTTAAAATCAAATTTCATTATCATAAAATTATATTTACAGATAAATATTGAAATGATTAATTGTTTTGTTAAAAAGTGTCTGTCAAGAGTTGCAAAATTCAATTTTAAATATTAAAGATAAATTGAAAAGGAATAGGATGGATTGCTATTAGACCTAGGCAATGATTAGGTTATTGAGCTCACTATAAAAGTCTTGGGTATAATGTAGATACTGTGGCATTCTATAGTTTTTAAAAGAGACTATTAGCCAATACAATGTTGCCTTGGTACACACATGCATAAGCACATACCTTATCTTTCTAATGAGTTTTTTACATAGTAAATGTACACGGTGACTAACTAGCATGTGAAAGTATTGTATAGTCAGACTATCCTGGGAGATATCCAGTAACAGTTTGTTACATTTTGGTATGCGTGTTATGTGTGAATCATGTATAAAGATTCATAAAATAAATTACATATGAAGTATAAATTATGATTTGAATATTATAAATAAAGGATTTTAAAACAAATGATTAATTTGCAGGTTTTTATCACTTAAAAAAGGTGTAAAAATATTATTTAAAGACCCATTTATTACAACCATTGTTGATGTTTTGTCAACATAATGCATATATTACTTTAGAAACTTTGAACCAAGTCTTTCCTTGTCTCAAATGTACGTTTTATGGTAAGTTATGATCAAAAGAGAGAAACAAGGGCCGCTTTAATCATTAGAATCAACTTGTTTTTCACATTTTTAACTATTTAAAGATGAAAAAAGTTATAGTATTTATTTTTACAATAAATGTAGTTAATTAGATCTAATGTAGATAATTTTAACTTTAATTCATACATTTTTTTTATAAAAAAACGCTTAAGGACTTTTATCTGTTAGAATGTATTAGTAATGAAAACTGCCATGACTTTTTAATGAAAGCGTGGACTCAAAAATATTTCAGATGGTTTTCTAGGTTTTCAATTTTAAACCTGTATGAATCCTATGCTGTATGAATCCTATGCTGTATGAATCCTATGATGTATGAATCCTATGCTGTATGAATCCTATGCTGTATGAATTCTATGCTGTATGAATCCTATGCTGTATGAATCCTATGCTGTATGAATCCTATGCTGTATGAATCCTATGCTGTATGAATTCTGTGCTATATGAATCCTGTGCTGTATGAATCCTATGCTGTATGAATCCTATGCTGTATGAATCCTATGCTGAATGAATTCTATGCTGAATGAATTCTATGCTGTATGAATCCTGTGCTGTATGAATTCTGTGCTGTATGAATTCTATGCTGTATGAATCCTGTGCTGTATGAATCCTGTGCTGTATGAATCCTATGCTGTATGAATCCTATGCTGTATGAATCCTATGCTGTATGAATCCTATGCTGAATGAATTCTATGCTGTATGAATCCTGTGCTGTATGAATCCTGTGCTGTATGAATTCTATGCTGTATGAATTCTATGCTGTATGAATCCTGTGCTGTATGAATCCTGTGCTGTATGAATCCTGTGCTGTATGAATCCTGTGCTGTATGAATCCTGTGCTGTATGGATTCTATGCTGTATGAATTCTATGCTGTATGAATCCTGTGCTGTATGAATCCTATGCTGTATGAATCCTATGCTGTATGAATCCTATGCTGTATGAATCCTATGCTGGATGAATTCTATGCTGTATGAATTCTATGACCATCAGTACCAACTTTATTGCAATTCACCCTAGAGAAAATTAGACAACTTACTGTCGCACAATAGGAGGTATTTTGATAGACTTCATCGGTAGAATGTGTTCAAGGTCATGGAGAAAATATACATAATCGATCTTCTGTCTGAACTTTGAACTTACAATGGGCTTGAATATGCCCATTAATATTCGTAACATATATGAAGGATGCACGAAGTATAGAGCCTTTAGGTTCTTCTTGTATCTGCAAAGAAAAATATCTTTATTAAGATAATGAAGAGTCAGATGTTGTTGTCATTTATAATGTACATATGAAATTGTTGCGTAAGAAATAGATGTTTAGAATAGATGGCTGTGTATGGTTAAGGATGCTATTTTTAACTTTAAATTACAGAATAGATAAAATGTCTCTTAAAGAACAACTTTACTGGTAACCACAGTTTGAAAACAACATATTAAGGATGTTTTAATGATATCAGAACAATTGCAAGATTTCCATTGTTCACTGATTGATTTGTATGTGATGACACCTGGAATGCATAGGAAATCTAATGAGTTTTACACTGTTGTTTACATATAAGTACAGCTATCACTTTAACTTACATATATTATTTTAGGCTGAGGGAGTAGAAAAGAAAAATCATGACTTCTAGAGGCCAATTTACACAGACGAGCGGTAATGCTCTGAAAACACATAGCTTGTCCCACAAAGAATCTCTATCTATCCTAAGCAGATACCGCCCATCCGCATAAGAAATTTATATATTCTATATTTTTGTTTTCCGCTTACCATTACCGCTCGTCTGTGGTAAATAAGCATTAACATAGACACTACTGTACCTCAGAATTGAACCAGGGACCGTGTGATTGGAAGAAAAATATGGAATGGAAAACACCAAGCTACAACTTGTAGACATTTTGTAAAGGCATACAAGGTATACTTGACAGAAACCAAACACCCCTAGGAAATTACTTTTTAAGACCTACTTTCTTTCTAGTTCTCTGTAGGCTTGAACCAACCACTTCAAGGAGGGTCTGTTACTCTGAGTGAGCCCATACTGAAATACCACCAATGTGTAATCATTTTCCACATACTGATTTAGTGTATACTGCAAGAACCTATAAAGTGAAAAGTAAAATCTATCTGAATCTTGGTGATGGTTTACAATACAGTGCATGCATTATAAAATCAAATTGCTATTTATAAGTTGTGCAAATAGTAACAAACTGGTTTGTTGGTTTAACAATTTCTGTGTGTAAAAAAGCTCCATGGTTCATGTGTGTTGATTGTACAATAGAGTAGACTTTTTCACAGGGTGGTTAAAATGTGAAAAAGTCTGTGAACCAACATGGGTACTGTACAGTTACCCGGGTATTATCCCAACCCTTCTATTCTAGGCCCACTCTGTCCAAATGTTAAATTGTACACTGGGACTTTGCCAGGGGTATGTTTGCAAAGGTGATCGTAAAGTCGGGAGTGGGATTATAGCTGATGTGGGTACAGTACATTTTTCATACAAAAACCAAATAAATAGGTTTTCATCATAGACAGGACAACCCTTTATGTTTATCTTCAATGAAAATATTATTAATACAAATCCATTGAAAAAAATTTAACATTTAATGATCAAATACTACAATAACGAGTATAAATAATCTACCTCCTACCCTATTAAAGGAATTTCCTACTTAATTACAAAAAGCCGACGGAATAAAATATTTCTGCCTTACCCTAAAAGACGTGTTTGGTTGTATTCCTTACTTGATGGTAAATTAGAGCAGAAAAAAAGAATCAATTTCCGACCCACACGGTCATCTCCTGCAAGAAGAAAAAAAAAGTATACTGATGTATTATTATCCTAATAATAGGAATTCACTTAATCAGTGAAAGCAAAAACATCACACGAATTACTGTAGCTAGCATCATACAAAATTGAAAATAAAGTAATAAGCATCTACTACAGCAGTCATCAGAACGTTTGTCCTGGTTTTTACACGCCCAACCATAGAGTATTAATAAAGTTACTTGTAATGTATGTACTCATTATTCCAGTCTAATCATGAATCTTGCAATATTTTTTTTTAATACATTTTAATAAATTTGACAATTTTGGGGTTGGGTTTAGTTGGTGTAAATGAAACTTTGTATTCATTCAGTATTTTATTATTCAACTTCTGTTTCCAACAATAGTCAATATAAACAATTAATTTTTATTATCACTACTGTAAATAATCACTGTATACATTTTATAATACATTTTTTTTTGTAAAAATCACTGTAAATACGCATTTATGGTTACCATTATAATACCAAAAACATGTACAATTGATTGAATAAAGTTCACATAAATTGCTAAATATGGCCTACCGAAGCAGTTTTCAGTTTGATACCACAACAGAAAAAAAACCCCTAAAAATGGAGGATTTAAAAAAAAAAAAATCTTTAGTTGGTCTTGTATTTAATATTAATATGTTAATTAGTGGTTGTATAATTTATTCTTACTCTGTATTTGTTCTATTATTTGTGGAATTATATTATATTATAACTTTAAAATTTAGCAACTTTTAAAATTTTATGTATTTTAACCTAATATGTTACTACATCATACCTGATAATGTTATATCCTGTATAAATATGTTTTAAATAAAATAAAATTAGGTTAGACTGAGTTTTTAAAAACATCATATTTAAAGGGATTAGGCCAAGTTGAGCCGCCGCCAGAAAAACGTTATTTTCTATGAAACGCCAAATGCTAACTTTCTCCGGTGCTCGTTTTTTATTGGGGATAACAATGTATATTCAAAAGTTTATGTATATAGCCTATATCACGGTTTTTAGTATATATTATTTAATATTATTAAATATTACAATTAAAGAAATAATTATGAAAATCTGACTTGTAGATTCCAAAATATAAGGCCTAAAACATCACCGAAAATGATCGTTTTTAGCCAAAAATTACTTAAACATGTTTTCCCTCTACAGGCGGCAGTTGTATGAACTAGGCCTACTCCATTTTCGGTAAAATAATTACATCATAAAATCACCGTTTTTTAGTAAAATATTTTGTGTATTAAAATTGTAAAATTCAATAAAATATGATATTAAAAGATAGTAAATAAAAAATAATAATTATTTAACCTCATTCGAAGAACATCAATACTCTATTTAGGTCTAGGCCTAGTCCTGAGAGACAATGTGATTTTTACGTGGTAGGCCAAACATATTATAGAGTGCACTGCATTTTTACATTGAAATTATTAAATATGACTAGGAGCCTATGGTACTTTCCTTTGCTGTTTTGTTATGGCGGTTCAAACCAATAAAATTGTAGTATGTAATTATATATTATTTATTTTCATGACACAATAAACCTAAGACCATGAACTTATGTGCTATAAGGACACCACTCTAATCACTAGGCGAAATGTCGTAAAAGACGCACCGGGCGTTTCATAGAAATTACCGGCGGCTCAACTCGTCGGCGGCCCAACCGTTCATATCCCATTTAAAGTACAGTACAGGTTGCTTTTGAAGTCATAGTCATATATACTTTATTGTCCATTTAAAAAACTGAAATGTGATTTGAAAACTGGCAAAATACAAAAATATAAAATACAATTTACAAAAACACACACAAAAAGTTAAGAGGCTAAAAATTGTTAAAATTAGATAAAAATTATCGGTTACATTTTACCTTTGTACTCTGGAGTTATATAAGTGTATAGCATTAGGTACAAACGAGCACCTAAACCGTTTTGTTTTGGTATTAAGTGCACGTAGTCTTATGCCAGAATTCATGAGAGCAAATTGTTTGTGAAGAGGATGTGTTTCATCATCAATGATACTTTTTACTTTTTTTAACACATTTTCTTTATACAAGGATTCAACATCAGGTAAGTGCTCTCCTACTAGTCTAATTGCTCTATTTCCTATTCGATTAAGTTTAATTTTATCTTTTTGCATTGTATTACCATAAAAACAAACATTACAAAAAAGTATTGAAATGACAATCTTTGACTTTTTGTTTAAATTAGATAGTTGGTGTTTTGTATAATTTTTGTTTTGCAGAAACTGAATTTAAATCAAATTAAACGTTCTCCAGTTATAATTTGCATTATGATTCTTCAATGGATTTTCACATTCTGAGTAAGTATTAACATTGAACACTGAATCCAATTCTCAATTAGCATAAAATCCACAAGCATCATGACATTGCAAGAGGGATTCATGGGAAGTCTTTAGTACAAAGGTATGATAATGAGAAAGAAATTACAAATTTAATTAAAATTAATTGCAACAGTATTTAAAATGTATTGGCTTGGAATTGAGCCAATTCTTGACGATGAAAATCTATTTTGTGGCCAAATGCGTGAAATTTTTGTTCATAATCATATGACATATACTGGAACATTAAAGATATATTGTACTCCTGAAAAAATAATTTTTTAAATTGTTAATGAATATTATATGCCATTTTAATTTCACATATAGATCACCAAAACCATGATTTATTTAGCAAACAATAATCAAATTGTCTGTCGGTGAATTGTTTTGAAAAAAAATTAAATTTGTTATTTGTTTCGTCTTTTTATAAAGTGAAATAAATATTTATGTTTGTTTTTCCCCCTATGGAACTAAATAACTTCATAACTGCAAAATGGCCCATTAAAGTGTGATTTTAATTAATTATTAATTTATTATGATTTTGGGGGACAAAATATCGCTTTAAAATTGTGTAAACAAGGAAATGATAAGTTTTACAAATTTTTAAAATACATCATTACACAGTCTGAACCTCTATCGACGGAACCAACCTCCTATAAGCGGTTACCTCTCGTAAGCAGCAAATGCTTCAAACAGGAGGTTCAACTGTAGTTGTTGAATCATTTAAATCATTAATCTATTTGATAAATTAGACATTTTTTCTGTTTCACATTCAACATGATACTTTTACTGATTTTACCCTGATTTTACAGCAATGGTTAGCCTACAATGCAATACAAATAGTTTTTTTGGTCTTTGTGTTCGCCAATGTTTTGTTGACGATTGGTATAGTATTCAAAACTGGGTCTGCATTAATTAGCATTGTGTTTAGATACCTGCTACTTGAATGATGCCATATTTGGCAATATCTTCAAACGTGTCCTCCTCAGCATCTGTGCTAATGTTGCCCTGCATGTCTGTATCATCTGTATCCTCGTCAAGCCACTCTTGAGCACTTGCCTCCTCGTCCGAGTGAAATTCTGAAAATTTTTATTCATTTGTTAACCTAATGCACAATTAAAAGGCATGTTTTTGTTGCTACCAAATTTTTCTTTAAAATAAAAAGTAGACACAGAATATATATTATTATTATTTTTCTTTATATATAAAGGACTTACAAGGACATGTAGACACTAACACAATAACAAACCATCCTGCCATAAACAGACAAAAATGGAAACAAATTGTGGAAAGTGTAATGTCGGAAGACGGAAAACATTAAGAAGAAGAGAAGAAGAATATAGTGCATAAAAATTACATTCAAATTATGTTGTCTAGTTAATAATTGAGAAAAAAACAGACATTAGGAAGGAATTTCATTTAGTAGCGGGATGATTCGGCCCCGAGACGATTTGGTTCAGAGAAGATCCAGCCCATTTTGTCGACTTTACAATATAAGCCTACAGTATGCATTTTATAAACATTAAAAATTATTTGTAAATAACCATAATATGTTTGGTTTTAATTTCAGATAGACTGTGGGAGTAGTACCTGACATAAAAAATGTAATAAAGCAATCGGACTTGTTTCTAAAAAATTGCCGAAAATGGTCATTTTTCAGCCATGTGAACAATGTAAACAAATTGCTCTCTGGCAAATAAATGAATAATATTATTATCGAAAAATAATTGAATTAAAATTACATTTTAGTAATTTATATAAACATTGAAAATATCATTAAAATCCATAAAAAAATGTTCCTACCATAAGGAAAAAAATAGTAGAGTACTTTCACTTTTGATTAAAACACATTGTTTCAGCGCCATGACATTATTGTTTAGTGTTGTTCTATTAAGCGGTATGACAGAGGCGGTTCTAAGGGGGCGCACCCTTATACCAGCACAAAAAAACTGTGAGTTTAAAACCACCATTTATATAATAAAATAGCCTAAATATGTTGTCAATAGTAATTTGAAATTGTTGGGATACTGTCTGGGGCAACTTACATGATAAAGTTGCTGTCAATGGTATTTTTATGCATCCCAATGTGTAACAGTTACAATGCAAAATAAATTATCAGTGTGGCTCTTCACATGATTAAACCTTGTTTGGCCCAAATGGCATTTTATGTCTACTGTCTGGGGCAACTTACAGGATAAAGTTGCTGTCATCCAATTGGTATTTTTGTGCACCCTAATGTGTGGTAGTTACAATGCAAAAAGGAATTTACTGTGTGGCTCTGTACATGAATAACACCATTTTTGAGTGGTCACTTGGGGCTACCGTCTTGGGCAGGATAAAGTTGCTATCATTGCTGTTTTAACATATAAACATATGAGGAAGATATCTAACAACTTTTATCCGTGTGGCTTTTCACATGATTAAATCCATTTCTTACCCCTCCTATTTGGTGTCACTAGGGAAAATTTACAGGATATGACCAGGCAGCAATATTGATTATTGAATTATAGCTATATATCTACATAATAAGCCCATCAAACCTTTTGTGGCTTTTTATATGAATAAACTTTCTGGGGGTCCGGTCTAAATTATTAATAACCATATTTTAATCTCAAATACATGGTCGCTTTAAATATACGCCGTGGTTAAGATTCCGGCACCGGAATTCAACTGCCCACCGTTAGGGAATCCGACACGCTATTGCGCATGCCCAGAGCGAAGTAATTATAGCTTGCACTAGTGCCACAGACCGCGCACCACACCACCGAGAGAGTCGGACGTTGTTATAGGGATTTACTGTAGCCTAGTTAGTCGTTGCGTGGGGGAGAGAGCGATGGATGAAACTTGGCCTAGGCCATACATGAATTAAATAATTAAAATACGACTACGCCACACGTTAAAATAATTATTATGATATTGATAAGAATCAGTACTGTATCTATATAAGAATCGTAATGCTGTAATTTTATTAGACAGAGGAAGTATGAAGTTCGGAACGGGAGAAAAACACAGGCCTACCCAGTGGTATAACGCTTGCGTATTTCAAGAAATGTACGAAAAGTGAATATAGCGTAGCGTTGCAACCCCGACTTCCCGAACAGTTCTGTTTTTTTCACATCATGTCCGCGCAGCGGCTGCCGTCAGCAAATCAACTTGTACTGTACATGTTATTACAGTATAATAATGCGTTATGAAATCTTTTATTTTGTACTTGAAAATCATAAAACTAGTCATGTAATTATAATTCATAATTATATGAAGTTTATATATAATATGAATGGGCTAGGCTAGTTCGCCGTGGTGCAGCTATTAATTGATCCATCGCTGTTAGCAAAGATAGTGTATTGTGATGCTGTGTTAGTCTGTAGATGATAGAGTATATACTATTAATAGAGTCGCCGATTACCTCGCTCTGGGCATGCGCAATAGCGTGTCGGATTCCCTAACGCTGGGCAGTTGAGTGCCGGAATCCTAACCACGGCGTTAAATCCATGACACGTTTTTTTCCTCACTAAATTCACACACATAATACCACATTACATTTCTATTTGAATATTAGAATTTATTAATATTAACTGGCACAAATAATCTATTTTATCAATATTTTCTTGATATTATCAATTATTATTTGTGTGTTTTAGTTTTAGGCCTAGTCTAGGCCTACTGTTATTTGATACTGGCTTCTTCTTATTCTGTACCCATTTGTTTGTAAGCTTGACTGAAATCATAATTTGGCCTTGGGCCCGGGCCTTGGCATATAGTCTGGGTATCCTGCCGAATATATTATATATACCTAGTCTAGGAAACAACATAAAAAACAACCTAGCCTACAGTAACCTAGGCACTGAACATATTCTAGCCGAGTTTAGTAGGTAGCACTAGGCTAGGCGCTCTAGGTAGTAGGCTAGTAGTAGTTGTAGGCCTACTTGTACTGATTTTCAAGAAGTGTTATTGCTACTCACGCAGCCTGGCGCTAGCGGTTTTCACAACATCTTCTTCGAAATTTTCAAGCTGACGTTCATTTTTGTCACCATCCATACCACAGTATATATCGTCTCTGTTGTTGTCTAACTCTAGATCAGGGTCCAATAGTTCAGTATCTTCGCGATTATCACGACTAATAATATTTACATTGGCCATTGTTTTATTTTCACCTACTTTACACACACCTCGCACATCACATTTACATTAAAAAAACCGAAAAGTAAAACTACGGTGAAAAATACCGCCCTCTTATTTGTATATGTAGGAGAGGCTCACTAGAACGTAACGAAGGACGTAAACGCAACGCAAGCGTTTTAACCAATGACAAGCGAAGTTATAGACAGGGGTGGTGGAGAGGAGTTTATTTTTGTAGGTGTAGGCTAATATTGTAACAGTGTACAATCAAAATAACCCCCTAAATATGAAGCCATATGAATATGAAGCCATATACATTTGATTATTATAAATTTGAATTAGTGTTTACCGACCGACCGAGACGTGACCGACCAACCTACCAACATAGTGAGCTATAGAGTCTTGTTGCACGCGATTAAAAACAACACAGTTGATCAAGAAGCGCCATAAATACAGTAAAAATTATATCACTCATACTTTTGGTAAATTGTAAAATAAATTATTCTTTATTGTAATTTATTGGGCCGTTTCGAGGAAATAAATAAACCCACCCGGGGCGTTTATTCAAGATGGAGTTTATTCCAATGATGTTCTAAGGGGGGAGTTTTTCAAATCGGGCCTTATTCTAATACGGTATATAGTTTCACATTTAGGACGTGCAGACAACAGTTCTTTTCTCGATATTTCTGGACTGGACACTGAGAGACTAGACAAAAGCAAATAATATACGTCTTTACTATTATTCCTACTGTCTGATTAAATAGAAACGCTATGATAAAATTACAACTAAGCAAATACTTTTGTTGTGGCCTATGAATAAACTCGATTATGAGTGTATAATCCGTACCTGCCTGCAGCGTATCTAAGCTAATTTAGTAGCACCGCTGAAGTTCTATTCTGGTAGTGTTATTACCTATTCTGTTGCGCTCTTTCTTGTGACTAATTTAGTGAAAAGTGCATTTCAGCAAAATAATGACTACCGATTTTAGGACAAACTTTATACAGCAGTTTCTGATCTAACAAGACATTGCTGTTTGTTTTAAGTTCTTATTTGTGACATTGTTTTCAAGATAATCTCAACAACAAAGCTTTTAGAGAGAAATCTTTAGTTATTTAACAGTATTGATTTATTTATGAATTAATTAGGATTTGGTCCTCAATGTCACATCAACGGATTTGGAAGTAGGCTACTTAATATTGACAATGGATACAAAGACTCATTGACTAACAGAGAAAATTGTTAGACTGTTGTTGCCAAGGGTGGTGCTCAGAATGTGATAGATCTCAACACTTACGACTAGTCGAAAGTAGGTCTAAACTGCTCCACATCATAAGCCTAACTTCAAAGTTTTAAATTAAAACTAAGAACAGAATATAGTAACCTATCTTACGGATTTTACAGATTGTAGATGAGGAATGTAATGGAACAAACGCTATTTGATACCACGAGTTCGGAAATATGTTTTATTTGCTATAGGCCTAAGCAATTGATAGACTTTTATTGTTTCCTTAATTAGAAGAATTTTAAAGCAGTTCACTTTACGAATTTAACACGTTTTGATAATAACTTCAAACAGGAGTTTTAAAATACAGTAGTGGATTGTCGGATAAACTGACCGAATATGAGACACGATAAGTGGATGTGCAGCAGAGGTTTAATAAGTAGGCCTACAAGACGGAAGGAACCACTTTGGCCAGTGCCACGTAACATTTATCAACCAATTGTAACTGTCACAAAAAACGGGAACATAATACGTGATGAGTTGACAAGCACCATAAACGACACCGAATGGCCACAAGTTGTAGGAGCTTCAGCTCTACAAAAGGGTAAGCAAGTTGGGGTCAACTTTATGGACGTTGAATCCATCTATTCCGCTAAGATCCCGCCATACCGCCCCTCTCTTAAAAAACTACCAAATCTTAACGAAAGTGATACAGAGAGAAACTTTAATAATACAGTAAATAAAAGTAGCGTTCCTCGACTACCAATAATTGAGCCACTACTTATGCCGCCAGGTGAGACGGTTCAGAGACCGTATAGCGAGGAAGGTCTACGTACGCACTCAAGTCAGCGACTACGAAAGAGGTTGTTCTCAATGGGGATTTACAAGGCATGTACAGGGCACAGTGTGCCAACACCTTTCTGCGACGTTGTTGGGCAGAGGCATTGTGCGCGCTGTTTTGAACAGAGAAAAAGAATCGAAATTGAAAAGAATTTAATTCCAATTGATATGTGGTCAGACGTTTCATTTAGTCGTCAGCAAGTATTTCCAAACTTTCCAATACATACGAGAAAGAAACCTGCATCACGCAATGCGTTGGGAGCATATTTGTCATAAATATTGTACAAGAATTGTTACAACGTGGATCTTATCAATATTATACAGTACCCGTATTGAATCTTCCCTGGGATTTTCAATAAACGTATAACAATGGAAAAGACCAAACACAGTTTTTATTTTGCAGTTTACTGTAAAGAGGTATACTACTATAAATATAGTATACTATCAAACCATGAAGATAACAGTCATACGTTTGCAATATTTCGGCGAACATTTTTGTTAATCCAATTTTTGTTTATTTTGGTAAATTCAAGCCAATTAAAAGATCGAATTAAAAAAAGGGGCTAGCTTTGTGTAACCCTGCCTGTTGTTCTTGCTGGAGAAAGACAAAGTCTTAAAAAGGGCCAGGTGCGGGAAAAACATTTATGTCGATTATACATTCCAATAATTAGTGATCTAGTTCTATTATTTTCACTATGTTCCATAATTTTTGTGATTGTATTTTTGTTATACATGTTGAAGTATTTTCTATGGGGGATAGTTAAAATTACACAGTATACTTTCTATTTTTAGTCGCGTGGACGCGACTCTATAGTTCACTATGTCGGTCGGTCTGTCTGTCGGTCCGGTATCACTATGCGTTTTAGCACGCGACTTATGGCTGTTGGCCTTGTTTTACAAATGTTGTAAATAGAAAGAAATTACTTCTATCTTCCACTTTTTATGAAGTCACCAGACATGCTATTATATAGGTTAAACTACCGAATAGCAGAACTTTGCCAAATTTAGTATTATAGTGACCATTTTAAGGGAAATTCATGTTTTTCCGTCATGATTTATGTTACACATATTTGATTTATGTACAATTAACCAATTATTTTCAATATTCATTTCTGTATACATGAGCTTTAAATGTTGCATACTGCATACCTTTAACATTTTTAAAATGTTTTCTTCTGCTCTGCTAATTTTAGATAAAACTTTTAAAGTAAGTCTAGGCCCTATTCAAATTCATTATTGTAATGAATTGCTATATTTATTTACTATTCTGTTATAATAATATGGAAGTAGTCAAACTTGTAATCCACACAAACCATATTTATTAAATAAATGACAATTATACTGGTGAGTTGTGTACAATATATTGCAGTACAAAATAGCAGCAAGAGAAGCAAAACACGTACCGTATTTATTCGAATAAAAGCCTCGGCTCGTTTATTGATCAGGAGGGGTTTTAGGGGGCGTTTATTCGTATCCATATATTATACAATGGCTCTGCAGCGCCAAAACGAAAACATTGTTTATTAAACGGGTCTAACAGACTATCTGTCTGAATATTATCACATAGACTCCCTTCTCCCAGACGTGCTTATTACCAAATACCCATTTTCCAGCCGTAATAGAAGGTTCCGCGTGATCTAGTTTCGATAATGTTTCTGTCCTCTTGAATATAACTTCCTAAAGTTACTTGGCTCAATACTGTAAAATAATATTGCATGTGGTTTGCAATAGGCACATAATTCCCTCTGTTTGGTCCCACTATGTTACACTCTATGGTTTTGTCAAACATTGGATGTAATTGGATGAAAACATTATTTGTGTCTTCACCTGGATTTACTATATCATTTAATAATATTCCATGGTTTTTTTTAAATTTCCTTTAGTATTGTTAAAAATATTATCATAATATGATTTATTTGTATTTTTGCGTGTACAGGGTTGTTTACCCGGGTTGTTGTTGAACTATTATAATTTCCTGGTGGTTTGGTTTTAAAAAAAAATTTGTAGTGTACAATTATTTAAAAGTGTTGATAAATGCATTTTAAGCATCATCAGGATTAGTCCTTGCAAAGACATCACTCCAATCAACAGGTAAGTCATCCTATAATTTAATTATATTTCGTTCGTTTTATTGATACCGTATTTAGGCATATAGGCCTAAAGTTCTATATTATCAGGCCTTTTAGTTTATATGTTGTTAACAGAGTTGGTATACTGTTAAGTAATCAGATGTCTTATATTAGTATACCAGATAAAATTGATTCTGAAAATTGGAGATTGAAGAAAATATTATCAATGAAGCCGTTTTGTTTTGCATTCTAGTGGGTCTTGAAATATCGAATCGGGAAGTCTATATATAATAATACAAACAATTGTAATGTTACATTTTTTACCAAAATATTAAAAAAAAATACATTCACAAGATTCAATACATAGATCTTCCTTTTAAACATATACTAAAAAAAATAGTAAACACTATATTCTATGTATCTGACGTTACTGGCCATTACGCCGTTTCGTAAGAAGTTGATATTGTCGCAGAATGTTACGTTTGGTAGTTGGTCTGTACGTATCTTGTGCTTTATACACGAGTTGACTATTTCCACACTGACATTTAGTGGGCTTGCTCGTGGTAAGCCAAGTGATATCAAACATTTAGTGTCTGGATGTTTTGTGGCATACTCACTGTGTTGTATAGTGTTTCTGCGCACTTTTCCGGAGCTGATTCTTTTACAGAGTTAGTTATTTTGTGAAAAACTATACAGTCCAGTGTTCCGTTGTATATTTGATCTTTGATTTGATTTAAACGCAAGTGATTTGATGAATTGTAAGCGACACTTTGAATAAATTGTTTGCGACGGTAAACCTAGATGCTCGAATAACAATACAATTTATGTAATGTACCTTGTCTAAAAAATTAAGAAAACTCACACTTGCAAAACAATTAGTATTAAATCATTTTTATTCTACAAAACAAATTGACAATACGGGGGAAATTATTACTAAAGATCAGAAAAATAGTGTAGTCTTCAAACACTTTATCGATAATAACAAAACAAAAGGAAATGTACAGTAATTTTGTAGTATTTAGTACAAACTGTTAAATAGCGAACTTTTGGTTTCACAAAGCACTAAGAGACTGTGCAGCTGTCAAGTGAAAAAGTCATTCAGAAACAAATGAGCATGTTCCTAAAACAAAAGGTTATCAAACAGAAAATAGAACAACTATGCAATTTGACAGGGTTTTAAATTATTGTGCACAAGGCATTTCACAAGTACATAATATAGCACTTTGGTGTTTAATAAATCCACGTTAAATTGGTACACATAGAGTATTACCAATCTTACACCCTTTGGAGACAACAGCAGTGTTTATTTTATCACATTACTGTTGCTAAAAAATATATATAAATAATTATTTAAAGGGGGGTTCCGGGTTTAAAATGAATAGTAAAAAATGTAAAATATATTTGTTTGTCTCTTGAACGGTAAAAGTTTCAATTTATATAAGCGCCCAGTGAAGCAGAACGAAGGCTGTGAAATGAGGCCAGATTACAAGTGCAGCTACGGCAAAATCACACTGTGGTTACAGAATAGCAAATTCGTGAAATGGTCAATCTTCCGACGACTCGTTATCATTAACCATATCAATTACTTTTGTAAAATTATACTTATCTGATGTAATTTTAGTCGGTCTTCCCATTTATAAAGTCAATTTTCTATGAAAATCCATCAAAACAGTGAAAAATTAGATAAGTTTGCACTTTACGTTTGCCGATTTTCGCACTGACTTAGGGAAAGCCTTCAAAATCAATGAAGCGTAACGTATACATTCCTGCTGAGCGAGGAGAGCGAGACGACGATACACGTGCTCTCTCTGCCCATGCCTGGCATCGTCACGTGATAAGCAGATACAGTATACAATACCAAACTGGTCGGGTCGAGTATACCCCGTCTATAATCACAACATGAACGATGTACAGTATTTGATTGAAGGTCGACTCAACCTACCGGAATGGTATAGATAATATAGCTCGAATGAGAGAGTTGGAATATTTGTAAACATAAGTACAGTATTGCTAATTTTAACAAGTGTAGCCTATAGTAAAAGGCCTGGTAGTATCAATTCGCATAGGGTCTACTACACTAGCTAGCTCAATTTTAACTGGGCCGGATCGGCTAGGCTCTAGGCTAGGCCTCCTTCCTACTACCGCCCGGTCTACTTGCTTGATGCAGTATCCGCTTTTTTGGAGAGTAAACTAGGCCTACTTATTAGACGATCGGGACACCATACGTGCGGACGGCGATCGGACCTTGTTTTGCCTCAATATTTACAGCCGATTTTTGTAGAACGTTTTAGATTTAGATTGTTTAGGAGTTTGGTTGATAGGATGGGTTTGGAATCCACTGAGTTTTGTTATTGATGGGCCAATCGTTTAGTAATAGGCTAGCTAGGCCCATGAATGATGGCCCCAATCAATGTTTTAACGTAGCCATCGTGGCATGGAATCCCTAGTCAGAAATGGCTCTCACCCCGGCATGAATAAAATGATTTAGGCTAGGCCTAGCCTAGTACGTGAAGCCGATATACGATCTGTACTATTAATTCGAGGTATAAAAATAGTATAATTTATGACTCCGTAATCTGTACTAAATTTTGTATTTCATTAAATGTCAAATAAATATATGCTACTACTGTTATTATTACACTTTAGGCCTAGCTTAGCAAATCTACAAAAAATGTATTTAACAATGATCGGGTGGTCGTCGTTTGACAGAGGAGAGAGAACACAACGTACAAGCTTGACGTCGCGAGTTTGGAATCCACTGATGACGTGATTTTGTGAATATCTCATGAATATTAATGAGCTTCCCTAAGCTGCTGAAAAACAGATTTTCCATGAATTTACCCTAAAATGTATATGAAATTTAATTTTTTTAATTTCTTGTTATTACTTCTTCATTCTGACATGTCTATATTGTTATAATATTTTTTATTTAATAAATAAACGATATTTAAAAGCAATTTTAAACCCAGAATCCCCCTTTAAACAATTATTTATTACCAAAGTACATTTCTTACAGGAAGGTTTTCAGAGAATAGTCAGGAAAAAACGAAAATGTTATCAACTTGATTAAAATGTTATCAATGAGATTAAGTTTTTAAAAAGTTATTTTTAC
The DNA here is from genome assembly GCF_964355755.1 of Antedon mediterranea. Taxonomy (NCBI): domain Eukaryota; kingdom Metazoa; phylum Echinodermata; class Crinoidea; order Comatulida; family Antedonidae; genus Antedon; species Antedon mediterranea. The sequence goes on from NC_092671.1 coordinate 25,647,610, forward strand.
AATCATATATGACCGAGTTTTATCCCATGCTCGAGAATAATCCCACTCCATAATTTAGGCTAAATTCGGACAAAATACTGTGGTAAATACATTATTGATAGAATCCGAGTATAGTTCTAACTCCGAAACGCATTTCATGTCCTGGCCTCCTGGGACAATACTCAGTCATAATACAGTAATTCAATGTCTTTTATGTTTGCTGCAAAAACATGAGACATTGTTTTGAAACTGAAATGTTGTACTTGTTGAAACAAAATAAATTACTGATGCTAGGTTTGCTGTTGAACACTCTGAATTAATGTGATGTTATCACCTTTCAACATGATCCGACCTGAAAACAACAAATAAATATGTTATAAACAATTATAGTACATATTTTTACACACTTCCCATAAGGTATAAGGAAAACATATTTAAGCGTGCTTGGCAGGAAAAATCAACGGATGAAGACAAATATCCAACCTTTTTGGTTGGAAAGTAGAATACGGTAATAAAGGTATAAATAATAAAATATAATAAATTTAATATAAGACTACAGCATAATAAACACAAAGTGCAGGTTATAGGACAGCACCTGCTATACCACACCAACGGCTTGAGACAAGTGCAGGTTATAGGACAGCACCTGCTATACCACACCAACGGCTTGAGACAAGTGCAGGTTATAGGACAGCACCTGCTATACCACACCAACGGCTTGAGACAAGTGCAGGTTATAGGACAGCACCTGCTATACCACACCAACGGCTTGAGACAAGTGCAGGTTATAGGACAGCACCTGCTATACCACACCAACGGCTTGAGACAAGTGCAGGTTATAGGACAGCACCTGCTATACCACACCAACGGCTTGAGAGAAGTACAGGTTATAGGACAGCACCTGCTATACCACACCAACGGCTTGAGACAAGTGCAGGTTATAGGACAGCACCTGCTATACCACACCAACGGCTTGAGACAAGTGCAGGTTATAGGACAGCACCTGCTATACCACACCAACAGCTTGAGAGAAGTGCAGGTTATAGGACAGCACCTGCTATACCACACCAACGGCTTGAGACAAGGATGATATTATCCCACACCAACGGCTTGAGACAAGGATGATATTATCCCATATTATCACCTCATCATTTGCTAACAAAATAAATACTTTTCCTCAAATAGCTTGTTGTTACGGCGTCAGTTGGATATTTGAATTATATGATATAATTACTAAAGAATGTATGTACAGTATTTGAACCTATTTGGAAAGATGTGGACTTATTTGTTATTACAAAGTTTGTTTTAGTGTATTTTTAGATAAATCATTTAGTCTGCGTAAAGTCGATTTTAAATATTGAAACAAACTAACCAAGCTGTTTCCTTGTTTGTTTTTTCAAATGTACTTCTTCTGCATCTTCAAGCACCAAATTCATGTATTCATCAAATCCCTGCAAAATTAAATATATTTTGATAATAACGCAAATATATTCATCTACATTTATGAATGCAGCCAAACTGTAAAAATCAAGGTAAAATAGCCATTGATTGACAAGATTAATATAAAACTGTCTGTATTGAAGCAGTCAAATGGTTAAGACAATGGAACCGTAATCCATAGTCTTATGGCAAGGGTCCATGGTTCTGGTGGTAATGTAGGTCCAGTGCACTTTAAAGAACCTAGTACGAGACAAGTAAGGGAGAAGCATGTAAAAGAAAAGTGTGAAAAGTTCACAGCACATTGACCAGAAATTATATAATCATTGAAAATCACAAATGAAAAACATAAATAAACAAAACTCGTCTTTTTTCGGTCCGAATACACACATTCTTTAGTGATTTATACCGTATAAGTCAAAGTCACAAATCACGCAGCAACAATGCGTTAAAAAAGCTGATGAAACGTACGTAATTCGATAAACAAATGAAGGTGATAATGTGGGACCATATAGGTTCTCTCAAGCAGGTTGTCTAGCATAGGCGGCGTCCTAACTCGCCCTAGTATTTTTATACTTGAGCGGCGTTTTGTGGGTATCCATTTTGTGCTATACAGATGGCAATAAACATTGGATACCGTTTTCGAATAAGAACTAAAATGTATTTATTCTACATTTTCTTATTGTTACGGCTTAAACTATAAAGAAATACAGTTTGTGATTGTTGATAAATGAGGCTTAGCATTTATTAGGCCTAGCTAGCTAAGCAAACTCAATTCAAGAAGGCTCAACGTGTGGGCCGCGATCGCGACAGGGTCTATGGGCCTACTACTAAGCCTCTATAGCCATAGCGCGGCTAGTGAGTGAACCTACTGTAGGCCTAGCATTTTTTTTTTACCAATCTGTAAGTCGAAGTTTAAATTCGACTTAGGCGGAGTCGACTGTTTAACAAATTGGTTTACATAGTGGAGTGATTAAGTGCAACATTTGAGAATTTTGATCAGCTAACTGTAATAATAACAACAAACCCAGAATGTATGTTTATACTTTTATGTACATTTTTTTTTAGTAGAAATCGCCAAGCAAGCAATCAGCACAGGTTCAAGTCAATCCTCCTGGTGCTAGAACATGTATTCTCGGATAAGGTCTTAAAACTGGAGGTCCAGTGTACAAATCGGGCTTGTGTGCCCTCTTAAGAACCTAGTTCATCTTTCAAAAGAGTAGGGGGTTACACCGGTGTATAATGGTCCATTCAACCCCTGCTATTGTAGACAGACGAATATGCTCACTACAACACTTACACTACAATATCTTGTTAAATTAATAACATTTAGAAATAGTAAATTATATCAATGGTACAGTACTTACAATAATGTGGCCTTCTATCCTCACATTTATTTGTTCATAGACCCACACTTGTATGCGTGACCTCTAAAATTAAAGCAAAGAAAGCATAATTACAATTACTGTAAGTTTATGTATATTCTATTGATTTAATGATTTCATAGCCGGTCATCATTCAAAATATGATTTTACAATTTTCAAGTAATTTTGCATCACCATACAGTGTTCTCCCAAAGCCTTTGAAGCGTCACGGTACCGTGACGCTTGGGTTCTCTACCGTGACGCTTTACGGTCGGCCGTGACGCTTAAAACCTTATCCGTGACGCTTAAAAATATTAACCACAACAATCTAAAAATAGATTAACAGGCAGGTACGGTACTTTTTCTAGAGCTGAGGAGGCGCGGCATGCATAAAGAGCCTAATGCATACGAGACACGTGACATGACCACTAGACGAAAAACAAAAGACTGCGTAACAAAGTGTTAAACAACTAAACTGAGACTCCCTTTCACCGGCCGCCGCCCCGAGAGATGTAAACACGTGTTTTGTTACTGCCATGTCTCTCTTTCGATCTCTAGTATTTGGCTGTTGTCTAAAGTGTAGTAACTTGTATATTGTAAATAAAGTAAATGATTGATTGTATTGTTTTTCTTGTAAAAATGTTATGTGTATTAAAAATAAATATCGATGATATTATTATTTTCAATATCACACTGAATTAATCGACTCTATCGGTGGGATTTACTCTTTCGTTGGTAACATACGCACGTCATCAAATGATTTCTAGGCGCAATTCAATGCTAGCTGCTTTGATCGTATAATACATTCAAGAAGGCTACGATCGTTTTCCTATTTGCTAGTGCGCTAAAGTCTTTATTTCACTTAACTTAAGGTACATTTGTACATCGGTGCTAGAATGTTTTAGGCCCTACTTCGTGAGAAAGTCGAGTGACAAGGGATGTCACATGGTATTGTGATATCAGTACTGCGATACTGTATGTCACATGGTGCTTTCACCGGCCGCCGCCAAGAGATGTAAGCACGTGTTTTGTTACTGCCATGTCTCTCTTTCGAATGTTTTCCTATTTCCTAGTGCGCTATGAAGTCTTATTTCCGGGCAACTAGAGGTGTCTTACTAATGAGTAGGCCTAGTTTTATTTCATCGGGACTTGCCCCCGATGTTTGTATTTGAACGCAAAAAATGTTTTTTATCGCATATGTTTACCCGCCGGCGGAAAAAAAAAGTAGGCTACGATCGTTTTAATGTTTGCTAACGCGCTATGAGGTGTCGTTTCCGGCTAACTACAGTTGCCTACTGATAAGGCATATTTTTTTCTTCATATATCGCGTACAGTATGTTTACCTGCGGAAAAGTAGGCTCAATCGGGCTGTTTGCTAGCGCGCTATGAAGTGTCCTTTCCGGCCAACTACAGAGTTGTCCTACTGATGAGTAGGCATTTTTTATTTCATCGGGGAATTCCCCTTGACGTTCGTACTGAACGCAAAAAATGTTTCTTATCGCGTATGTTTACCGGCGGAAAAAGCAGGCTACAGACGATCGTGCGGTTTGCTAGCGCGCTATGAAGTGTCTTTCCGACCAACTACAGAGTTGTTCTACTCATGAGTAGGCCTAGTTTTATTTCATCGGGGAATTCCCCTTGACGTTCGTATTGAACGCAAAAACATTTTTTTATCGCGTATGTTTACTGGCGGAAAAAGTATGCTACGATGGTTTTACTGTTTGCTAGTGCGCTATAAAGTTTCGTTTCTGGCCAACTAGAGTTGTCCTACTGATGAGTAGGCTAATAGATTAGGCCTATTTTTTTCATTGGGGCTTCCCCCTGACGTTCGTAATGAACGCAAAAAATGTTTCTTCGCGTATGTTTACCGGCGGAAAAAGTTGGCTACGATCGTTTTGTTGTTTGCTAGCGCGCTATAAGTGTTATTTCCGGCCAAACCAGAGGTGTCATTCAACATAAATGTTATGTGCGAGAGTACCATTTCCGGCCATCTAGGGTGTAAATTACCAAAAATCGCTTCGCCACAGCCCCAACCATGGTGGGGCTGTGACTCAAGTACTTAGTGTTGGAATGCCCCCTCCCCCCTTGGGGGGGGGGGGGGGGGGGGATTCCGACACTAAGAGTACCATGGGGCTGTGACTCAAGTACTTAGTGTCGGAATGCCCCCTCCCCCCTCGGGGGGGGGGGGGGGGGTTAAGCGTGACGCTTGATGTGAATCCTGGGGAGAACACTGCCATATACAATACCAATTTTCGGGAATGGGGCTGGGTGGTACTGTAGGAGATGTTTGTCTTCGTACTACAGTCAGATAGTGTCACTTTTTAATGCTTTCTATTGGAATATAATGTTGTTGGTTCTATACTACTACACTCTGAATAAAAGCCAGGCATAAAAGTATAGAAAATAAAAGTACAAATTACTTACATTTTGGAGGTACCTGAAAATAAGGTTCTACAACACATGTCAAGGAATTTAAACTGGTAGGTACTTACTTACTGTCGTTTAATTATCTGTCTAATTCATAATTTTCTAAGGGATTATTTAAAGATGTACAGTAGAACCTTTGTTTTACGTACCCTGATTTTACGTACGCATAAAATGACGTCATTAATTTTCAGTATTTTATTACATGGTGTTATTTTCTTACATTGAGAGCGCTATTTAACAATTACAATTTCCGATAAAAATGTCAGTATAATTTACATGTATTGTAACCTCATGATTTGCACTGTACAAAAACAGCATAATAATCTTATCAGATTGCTTATTAACTTTAACCTAGGCCTAGCTAAGCCGTCTGCTCAGCCTAGCTAGCCTTGAATTTTTTTCTAGGCCTATATGCATTTATGGGTTTGAAAATACTTGGTCGTTTCGCCCCATTTATCATTCCTGGGTTTTCTCGCACATTAAGAATTGTTAAATACAAAATCCTATACAGAACAAGAGTAGTAAAGTGATGTGGAAGCTTAGGCCTGACTGAAAAGCAAATATTCAGGCACCCTATCATGGCCCAATGGGTAGGCCGAGGTTGGGTGCCAGCAGAACAAACTTCACTGCTGAGTGTAAGCCTAGCTAGAGGCCAAGCAGCATCGGTACATACCTACACTCTCTAGTAGGCCTAGCTTTATTGAATATATAACCACATCTTTCTTAAATCTCGTTAAATTTGACATTTTAGTAATAGTCTCATAATCACATTATTACACTGTGAAACATGATAGGGTCACATTCAGAATGTTTTAATATACTTTTTGCCCGTCAAAAATAACATCACATCAAAAAAACAGATCGCCAGCTGCAGTAGTGTGATTGTGAAAAATGTCACGTGATCATACTCCCTAGCAAAATAAAAAACCCAATTGGACCCGAACGGGGGAAAGTGTCTATTTACGCAAAATTGCGCAATGTATATGCGGTAACAATACCAGAAATAGAAAGATCTGGAAAAATTACATAAAACTACATTTAAAATTTTTTTTTTAGTGAAGAAATTAATTTTTTAGGATTATTCAAATATACCCCCTTTTGCATGTAAAAGAATAGGAAATTACAAGGTATCCCCCAAAAACGCAAAAAGGCGTGATTTTCAAGAAACTCGTACTCATTGAAAAAAATTTCAAAAAAATATGAAGTATGGGGGATGATAGTTTTAAATAATAGTTGAAATGTATGAAAAATAGTAATTTTCTGGGTGGAGCTCCACTTTAACATTGTAAAATTCAATAAAATATGATATTAAAAGATAGTAAATAAAAAATGATAATTATTTAACCTCATTCGAAGAACATCAATACTCTATTAGTCCTGAGAGACAACGTGATTTTACGTGGTAGGCCTACACACGAGAAAAATATTATGGAGTGCACTGCATTTTTACATTTAAACAATTAAATTATTAAATATGACTATGATTCAGGGACGATTCGGCCCGGGACTATTCGGCCCACTTTTGGGCCAAAAACATCCCACTTTAGACCAAATTTATATTCATTTTTTTTGGTATTTATCAAGGTTTTTAAAGGTGTTTCAATCCGTATTTTATTGATATTGACAATTTTGATATAATATATATAATAAATTACTAAAAAAACGTAATTTTATATTCAATTTATTACTTCGAAAAACTTGTTTATTTCGTGCATTCGCCAAGCGGCCAACAGAGGGCGTAACTTGTTTACATCGTTCGTGTGACTAAAAAATGATCATTTTCGACAATGTTTTCAAAATGTTTGCTTTATTGCATCTTTATCCCTAGTAGTAGTAGTAGTATAGTAGTAGTACTACCCCATAGTCTCTCTAAAAATAAAGTTTGGGGAAAAAAGCTTATTTTATGCTTATAAATGCATATCACATTCGATAAATGTAAGTGTGCCGAATCGTCTCAGGGCCGAATCATCCCGCTACCATGACTATGGTACTTTCCTTTGCTGTTTTGTTATGGCGATTCAAACCAACAAAATTGTAGTATGTAATTATATATATTATAATTATTTATTTTCATGACACAATAAACCTAAGACCATAAAACCTATGTACTATAAGGACACCACTCTAATCACTAGGCGAAATGTCGTAAAAGACGCACTGGGCGCTTCATAGAAATTACCGGCGGCTCAACTTGTCGGCAGCCCAACCGGTCATATCCCCCCTAGCTAGGCGGCAAGCTAGGCCTAGTTTTTAGTTAAGATTAAGAAGCCCTTTCGACTACAGAGAGTGTAGTTATGGAGTACGAGCCTTTTCCGCAAACTCCTGCCAGACTGACACTCTAGATCTAGCTAGAAGGTTATTAGCCTAGGCCTCATACAGGTAGTAGGCCCTGCAGCCCTACTACACCACCTTACTACTTACAAACAAAACTAGCTAGGCCTAGGACTAGCGGGACTAGCAAGCAAGACCACCATCAAATCTAGGCTAGGCCCTAGTTAGGCCTAGTTAATAAAACAAAAATATTTTTCAGAAATAAAAGGATACTATCGGTTGTACCATAACCTTCTGGACTTTTTGACCTTTGTAAGCCATTTTGTAAACTTATACGAGTAAGATTAAATGTAATTGAGATTGATAATAAGAAGCGACAAAACGACAACCATGCGTTTTGAACTTAAAAATGAGAAAGCAAACAAATGATGCTGTTAATTGCTGCCCCCAGCGTTGCAACGGTTCAAAAAAGATGTTTATACCTCGGCGGTGGTTTCTAGGGGGTACTTCATGTTTCTGCAGAAGACGGTTTTATTTCTTTTGTCAAAAAATTAAAAATAAAAATGTTCTAAATAACCTATACATTTTTTATTGCAAAATGTACATTAGTTTGAGCAAGAGCAACACGTACGTTTGTTGGATAAATAGTGGTAAAATAAGATTTTCCAATTGGAACTGTAGCATCATTCTTAACCATAGGCCTACGCATCAGGTGCGGACCTTGGGGGGTTGCCTTAGTGGCCCGGGAAACAACCTTAAGTTCATACTAAATGTTTCTGTCACTAAATTAAAATTTAAGTCCTATTTCATCGTAGGCCTATACAATATCCATATTTACAGTATATGTTACAACAGTTTTGTTGCTAGCTTTGTGGAAATTAGTAAAAGAAGTAATTCAATTCAATTCAATTCAACTTTATTTCAGACAAACTGTCCATATGAAACATATAAATACAATAAAAAATAATACAAAGCATTATGCGACAACCGTTATGGAGAGGGGACTAATAATTATTTGTTGACATATAGTGCCTCTTAAAATACATGTGGATTATGTTTTGGGATTTATTGGATGTAGACTGTAGACATTATTATATTGTAATTATAATGATGGCGCCAATGAATTTAACGACCTTCACAATCAATATTTCTTTGTAACAAAATTAATTTTAAATGGAAAGCTAAAAAAAGAATCCTCCGCTTCATCACTCTAATAATTAGACTAAAACGTATCTTTGTTAAGTTACTTTCAATACATTTTCATAACACGCAATCTATTTTTCAACAATATAATAGAATAATATGATTTTAATTGAATAGTGAGGGATTAGTTACAGTGTTGAATTTGAACAAACCATTTTTTCAATTTAATAAAAACCCAAAATGAACTTGCTGTTACAATATATAACATACGGTATTTATTCAAAGAAACGCTCTACTACACATAATAAATTAATTATTGCGTTTTGCCGGGGGTTTCCGATAATTTAAGGCCAAATCATAATTGTGCGTATTGTTTTGTATTTCCGATTCTTGTCGTACCTTATTTTATCTTCATTAAGTCAGGTGATAAGCCTGAATGAATGAATTTTCGTACGTCCGTAAATATTAATTTTAATTTCCGTAGAATTTTATGGACGTTCCGAAATTTGAACCGTGTTATACCGGTAGCAGAGCAAAGTTTGCTTCCTTCTGAAAATTTCCTTTCATTATTTTCTTTGTTTTGTTTTTGTTTTTGTACAGTCTATAGTGGAAATTGTGGTTTTAACATCTGACTTTATTTAGCATTTAATTCAAAATAATACAATTTAACGTTTTGCTCAATATATTTATAGAAGCAGCATCATATTTTTGCATAACCTTTTTAAATGATTGATAATTAATTTGCATTAATTGATTATAGTTTTTTAATTACCGTAATTTATTACCGTACCAGAAGTACCTTCATCAGGGACTTTTTCCCGTTCACATTGAATGAAAAAAATGTTATCCTATTGTTAGTCCCGTATTTTATTACCGGCGAAATAAGATGGCTACAATCCTCTGTCTGCTAGAAGAGACATTCTGGGGAAAACTAGAAGTGCAATTTATCATGAATTTTACATGTGAGAGTACCATTTGCGGCCATCTAGGGGTGTCATTTAACAATTTGGTTCATCACAGACCCCACGATAGGGTCCTGTGGTTCAAATAGTTAGTTTCTACAGCCCTGGGCTCTTTGGGCAACCCTCTTAAAATAGTCCTGCGACAGCCCCCCTGCGCATAATCATGTTTCAGTTGAACTACTAAGTTGTCATGCTCACTTTCCCGTAATGTTGACATATGGGTGTTAATTATTAATCCAGTTTATAAAGTAATCATACCAATATAGGACAATATTTTTTGGTTTCTGGTCTTGTATATCATACGTACATTTTATTCGCTAAGATCTTTTAAGAGACATCTAACTTAATATTTCTCAAACCTGGGTAAAACAGTATTTTAAAATTGACATAGATATACTTTATTGTCACCTAATAAATATAAAAACATGAGACGTTTAATAAACGTCTCATGTTTCTCAGGGGCGGACCCAGGGGTGTTCCCTAGTGGCATGGCCCGGGCAACACCCTTAATTTCATACTAAATGTTATTTCTGCCACTAAATTAAAATTGAGTTCTATCGTATACAATATCCATATTTATACGTTATAGAAGTCCAGTCTGAAGAGAATATTTGTAAATTGGCACCAATAGGCCTACTATGTTCGGGAAAAACCCGTCATATGGGTCGTCAATTTGTTCATAATTATTGCGTTTTTCCATAATTTAAGGCCAAATCATAATTTTGCGTATTATTTTGTTTTTCCGGGTAGTACCCTATTTATCTTTATTTCTGTAAGACTTTTGACCGTCTTCACGCTATCACTGTTGCAAATTTCACGTTAAATGACATTAAAGCTGCAAGGATAAGGAAAATAATGTGCACAAACCAAAGCGAAAAGGTGATATTATAGTAACTGACATGCTCAGTTACCTGGTAAATTGTGATGCATCCTCTTTGCCTACATTCACAGCTGCAAATCTGTCTAAAATCCCATTTGTAGATGTGGAACACATTGATGCAACTTTGCTGCTCAGAGAGATTCACAAACTGCGATCGGATTTTACCATGATGAAGGCAGATATCGCTTATGCAACTAATCAGAGATGCAAATTGGCCCAGAAAGTGAGAGAAGATATGCAGACACAGCATTCTCCTGCACTGACTACCCGTAAACCTGAGAATTATCCAACAAAGCAAATAGTTATTCCTGACGAACCGTATTATAAACCACATGATTGTAAGAATTCTCAAATTCCGTCCGCTGAAGCAATTGTTGGTGAACATTAGGAGAACGAGCCCTATTTAGCGTGAGCTTTTGCCTCTGGCATCTTACTTGTTTATTTTTGCCTAAAGCCAGTCATTAATGTCTTAGGCAATTAATAAATCACGTAACACCTTGTTCATCTTCCAGGCTCAGCCTTCCTTGCTTCTGATTGGCTGCAATGCACAGCCTATTTTGGAATTGGTCACTCATTGTATTTAGAAACCACCATTATACCATGGGTAAATTTTTTGCACACAAAATTAAAGAATGCAAGTGGCCTTGTGGTTAGCAAGGTCAGTTCTAATCTAACAGCAGGGAGCCAAAGAATGAACTGTAGAGATGAGTTTAAAATAAAAATTTGTGTTTTGTGCACCCAGACTAAAATCGCTGGAAAAGCAAAAACTTTTGTTTTGAAATTAAAACTATATTTATAAACTATTTCATGTTCTTCAGCTGAGATCTCAAAATGATCTCTATGGATTTGCCACCCCTCTAATGTTAAATATATAGGCCTATAATAAATAGTACAGTAATACTATTTCAAATTATAAGCAAACAATTAAATACTGTATTTTATAATCATATTTTATATAATAGTTACTTTATGTCTCAATTATAAACCCCTTTTCTTGAGTATACCCCAATTGTATGCACATTTATGGAGGAAATATATATTTATGTTTTTCTCAATACATAATAGTTCAGTTTTTTTTTCACATTAATGTGACATTTGTTTGTCTAAGTTGTGTGAAGTAATGATACCAAAAATGTTAACTCTTAATTTGTAACTCCTGAATTGTAATCAATAGATTAGGTCTAAGTAAATATTAAAAAATGGTTGTTAATGTTACAGATGGAACATTTTTGTTATAGGCCAGGATATCATTATTTTAACGATTAACTAAAAAATCAGATACTGTAATTAATACACTGAATAAAATCTGTATGTGCATGTTATATATTTATTTTAATTTGAAAATTAACAATTGCCATGTAAACATATATTATGGGCCTAATTTGAATTAAATTTTATAGAGTATATTCTTAAAAAATTCCTGTCCGTTAAAAAACAAGGCCAACAGCCATTAAGTCGCGTGCTACAATGCATAGTGATACCGGACCGACCGACAGACAGACCGACAGACCGACCGACATAGTGAACTACTGAACATGTGTAAAAATGTTGAAATGTTTAAAAACATTTATATTTTTTTAATTTACACGTGCGTAGCCTGTCACTTTTGACGTGCTCATATAACGTAATTTCTAGTTGAAAAGTAAGTCAAGAAAACAGAAATCGGGCAAAAAGAGTGCGCAATAACATTTAACGCGCAGTGCGCGCGCAAAAATCTGCGCACTCATGGCAATTTTGTAAACGCTTAAAATTGCCTGAAACGTACTCTTATTTCATCGAAAATAAATTTTGAAAATTTTAAGCGCGCGTACGCATGCGTTACATGCGCTACGCACGTAATTGTATTGCCATATAATGATTTATGCCCTGAAATTTATGAGTACCAAATTTTATTTAATTGTGATTCATGGTTGTGAAGATATGATTACAAACGTGATTTCGTTAAATCGTGCGTAGACCGCGTAATTTTTTATTGCGCACCGTGAAAACATAACCACATCGATTCCTGGCCATAAGGAATATACTGTGAAAAATTGACTTAGCTAGATTAAACTGATATCAAGATAAGGTCAGAAAGCGATAACATGCATAGTGATACCGGACCGACAGACAGACGGACCGACCGACCGACATAGTGAACTATAGAGTCGCGTGCACGCGACTAAAAATGTGAACCTGCATAATGCGATAAAGTATTGTTGGCACATATATTAAATCCCGTCACAGTATTATCTTGTATCCTTTAACATTTGGAATGAGTTGGTGCATGGTAAGATATAGGAATATGGATTATGAAGGGGATGAAAAAACGTGAAAAAGATAGCACAATTTCTCAAATAGGTATACCGTACGTACAATTTCTCAAAGAAGTAGCACAACTTTCGGAATGGATTGCACAATTTCTCAAAGAGGTAGCACAATTTCCCGAATGGTTAGCACAATTTCTCAAAGAGGGAGCACAATTTCTCAAATGGTTAGCACAATTTCTCAAAGAGGTAGCACAATTTCCCGAATGGTTAGCACAATGTCTCAAAGAGGTAGCACAATTTCCCAAATGGTTAGCACAATTTCTCAAAGAGGTAGCACAATTTCCCGAATGGTTAGCACAATTTCTCAAAGAGGTAGCACAATTTCCCGAATGGTTAGCACAATTTCTCAAAGAGGTAGCACAATTTCCCAAATGGTTAGCACAATTTCTCAAAGAGGTAGCACAATTTCCCGAAAGGATTGCATAATTTCTCAAAGAGGTAGCACAATTTCCGGAATGGTTAGCACAATTTCTCAAAGAGGTAGCACAATTTCCCGAATGGGTAGCACAATTTCTCAAAGAGGTAGCACAATTTCCCGAATGGGTAGCACAATTTCTCGAATGGTTAGCACAATTTCTCAAAGAGGTAGCACAATTTCCCGAATGGTTAGCACAATTTCTCAAAGAGGTAGCACAATTTCCCGAATGGGTAGCACAATTTCTCAAAGAGGTAGCACAATTTCCCGAATGGTTAGCACAATTATTTCTCAAAAAGGTAGCACAATTTCCTGAATGTTGCATATTGCACAATTTCTCAAAGAGGAGCACACTTTCTCAAATGTAGGTAGCACAATATTTCGTGATTGTATGACCACAATTGTACTGGGAAGGTTTTAAACTATATTTAAAAAAATCACAGTGTGCAGAGGTTAGAGGGGTTGGAGGCTTAGTGATTTGCTGGGGTTAGTATCAATGACCACATGAGTAATGTGAACTGGGGGTATGTTTTAACTGCATTTGAAAACCGTCATAAAGCCGGGGTGTGCAATAGAATTTGTACCAGGAAGTTTAACATTATAAGTTAAAAAATCCCCGAGTGCGGGTGTGTGTTGGGGAGGTGGGTGCATTTTAGGGCATCTGGATAATGAGTTATCAAATGATCGGGAATGTACTGTGAAGTTTTAAAACTACATAGGAAACCCGCCCGGGCGTGTATAATTGCTAGTCATCAATGTTTTAAAATACTAGAGTGCTAAAGTGAACATAATGTATGTAGGCCTATGTGCAGTTTTCTTAGAATAACATAAACAACTAAAATGAGGCATAATCCCTCTATTATAATATCGTATAACATCAACTTGTTATTACACAATAAAAAAGATTGTTATTTATATGGGTTTCGTTTATGTTTATTAACATTCATTCAATTACATTTTTTTAAATAAAAAGATTTATTTTTTAGATTTTTTAGTATTATTAATTAATTCATATATCTGGTCCTATATACTAATATAGCGCAAACACTTTTTGGGAAGCGTATGGGTACCACCCCCTACGGCTACATTATTTTATTTGAATTTCCCGCTCATATTCTCAAAAATTGTAGGCCTACCTATACCAGGGAGTTGTTATTAATAACAACTCCCTGCCTATACCTCAGCCCGAGTCTGATGTGATGGTGTACCTCTTGACATCCCTACCAAATCCCATCGCACCATCCCAGTTTATTTCAGAATCCATTTGTAGTAGGCTATGTATTTCATTGGTAAATTAATAAAATTAAAATTATTCAATTGTAATTGGTTGATCGCTTGACTACTCAATCTAAGGTTGAACTTTGTAGCTCCCCATACAATGTTGTTAAAATGTACAAAATCGAAAAGGAAACATGGAAATAAAGGCTTACTTAAATAATTATAAGGCGTGAAAAGGCTATTATATAAATATTCATTTATTTCATGAAATCAAACTATTACCTAATCATTAAAACATGCTGTAACTGAAACCTGATGCTGTCGGTGATTGGCTGTTGGCAAACAAAGTGGGCTTGGCCTCTTTTAGTACCCAGATACTTTCCTGCATGATTGATGGCCACTGTTCTGTTAATTACCCATCAACAAGACTGATCAGGGTCAAAACAATTACAGGCAATTATAGTACCCCGGGTTAGCCGGGGTACTAAAAGCTCACGTTAAATAGGGCTCGTTTTCCTAATGAATTTTCAAGAATATAGAAGGGAATCCTCGTAAGGGGAATCCCCATACTAAGGCGATGTTCAACCTGCATCATCAGCTTGTATTCCTGTTAATCCAATGAACACATTCGCGTCTGCTGTAAAGAACACAAAGGTGAGCTCAGGCTGGAGTGAAGGATGGATTTCGTTTTCAAAGAAGAAAACAACGCCGTCAGTCCAAATTTAAACGAGGAACCGGTGATGAGGGTATTGAACTTAAGGCTAGGCCTCCACCACCTTATAAACTATACCTGGGTAATATGGATAATTACACTAAAGCAACAGATGTGCAATCATACCTGAAAAGAGCCAAGAACATTACTGTCACCGTCAATGCTCTTGAAAGTAAACGAACAGACTGTGCCTCTTTCATGATACAATGTGAATTTAATGACAAAGATATTGTTAATGATACTAATATCTGGCCAAAGTATGCTTTCATTATATAGGAGGTTTTATGAAGCTAAATATAAGCAGGGTAATGAATGACTCACATGAAATTAACAAACTTAGGGTAGTCTCCCTTAACTGTAATTCATTTAAATCTGCTCAAAAAGAAATTTATGATCTCTGTGATGTTCATGACATTGTATGTTTACAAGAGATTTGGTTGACAAATGATGAGCTACCCATGCTTAAAACCACCCCCGATTTTGATTGTTTAGTGTTACCCCCATGGATTCGGCCTCATTACTTGTGGGACGGCCATATGGGGGTGTAGCGACACTATTTAGGAAAACATTACACGATGTTGTTAAACTTGTTGATCTTAAAGATAATAGGCTTGTCGCTATTGAGGTTGGCAAGGGTAGGTATAAAACCTTATTTGTTAACCTGTACTTACCCTATGAATGCGACGACAACTTTGGTGAATATTTACAATATTTAGGTAAAATCGAAAGTATTGTTGAAGAGTTTGACAATGACAAAGTAGTCTTTGTTGGTGATTTTAATTCTGATCCAAAGAAAAAATTCGGTAACGAATTGATTGATTTTTGCACTGAGTATAACTTGGTTATATCTGATTTGGAATACTTTGGTCATTACTCAGATACGTTTACTTATTTTAGTGATGCTCACAGTACCACAAGTTGGTTAGACCATTTCGGTAGTAACAGAGAATTATACCGCACCGGTAGCAGAGCAAACCCGGAACTAAGTTGTAGACTTAGTCATAAGTAGTTACAGAGTTGCAAGGCATTTTATCATTGTTAAAAGTTTTGTTAGCTTAATTGTTAAAATTGGTAAGTAAAAGAAGTAATGCTGGCGCCAACAGATTTAGCGACCGTCCTTCACAACCAAAATATTTCTTTGTAACAAAATTTATTTTAAATGGAACGCTACAAAAATAATCCTTCGCTTCACTGCTTGAATACCTAATAACCAGACAAGATCGATCGTATCTTTGTTACGTTTTACCATCAATCAATTTTCATATCACGCTTTTTTTATCAATATAGTACAGTAGTATAATAATACCATTTTGATTGAATAGCGAGGGATTAGTGGGTTGACTCCTATTCACCTTGGTATATTTACATCCTATGTTTTCTAACGACTTTAGTATTAGTACCTTGTTTTGTTCAATTTAAGGGAAACTTGATAAAATACGTCAGTTCTTAGCTAACTCTAATCCTAGCTTTAACTGTAACTTGGCTTGTTCAATTCGTTCTTCTGATATTCCTAATAATGGTTATTAAGAACCACTAGAAACGATATAAATCGTCACGGTGGAGGGTTACCACGTTGAAACACCGGCTCTCGTCAGATCTCGTTGGGCCTGGTTAGAGCTTGAATAGGAGACCATCTGGGAATATTGGGTGCTGTATATGGAGCTGGGGTCCCGTTATGCATATTCTTTACTCCATGCGCAGGCCAAAAAAAAGGGTGTGAGCTTCAAATATCAAGATGGACAATTATTAGTTTCCTCAAAACTGTTTTACCGCGATACTAGGTAATATGAATGCCCACAATACTAAATGGGAACCTGTAGTGATACAAATAGTTTCGTTAAATGTTATATATAACGCAGCAAAGTTATTTATCACAATATATCAGAGTTTCAACGCTAAGTGCTAATGGGAGTAATTTTGTATTAAGGCTGTTCTTTGTGAGAAACCTCTGATTGAAATATGTAATATAAAAAAGGTATTAGTACAGGATTAGTACAGGCTATATATGGTTTGCCCTTGAAAGAAATCTGTTGGTATTTTTTTCATGAGTTTGAAAGAATAAAAGGGATGTATAAGCCTATGTCCATGTTTAGGGGTCACAATAATAAATACAACTTTTTCAACAACAATTTTATTGGTCAGATATAAACAAAGGTCCAGGGTCAATTTTTGTTTCTTCTTCGTGAGATCTATACACTTTTATTTTATACTGTGCATCCTTTCAGTGACCTTTAGTTAGTATATAAAGGCGCACATAAATGGACAAAAGTGGTGCCTACACATAGGATTTAGGGATAACAAAAGAAATAGATATTTTGTGAATATCTAATTATAGTTACATTGGTCCGATGTCCGTTATTCAGATTTTAAGCTACTTTAATATTGTAATATTTTGTGCTTAGTACTTGTACTAAGTACAGTACGAGGGAAAATAAACTGTGATGATATTTGGCAATTGAACCTAATAAAAACATTAGGCGTTTATTTCAGTAAAGACATGCCTACGTATTATAAACAAAAACGTTTTAAAATTAAGTAATATGCTTACAGATTAGAGCCGGCGGAATCTAACGTTATTTGGTAAAGGATTAGTAATTAACTACTCTGTATTATTATATATGCATACTCATAAAACTTCGTCGCGATATGTGTGAACACCTTCTCAACCGTGACGAGTTGTAAACAATCCTATAATGCATACTCGTGGTTTGAAATCTATTCTTTGCTTACTTTTGCTCGGGACGATTTTTCAGACGAAATGTAATCAAATTAATTTACCTGTTCATTACGTAAACTTGTTGTTTTTGCTTCGAATTTTCGACTTAAAGTGAATAACTTTAATATTACTTTGATATGGCCAATTTAATTTAGGCCTAGTAAATTTAGAATATTTTGACCTTCATTTTTTTTGTGTTTCAAGGGACAATACATCTTTAATTTGCCAAAATGCAAATCCCTTTTTGAATACGATGGGGTACTATGTGTCACTCGCTTGAATCATGGAGGTATAATACCTCCATGCTTGAATACACTTTATCAGCTGAAAAAAATGCATGGCTGACTTTTCAGAATAGGACAATTAGCTCGCTCTATGCACAAGAGTGTAGTGACTTTAGTACTTCGGGACAGAATAAAGGTGAGTGTATAATACTCTTGCTATAGTAGGCCGTACAGTGCTATCTAAAATCAAATTAGTGGTGATAGAAAAAGCTTGGATTTTTTTGATATTTATTTACCTTGATTGCCGGTTTGGCATTCTTAACGTGATCGGTTGATCGCGAAGTATTTCGTCCTCCGAAATCTATTGACTTTATTGTACTCGCGGTTCAATTTGTTAGTTTATTGAATTTGGTTACTAATTTATTAAAGTATGTATTACCACTCATTTAATTGTAATCTTGATTTTTTATTGTAACATCCTTTTCGTATCGACTGTATCGACGTCTTTTTAAAATAATCTCATTCATTTTATTGCAGGTTAGTTGGTACAATTAGTTTAACTATTTTACTATTGATTTCGTACTCTGTGTAGGCATTATCACTATTGTATCATTAATACTGTTTGCTGTTAGGCCTGTTATTAAAAAAAAATATAGGCCTGTTATAGATATCAGTATCTAAAATCTACCCTGGTTTGTTTATTAGTAATTAACTATAATATCCATAAATTCAAAATGACTGCCATTTGAAAACTTTGTCCCTAATATATCTTTAACCACCAAAGAACCATAAAAGACGAAAAATATCAACAATAATTCTCCTTTAATTAAAATTATTGAATATAATTTATTTGATTTCTTTGCATAAACAGAATGCACTTCTATACAGTAATATTAATAAATGAAAACACGTTTTGTTGGTAAACAATTACAATTACGTGATTTTTTGGCATTCGGGTTTAGGATTACTCCTTACAAAGAAGTGGGGATATTTTGTCAAAGTTTGGGTTAACTCTTCTACCAGGTAACCAAAAGGTAGTGGGGTTATTTGCTGCGGATCCAATTTATAGACACAATGCCGGTGGGCATGCCATATGTTTGGGTGCCGGGACGCGATTTTTTTTTTCGTACACAAGTTGGGGACCCCTCATGAAACGTCACAAAATAAACATGAATAATTCATCAGTTAAATTTGTTGTTCCGTGTGCACCCAAGCGTATAGCAACAAGAAGTGATAACACAACTGCGATACGATTCTTTCTAACGGTAGGCCTAGGATTCTAGGTCAATTCACGTGATTGCCTTCGACACACACACACACACACTACTATGCAAAATTTGTCGAGGCTAATCGACGGCTAGGCAAGACATTACACTAGTAATTGGACATAGCCCAAAGAAAGCTTAGACCCACAAGAATAAAGAATGTCTATAATTTGTGTACTGTAATTTTTTAATTCTGCTATTTTATTATCAAATAATATGCATGTACTCAAAGGAACTTTAAAAATGCGCGTATATGACCACATGAGATGGGAAGATTAGACCCACGAGAATAAAAAATGTATTTTTGTCTAATGTTTATTGTTTAATTTTGCTGACTTATTACTCGGACTGAGTTGGTGAAATTCAGTCCAAAATACGCAGAAATTTTTCCAAAATACGTCAAGTTGAGGGCGCTATACTAATCCAAAATACGCGAGTCTTTCCAAAATACGTTGACTTGAGGGCGCTATTCATTTTCCAATATACGCGAATTGTCCAAAATACGTCAACTTGAGGGCGCTATTCATTTTCCAAAATGCGCGATTTTTCCAAAATACGTCAAATTTTGGGGCGTTAGTAATTTCCAAAATACGTCAACTTGAGGCCACTATTAATTTTCTAAAATTGGAAAATTATCCAACTAATTATCCGCTATCAGTCCAAAATACACAGAATTTTTCCAAAATACGTCAACTTGAGGGCGCTATACTAAATACAAAATACGCGAGTCTTTCCAAAATACGTCAACTTGAGTTATCCAACTTAAAACAACTTTTGTAGCGCTATTAATTTTCTACAATAAGAACGTTATCCGACATACCCTCCAACTTGAAGGCACAGTTTTCCAAAATACGCAAATTTTCCCAAAAAATATTCGAACCTTCAAAACGCGAGGCTGTTTTAAAAATTACTATAAAGGATTGTATCTTCAACATTGAAAAGATGAACCATTTTGGTAAGTTTTAAGTTCAGTTTGTATCATATTAGATAATAGTTCTTGTAGTACGGTAGTCCATTGGCAATATATCAATATTTGTTGTATGTTAGGATCTTCTGCTTGATATGCAGATGTGCTAACCATTAGACCACTGGCGCTTTCATGGTATAGTTCAAACCCGATCTGATAGCGACTCTTTATATTCTCGGCGTGGTACGGCGGAAAAGCACTAGTCCCTTAATTGTATGCACGCGCACCAGAGATCAAATTGATACGCCCCATCTTATATATATATATATATATATATATATATATTCGGCCCCTAAAGGACTTCAATTTTATGTCACATCTGGTATTCGATTTGCAGATGATGACATGCGTTCTCGTTGGAACGCTGTCTTTCACAAAAATGCTTGTCAACTTAATGAGATCCAAATTGACAATTGCCGCAAAATCCTCACAGAGTTTGACGTTGAAATTCACTCTAGAACTAAGAAGTTGAAAAGAGAACTTCCTGCATCCGAGTTTCAAAACAAACTCAGGATTATCGCCAATGATTGCCGTAAGCAATCAACGGCAATGGCCCGAAGGGGACATCACAAATTTGGTCTACCTGCAGACTTGGTCATTTCAACACAAATGACTCTACCTTCGGATGATTTTAGGGCTTTTAGGAAACCCTGCAGAAGGTTCGTTCGGACTTATAACAAGAATCGGAGCAACACCTCTGATTCAGTTGTTGAAATTAATTGCCGACTTTCCGAAGGAGAGAAAAAACTTCTTTCCCGGGGACTTAAATTCTGCCCAAAACCAAGGCAGGTCGGCGCACAACATCTTTGGATATGGAGTCTTTCTCCAGAAGATTACGATTACGTGAACATTTTGCTGATTCAGACAGCAGCACCACGCAAAACGAAGGCAACGCTAACAAATTTAAACCAAAAAGTTCCTGGAATCCACCAAAAAATCGTTGTCCAGCTTTAGAAACATTTATTCAGGCTATTGAGGAGGATGTACAAAACTACGTCCCGAGTCCAGATAAACGTGACAATTTCTCAAAACAAGAGAGGCAGGCCATTGCCAAATTGCGTCAGCGTAATGATATTATCATTAAACCCGCTGATAAAGGTTCTGCCACTGTTGCCATAGACATCAAATTTTATGAAGAGGAGTCCTTAAGACAGCTAAACAATCCTCTTCATTATCGTAAACTTAAAACGGATCCCACCCCGGAAATTGCGGATAAGGTGGCCAAATCTGTTTCTGTGATGGTAAAAAAACACTCCATCGATCCTAAGATTGGACCTCATTTGGCACAGGTCAATCCAGTTCCAGGCAGATTTTATTTCCTACCTAAAATCCACAAAGCAGGCAATCCTGGTAGACCCATTATTTCGGGCAATGGCACTGCTACAGAGAAAATTTTTGAATATGTGGATGATTTACTAAGACCATATGTGACTGATCTCCCTTCATACATTCAGGACTCCACGGACTTTATCCGCAAAATTAACCAAATTCAAAATTTACATAATAATTCTGTTCTGGCTACATTAGATGTTTCATCATTGTATACTAATATCCCTCACGAAGAAGCCAATTTTCTGTCCCTCCAACCAAATAAACCACTTGTTTGGTTTAGATACATTGACGACATCTTCATGATCTGGACCCATGGTGAAGATAATTTGGAATCTTTTCTTCTCAATATTAATTCAGCCCACCCAACTATCAAATTTACAGCTACCAAATCCACTAGTAGTGTTGATTTTTTGGACACTATAGTGACCATAGAAAATGGTACACTCAAAACTGACCTATTCCGTAAACCCACGGATAAAAATATGTACCTGCTCCCTAGCAGTTGTCACCCCCGACACTGTACTAAAAACATACCGTACAGTCAAGCATTACGTATCAGACGTATCTGTTCTTCAGATTTAGATTTTAAGAATCGTACCGAAGAACTAACCGGACATCTCCGGAATAGAAATTACAAGAAGGAATACATCGAAACTGCTATAAAGAAAGCAAAAGATATTCCTCGATGTCAAACACTGAGGTACAAACCACGTCAGCCAAAAAATTCGACCAGAGTGCCATTGGTCACAACCTACCACCCTAGGTTGCCTCCATTACGGGCTATTATTGAGAAACATATGCCCATTCTACAGTCCACAGAACGTCTCAGGACTGTTTTTTCGGAACCACCCATTATTGCATTTCGTAGACCTCCCAACCTTCGTGATATATTAGTCAGATCCAAATTTAAAAGTGAAATTAACTCTCATGACCGCCAAAATTTGGGCAGTCACCTTTGCGGCAAATCTTGCAAAACTTGTTCATTGGTTGATTCTGTTGAAAAATTTGAGAGTAACCAAACTGGCCGCATATTTCGGATAAGACCAAAAACGTCATTTATCTCATATACTGTAATATTTGTGGCAAACAGTACGTCGGAGAAACAAAAAACACTCTCCGTATGAGAATGACACAACATAAATCACCTATCAAAACATTAAAGCTTGATCAACCTGTAGCCGAATATTTTAATTCAGCTGGTTAATCGATTGCAAATTTCAGAGTTATTGCAATAGACCACGATGTCAAATGGAGCGACAAAACTCGCAAAGACAAAGAAAACCACTGGGAATTACTACTTAAAACATACTCCCAGATCGGTAAAATTATTCCATTGACTACCAAAATTTAAGTTTCAATATTAACCACCATTTAAGCTGTTTTTAGTCTCATTCCAAAATTGTTTATATCTCTACCAAGCTACCTTCTTTGTTTTCTACTCTTATTCAGACTCCACCCTGGCTCCCTTTGTTATATTTCTTTTATTCCTGTCCACCCACGCAGCACTTGTCAGCTTTATACTATGACGTTATCCAAATTCCTTCACTTGCACTGATGAAGGGCTAGTGTTGCCCGAAAGCTCTGCTAACTTTTCTGGCTGTTTACTTTATCGTTTTGATTTAGCTTTTCGCTTTTTATTTTTGTATCTCCATTGAGATCCAGCCACTGATACCAACAGCATTGTCTTTTTTTTCAGTAATTTGCCTTTGGATTTATATATATATATATATATACGATTATGAGATCATGTTCCGAATATGAGCACTGTTTCTATAATTTACAGTATGATTTATATATAATTTACACAGTGCTACGCAACATCATTGATTTACATATACACAATATTATTTTAAAAACCGTTGCGAATTAAAGTTGGAATTTATTCTGACTTGTTAAGCCTCCACTGATTGTGAGGGCGTTTGTTGTATGAGAGAATGTATCTGGTGGGTGAAAATCTGTGATAATACCATACATGGCTCTGTGGTCTAGTGGTATGATACTCGCCCTGTAAGCGAGAGGTTGCAGGTTCGAATCCAGCCAGAGACATTTTTTCATACAACTAAAAAATATGGAACTTTCGCCAATGAGCTATGCTCGACGCGATTATGAGATCATGTTCCGAATATGAGCACTGTTTCTATAATTTACAGTATGATTTATATATATATATATATATATATATATATATATATTATTTATTGTGAAAAATTAAGGTGCAGTTGTGACTCTAAACTAGTCACCTCTTTTTTCCCCTTCTCGAATTCATCATTTCATTTCAGGTATTTTTAAACAATAAACACCCTAAAGTAAATGTAATCATATGTATATAATATAATATAAAAACATTTTTATTTTGCCGTTTTGGCGTAAAAAACGATTACTTACTACTTATATAACCAAATATTAATATTATTTTAAACATTTTAACACTAATGGGTTTTGATTATTATTACTTACTTTTCATCAAGATTGAAGATGATATTATAGTTCAGTTTGAGGATCATAATAATGTTACATTTAGATCTCTCTCGCTTAGCCGAACCATTTTGAACTTTAACTAACTCTTTTAACTATGGCTATTTTGCCGTTTTCGTGTAAAAAAATAATTACTTTACTTCTTCTAACTAATTATTGATATTATTTTAATTACAATACCATATTCTTGTTATTATTATATATTATATGAAATAACTATTATGTTAGATTTCAGATAAGGTGACTTGTATTATACCATAAGTACATTAAATTGAAAGCGATGTTGGGCTGAATTATTCATGTTTATTTTGAGGGGTCCCCAACTTATGTACGGAACGCGATTTTTTTTTCGTACATAAGTTGGGGACCCCTTCATGAAACGTCACAAAATAAACATGAATAATTCACAGTTAAATTTTCTTGTTCCGTGTGCACCCAAGCGTATAGCAACAAGAAGTGATTACACAATAGAGAGGTTTCGCAATCTTACGAATACGATAACGAAAACGGATACGTCACGCACACGTATTCGTTTTCGTAAGCCAGTAAAGAATCCGTTTCGCGTGACAATGAAATATTGAGGGCGCCGTCTAAAATAATGACTGCGGTAAATTTGAGCGAAGCGCAAGTACGTGTTGCTTGGCTGCCTAGGCCTAGCGAGTGAGGACTTTAAAAACTGCTATTTATCAAAATTGACCTGGCATTCTAGTAAATTACTTTAGTAAATTACTTTCAATAAATCTATAATTATATTATAATCATGAATCATTCCTGATTCAAATGCAAAGTGTGCAAAATAGATCAAAAACTATACTCGTTTTGTAGTTACGAAAATGACTGGTGATATTCGTCAACACGAATACGCTTTACGAATATGAAATGGGGATCAGCTCAAAAGTTTCACAAATGTGTGACGTATCCGTTTTCGTTATCGTATTCGTAAGGTTGCGAAACCTCCCTAATACAACTGCGATACGATTCTAGGCCTATCTCCGCTGTGGTTGCGGCGTGCGATTTCTTAGAAGAATAGCGTCGTTTTGTGTGGATTGTCGAAATAATCAGCCTTTGGTTTATGGTGTTTTTAATATAATTTATTACTAAAGAATTACGTGTTAAAATTATAGCTTCTATTAATACTATTAGGCCTAATTATTAGTCTCTAAACCCATTTCTATTCTAGTAGTAGCTGTGTGGTGTGTGTGACGTGTGTGTGTTAGGTATGACACAGTCCGAGTAATAAGTCAGCAAAATTAAACAATAAACATTACACAAAAATACATTTTTTATTCTCGTGAGTCTAAGGCCATGTAAAAAAAAACAGTTGATCGTCCTGGTTTTCTAAAAAAAGGAAGGAAGAGGCTCTTTTTATTTTTTATTTTTTATTTTTCCAAGATGGCGACTCACTACCGTATTTTCTTGAATAAACATGCCGCTATGAATAAAAATCACTCCCACCCCTCGCATACACCCTTCCTGACAATTCAAATAAATATGGTAAGTACTGTAAGATGTCTAAACAAACATAAGTACAGTATACAGAACAGCAAATATTAAAATACACCTTTTTTTTTATTTTATCAGGGGGTCACAATAAAAGTCCTTTTTGTACACTTTGACTTTATATCAAACTTCTGGATATTATTAGCCTACTGTGGCACAAATGCTCTAGTGTTTTTCCTTTTGGGTGTTTTGCCTGATTCCTTGCATTCACTACAAAGTGGATAATTCATGTTCTCAATTGATAAATTGTGCTCAGTTCCACAATAAAAGCACAGGGGGTCTGTGAATGTTATGTAATAAGCTGCTTCGAGAGGCAGGGCACATGTCATTTTGTCATTGACAAAAACAATAGAATTGTCCTCTCCCAGGATGTCTTGAAAACAAGTTCCACATGAATACGACAGTGTGTCCAGTTCTCGTTCCAAGAGCTGCCCTTGGTCACGCTTCAGAACATGTGCTGCATAACATACTCGCCACTTGAGGCATTCTTCACACTAGAATAAAGAATGAAAAAGAGTAGGGGTAAATATATGGTAAATTCAGTTGTGTTGAAAGAATTCTGAACATGACAATAATATGATAATATGACATCCAAAGAGGGAGGGAATATCAATGCATACACACATATTTTAAACAGGACGTGGGTCATGTACCCGAACACGTCCGTAAACATCTAGCCTATATATATGGGACAGTTTCAACCCAGCCGGGTCGATTCGCCCCTCTATGGATAGGCAAACTCTACACTCTCTCGCGACAATATGCTAGCCTACAGTTTTGTTACTTCTGTATGAACATTTTTTACCGAACAATTACTCACCTCCGTAGTTTGGTATTGGTCTCCTATCGGTCCACCTTGATCGAATTCGCCGCCTGCAAAATCAGAGAAAATGTCTGCGAGAGTACGTCGGCCGTCCACTACACCGTTCTCGCATACCAAGGGCCGGCTTCACGATTTTTGTTGCAGTCCGAATCGAAACACAAATAAAAACCATGTTGTTTAACTACTATCTAGTCTAGCAGTATCCTACTATCCTAGATCAAATTATTATGTAACAATTGATAAAAGGACTAAAAAGTAGGCCTACCAAGGAACCAATAATTATAAATATTAATAGTGTATACTGTAACTCAAATGTATAGAATATATCGATAGAAACGGAAGGTAGAACCAAAAACATGTGTTCTCCAAATCCAGTCGTTTTTTGCTTCACGGCAAAATTTTTAAGGAGTAGCGAGAATATAGCGGCTGTGAAAATTCTAATTAGATCCAGACGTTTATGTAAAATATTATACCCATGATGAGTGTAATTCAAAATATTCATACATTCAACGGCAGTGATACCTCTATCATCGCTGACCTATAATCAAAGAATATGACCTCAAATTTATCGCAGTCGACGATGTGTATAGATGGCTCCCGACGGCCGTATCCGGATATTCACCCCCTGGACATTTACCCCCCGGACAACTACCCCCCGGACAACCACCACCTGGACCACTACCCCCTTAGGACAACTACCCCTTTAGGACAACTACCCCCCGGACAAATACCCCCCGGACAACTACCCCCTTAGGACAACAACCCCCTTAGGACAACTACCCCCTGGACAACTACCCCCCGGACAATTACCCCCTAGGAACAATTACCCCCCGGACAATTACCTCCCGGACAATTACCCCCCGGACAATTTTACCACCCAGAAAACTATCCCTTTAGAACACCCTAACCACCCAGACCATTCAACAACCTGACTCTGCAACTATTAATTAATAACTATATTTTAATTCGTTACTTTGACGAATTACTATTCATTATTGTAAACAAAAGTAAAAGATTGAACATAAATATAGCCTGGTGGTATAAACTGAAGATTGTCACACATGATCATAGGATAGTCGAACGTATTATATAGTACTCCATGTATTTACTGTAAAGACTGGGTTCGCTAATAATAATAATAATTTTTGCGTCAGGACAATGCTTCGATAACCACTGGTCTTAAAAGAATTAATTTTTGTCTCAAATTTGTCATATATGTATTTTTGTACACTTGAAGAATAATATCACTTTTGATATTTGACCTCAATGTTCACTCACCGAATAAACGTCGATCTTTAAATAAATTCCCCTCAAATAAACGGTGACCATGTCACTCCCATGAAACATCATATGGAATAATCGGCGTCTATTTCCATTAGATTATACCCCCTCCCATTGAATAAACAACTTTCTTCCAATAAATGTCCACCTAAAAACCACATAAACAATAAACAGCCCAGGCCGTTTTTTCAATAAATACGGTACTTTAAATCTAGCACATCTAGGGTCTAGCGTGCTGTTAAACAAAACAGAATAATCGGTTAAAAACGGGTGTTTCGAAACTAGAGACCCGAGACCAGAGACCAGAGACCCGAGACCCAATACGAAAAGGGAGACCTAAATATACGAAAAGGGAGACCCACGTACGAAAAGGGAGACCCCACTATACCAAAAGGGAGACCCCACTATACGAAAAGGGAGACCCTAATATACGAAAAGGGAGACCTAAATATACGAAAAGGGAGACCAAATATACGAAAAGGGAGACCCAAATATACGAAATGGGAGACCTAAATATACGAAAAGGGAGACCCACTATAAGAAAAGGGAGACCCCACTATACGAAAAGAGAGACCACACTATACGAAAAGGGAGACCCTAATATACGAAAAGGGAGACCCAAATATAGATCTCCCTTTTCGTATTGGGTCTCGTGTCAGGTCTCTGGTCTCCGGTCTCTAGTTTCGAAACACCCGTTAAAAACAGATGATTTCATTTTTACAGAAACCGGTCCTATATATTTGTCTACTTTTGGATTGGGGGGGGGGGGGGGGGGTAGTTGACCGGGGGGTAGTTGACCGGGGGGTAGTTGTCCTAAGGGGGTAGTTGTCCTAAGGGGGTGGTTGTCCGGGGGGTAGTTGTCCGGGGGGTTGTTATCCTAAGGGGGTAGTTGTCCTAAGGGGGTAGTTGTCCGGGGGGTAGTTGTCCGGGGGGTAGTTGTCCTAAGGGGGTAGTTGTCCGGGTGGTAAACATCCGGGGGGTAACTGTCTAGGGGGTAGGTGTCCTAGAACCCCCGACGGCTGTGGATCACGAAAAAAGAAAGAGCTAGGCCTAGCTTTCGACAAAGGTACAACATGAATCAATGTTTTATATACAAAATATCGAAATAAAAAATAAAATAAAAATTGATGCGGCCTGAAAAAAGCATGCGGGCGGGGACGATCAACTGTTGTTTTTTTTTATATGGCCTAATCTTCCCATCTCATGTGTTCATATACGCGCATTTTTAAAGTTCCTTTGAGTACATGCATATTGTTTGATAAAAAATTACAGTACACAAATTATATACATTTTTTATTCTTGTGGGTCTAAGCTTTCTTTGGGCTATGTTCAATTACTACTTAGTTTAATGTCTTGCCTAGCTGTCGATTAGCCTCGACACGTGAATTGACCTAGAATCCTAGGCCTACTGTAGAAATAATCGTATCGCAGCTTAGTTGTGCGTGTAATCACTTCTTGTTGCTATACGCTTGGGTGCACACGGAACAACAAATTTAACTGATGAATTATTCATGTTTATTTTGTGACGTTTCATGAAGGGGTCCCCAACTTATGTACGAAAAAAAAAATCGCTGCCGGGACTCATCCGAATCCACCATTATACAACAGTTTAAATAGATCAATAGTTAACATATATTAGGCCTACTATGTCTTCCAATTTAAATTTAAAAATTCTAATAGAACGTGTTGCTCCATTGCACATGGTTTATTTATTGTACAAGCAGCAGAGGACATAGACTTGCCCCAAGTCTGTATTTTCTTTTTTATTTATTTGTTTTTATTGCGACCGCGATTTTTGTCTGAAAATACAGACTTGTGAAACGCGTATAGAAATCGATTTGTAGACCGCAAACGTCCGATAAGAATGACGTAGGTGATCATACCGTATTTGGCTATATGGGGCGGGCGGTATGTAAATATGGATTTCGAATCAACCAATGATCATCTTGTTTCAAAATGAAAAAGATCGAGTACGTACAGTGCTGAATGTACGAGACGAGACTGTTGATAAAATCGTGTTGCCAAGTTGTTTTTTTATTAATTGTTTAGTCATTGGCCTAGACCTCTTTCGTAGGTCCTACTCAACTCGCACGTATGACTTGCCAAATAAAACGCCAATAAAGTAGGCCTACATGCCACCGGCACACAAAAAAGCTACACCACACACTACACAGAACAGGACAGGGTCTGGGTGGGAATTAAATCAAATTATCTCCGCGTAATAAATGATCCATTCAATGTTTGATTTGCGGAGAAGCAGCCTATCTTATCAAGACGAGTTTTCATGTTCTTGGGAAAAATCCCATCAAATGTTTACCAAACTACTATATATATAACTTTATTCACAATCTCAGATAATACAAAGTACATGCAAAATTAATTGAGGTTGTGAACGGGGTTAAGCTGTAAGCTAATGCTTTAGACGCAAAGCCCCTTAAAACGAGAAAAAAACAAACAAAACAAACAAAATTGAAATTGAAATTGAAATAGATAAATAATTAAATAAATAAATAAATAAATAAAAACAGTATAATGTACCATATTAATTGTAACGATAAAAATACTAACAATGGAAATAATGCAGTGATAATAACAAATCAAATGTCGAGAGAAAATGAATTAACCAGTAGCTTAAAAATAAAGATAACTGGTGACAAACATATCATGAATTTTATGTTTGAACATACCAATACTGGTTGACATTTTAATGTCATTGGGTAGTGAGTTCCACACATTAGTGCCTCTGTATATGACACTTTGTTGGCCCAATAGGGTCCCTTTGAAAGCAGTGCTTAAATTGTCTTTAGCCCTTGTCTCATAATTATGTTTGGAATTGTTTGTAGCAAAGAAAGAAACAAAAGTAATAGGCAACTTCTTATGATTAATTGATGAAGATCGAATAATGGGTTTGGGGAGTGACCATAATGTTTTATTATTAAAATTATTTGTAAAATGTGTTGGTAAAGTATACGTTAATCGTAATACCAGATATAGCTGGGACTTTAAACAAGTGCAAGATTTTGAATTATTTCATGGTAAAATAGAAGAAAAGTTTAAAGATTGGAATGCCGATTCATACCATGATGTTGACATGCTTTGGGAATCATGGAAACAAAATTTAATTGAAGCGGCCCGCGAAGGAATTGGTGTACGTAAACAAAAAAATAGTAATAAATGCAATGCTTGGTTTGACAAGGAAGTCGAAACTGCTATAAAACAAAGAAGAGATGCAGCTCGTCTTCATAGAAAATGGGCAAAGAATAAAAGTAATTTAGATGAAGGGGAGAAGCTATGGCAAAGCTATCTTGATAAGAAAAATCATACAAAGAATCTAATTAGAAATAAGATTACTGAAATGCAAGTAAATAGATCGATTGATATTGCCAACAAAAGTGGTCGTAATTGCCGTGACTTTTGGAAAGTGCTTAAAGGAAATACGCGCAAAAATGACACTGTACAATGCTTAAAAATACCGGGCACTAATGAAATAACTTGTGACCGAAATAAAATGAACTATACCGTCTTAGAGTATTGGAGTACACTAGGAAAGATGAATAGAAATTTAAATTCCGAGTATGATAAAGATTATATAGAGACAGTCAACTTCGTTAATAACCTTAAAATAAATAATGACTGTAGGCAAAATTTTGAGGATAGCACTAAATCAATAGTTGACATTAAACTCACATTAGATATAGTTAAATCTGCTATCTACCAATCAAAAAACAACAAATCTGCTGGTTCTGACAATATATCTAATGAATTACTTAAAAACGGTGGGACGATTTTAAATAGATTAATGTTATCACTATTCAAAAAAATTGTTAATCTTGAAAAAGTACCGTCGGAATGGAATAGTAGCATTGTTGTAGGCCTACCTATATATAAAAAGGGTGATAGAAGGGACCTAAATAACTTTAGAGGAATATCTTTAACATCTTGCGTTTCTAAAATATTCAATAGAGTTGTACATTACACAGTTTCCGACTTCTTAGAAGAAAACAATACCCTTTCAGAAGTTCAGGGAGGGTTTAGACCCCACCGAAGATGTGAAGACCACATTTTCACTCTTAAAAACATTGCTAGTTGCCGACTTGCGGAAGGCAAGAAGACTTACTTAGCATTCCTTGACATAAAAAAAGCATTTTATAGCGTATGGAGAGATGGATTGCTAATGGCAATATGGAATATTGGAATTCGTGGTAGATTATGGAATATTATAAGTAGCTTGTACGACAATGTTAAGGGGCAAGTAAGATTTGGTGACATTGAAACACAGTCTTTTGATATAGAAGAAGGTGTTAAGCAAGGGTGTGTCCTTTCCCCAACCCTGTTTTGCATAATAATGAACGAACTCACTAAATTATTACGAGAACACGCGTTAGGTGTGCGCATACACGATATCTGCCTTGGTAGCCTTTTTTGGGCCGACGATATTGTACTTTTAGCAGATAGCGAAAAAGAACTCAATAAAATGTTAGATTTAGTATCCTTATTTGCTAAAAAATGGAAATTTAATTTTAATAGTGAAAAGTCAAATGTTTTGATAATAGGCCAGAATCTGAATAGCGAAAAACTTTGGAAATTGAGGGATACTTTTATATCTGAAGTTGAAACATATAAGTATCTTGGTGTATACATTTCTATAAATCTAAAAGACAATTTCCACATCAATCAAGTTATTAAAAAGGGCAATAGGATCATTGCGTACATTAAATCTATTATAGATAGACTCAACAATTTTGATCGTGTTGTATATGGAGATATCCTTTGGAGAAGTATCGGCCTTCCGACTATTAACTATGCTTGTGCTGTATGTGTCAATACAAATACTAAAGACATACAAAGGATTGAGTCTCTTCAATTACAAATGGCGCGAACAATTCTTAAAGCGAGTAGAAGCACTGCAAAAGAGGCACTTTATGGCGATCTAGGTTGGCAACCAATTAAAGTAACTCAGGATATTTTTAAAGCAAAATATATAAGAAATGTTATGTGTATGGAAATGTATCGTTGGCCAAAACTTATATTAAACACAATTATTAGACATAAGAATTTTAATTCAAGGTACCAATTTATTAATGAATTTGAAAAAACTTGTGATTATATTAAGTTCGATTTCAATGCCATTCTTAATGATATATGTACAGGTACTGATATTGATATAAACTGGGTCAAGCCATTTGAAAATACAATTAAACAATCGTATTCTACTTTTTGGAAACAAGAAGTATTAAGAAAATCATCTTTGCTTGATTACTCTTTGATAAAAGAGTCATCTAGCCTAGAACCTTACCTACTGGATAAAACAGATTTTTATGGCTCAAGTTTAAAATTTAAACTTCGTTCAAACACTTTACCACTTGGAAAAATTACAAATAAGTGGAACATTGATAATCTAAATGACAAGTGTAAGGTTTGTGGGTCAGGTGATTAAGATGTTAAACATTTCCTGTTTATTTGTAATAAGTTACATTGTATTAGAATGGAAGAATTACAAACACTTCAACATAAACTTATTGCAATAAATTGTGTAGATACTTGGGTAAATTTTATTTCTGGTGACCTATCTATTAAGGTTCAATATGTCCTAGGAAGCACGTTATTCCATAAAAATAACTCTCACGACATTTATGCTGTATTTGACAGTTATTGTAAAATGTACACAAGCCGTGCTTGGAAATTAAGAAATGCAATTGTATTACAAATTTGAACTGTTTTATTTAAAAAAAAAGTGTTTTCTTTTCCATTGCTGTTGCAAAATTAGTAGTTGTATATTAGTGTAGTTTTAGTTTGTAAATAAGTTTTGTAATAGCGTCGAGTCAAATTTTATGTCTATCTCAAATATGTTTTATTTTCATTTCAGTTTTTATTTTTCATTGTTTTTGTATTGAATTTTGTAATTGGTATGGACGCACCATCTACGCATGTGTGCCACTGTTAAAAAAGTGTTGTTCCAAATAAATATTATTATTATTATGATGAAACTTAAACATGAATATCGCAACACTTTTTTGGTACAGCTCAGATAATTTTAATGTTTTTGTGCGGGCAAAGAGTGGTAGAGAAGGATGATGAAAAGGAACGTTGCAAACAATTCTAAGTGCTTTCTTTTGTAAAATATAAAGACGATTTAAAATAGTTTGATTAGTAGATCCCCATAGTGTTATGGCATATGTTAGGTTAGGTAATATGAGAGAGTTGTATATTTTTAATAGGATTTCGTATGGGAGTACGCATTTTATTTTATTCATGGTGCCTATAGCTGTTGAAACTTTCTTTGCGATTGAATTTATATGATATGCAAATGATAATTTCTCATCTAGATGAACACCAAGAAACTTTGTTTGATTTACTCGTTCTATAATATCAGTATTAATTAGCAAAGTTAGATTTGACGTGTCAATTTTTACATTTCTACTACTAAATACAATATAATTCGTTTTTTTGGTGTTCACAGTTAATCTATTTGCAATAAACCAGTTAGAAAGACATGCCATTTCATAGTTTAAAATATCGAATGCTCTTGTAATATCATTGTGTTGCAGGAACACATTAGTGTCATCTGCATACATAATAACGTTTGTGTTTCTACAGGCAAATGGGATATCATTTATAAAAATCATGAATAGTAAGGGTCCAAGAATGGACCCCTGTGGAACACCGTACTTAATGTATTTGGTTTCTGATTTTTTACCTTCTACGTTTACAAATTGTTTTCTAGTTGATAAGTAACTCTTAAACCAATCTAAAACGACACCTCTGATACCGTAATGTCTCATCTTCTGTAATAAAATGTGATGATCCATTGAATCGAACGCTTTTGATAAATCTAAAAATATTCCTATCATAAAGCATTTTTGTTCGATTGCAGAGGTAATTTTTTCAAATGTATCTAATAATGCGTGAATAGTAGAATGTTGTTGTCGGGCATATAAAATCATTTCTAGCCTTCAGAAACTTTCATCAATGTACCAAGTACACGTTGTATAAACGTAACATAGCGCATGCGCACCATCTTAGTTGTTGAGTCTTTGAACTTCTGAAATATGAATATTAAAACGGTGTACGAGTGAGTAGCCAATCGCATGCAGCTGAAACTAGTCAACCGGATAATCGTATGCACCAAGAATTCTTGGTGTCAAACCACGTGACTTGTGCGTGTTTCCCCAGACGGGTACGGAGTATCCAAAATCAAGTAGTATACGTATGAAACGCCATATGTGCCAAAATATTTATCTTTTTACTAATATTAAGACAAAACTCCGTCTGGAACCCAGACTACAGAGGACAATATAGTATATCCATACATTTCGCTACATAACATACAGTAGCTGGCCTACTATAAAGTTGAATAGCTCAGAAAATCGCATAAAAAGTGCTACTAATGTCTTTAAATTAACATTTTACAGAAGCATAATATTACAAAATGCCACCTTCTGTGTTTAAAATTCAATTTCCTTTCATTTGACACGATATTTGAGACCATTGACCCCAAAAACTGACCGTTCCTCACCCCTCACCCGAGTTCACATTGTTGGTAAATGTTGACACCCATACCTACCAGAATAAAAGGAACAGATACAGATACAGATACAGATTCATTTATTGTCCAAAATAATAATGGAAATTACAGTGCTCATAAACCTTGGCTTGCCTAAAATAAATATAAATATAACAGGAACTATCTAACAAATGTTTTGTTATAATGCCTTATCCCAGCTGGGTAGAACGAGTACTTGTAACGGTCCGTCTGCGCATTCACCGTCCTCATCCTACCACTTCTAACGATAACGGAGCCGATAATGTCCTTATGACGAGGATGGTTGGTGTCTTCCAATATAGTATGGAACACATCGGCAAGACGTTCGCTGTAGAAAGAGTCGAGCGTTTGCACAGACGAACCAATTACTTTCCCCGCTCTACCCAGCACCTTTTCAATTCGGTCTTTATCCCCTTTACTGATATTCCCAGCCCAGCCCAACATACAATAACCCCAAATAGATAACATCACTGATGAGTAAAACATTTTACAAATATCCAGCTTTACTCCAAACGAACCGAGTTTCCTCAGGCAGTACAGCCTTGTATTAACTTCTTAACTATATGGTCAACATGATCCTCCCATTTAAGCTTACAGTCAAATACTACTACCAGGTACTTATAATTGTTAACAATCTCTACTTCCTTTCCTTTAATGTATACCGGGTCCATACTGTCAGACCTATTGTGTTTTCGAAAATCAATCCGGATTTCTTTCGTTTTATTTATGTTTAGTTCAAGAAAATTATTGCCACAGTAATCGGTGAATCGAATAACCTCAGAAAGGTATAGAGAAGAATTGTTATTATTAATAAGTCTTACCATAGCCGAGTCGTCCGCAAATTTTATCATTGGACAACTCGGAGATACCGACCTAAAGTCTGACGTGTACAGAGAAAACAAAAAAGGTGCCAAACGGTACCTTGTGGTGCCCCAGTACTAGTACGCACAGTATCGGAAAAAATATTATTCTGTAACTTAACAAACTGGCTACGTTCGACTTAAAAATTAAACACAAACGAAATTAAAACACTTGGAACATTCATATCAAATAATTTATGAACTAATATGTGTGGCTGAATTGTGTTAAATGCAGAACTAAAATCAAAGTACATAACCCTAACGCATGGGTTCGTTTTCCAGTCATCTAAATGACGGTACATTTGGTGGAACTTAGCTTCTTTTAGATTTGTTGACAGATTGGCCTTAAAATTGTCTAATTTTGGGATACTATTTATTTCAACAGAGATGACCTGTTAAGAGCATTTGCATACATACACTGGGCCTCTATCGCGGTATCTGCAATTCCACAATGTGTAGGCCTACCCATCTTGTTTGCTATGTATAGCCTATACGGTTTAATATAATAAAGTAGCTTAACTCATTGATTGTTTCTCAAAATGCTCTAAACAATAGTGTTAGTTTACTCAATTATTTCTCTAATGTGAAGAAAGGTGTGCAGTCTTCTCACGTGTATTTACTACTAAACTAAGTCGAGCCGTTTTTCCCAGTAAAGTTGACCTAGAGGTCAAGATGGGTAGATGACCAAAATGATGTGTTGTCTTATAGAACTAATATATATGCATACTGCACATAAAATGTGCCTAATATAAATGTATCATCACTCGGTAATGTATTAATAAGTTAATTAAAAAATGTCATGTTGCTTCATGAGGTAATTTCCCGATTGATCGTAATCAAAACGGTACTGGGTTTGGTCTACTAGCGTTCCTGCTCCCAACCAGTACATCCATTCATAGAAGTAAGCCACCTGGCTGTGGCCATAGAACGGTCCCGAGATAACGACTATACTTCGGCTTTAGTCGATAGAAGATTGAATAAATTGTTAGAGATAGAGTATACGATGTTATGATTATGTGTAGATATGTGATTTGTTCTTTTTATTCAAATGATGTTATGTATTTAATAAATTTGTTATATCAATTAATTAAATTATCGTAGATTGCATATTATGCGATGAATATTATTTAATAAATTTTTGATATTAAAAAATCTGTTTCGCATGGCAACGAAATATTGAGGCGCGTCGAAAATATGACTGCGGTAAATTTGAGCGAAGCGCAGGTACGTGTTGCTTGGTGCTTGGCTGCCTAGGCCTAGCGTAACATCAAAGCGAATGAGGACTTTGTTATTTATCAAAATTGACTTGGCATTTTAGTAAATTACTTTAGTAAATTACTTTCAATAAATCTATAATTATATTATAATCATGAATCATTTCTGATCCAAATGCAAAATGTGCAAAATAGATACGAATATGACTGGTGATATTCGTCAACACGAATACGATTTACGAATATGAAATGGGGATCATCAGCTCAAAAGTTTGACGTATCCGTTTTCGTTATCGTATTCGTAAGGTTGCGAAACCTCCCTATTATTGCAAAAACATGGACGCCACATTTTCTGACCATGGCTTGGAACACACGAAATGATATATATAATACAATTCCTTCTCAAACTTAATTTATTAATTTTCTTAATATTTAATCTGTCTCAGTTTCCTTAATTTTTTTTTTTTTTTGTTATTTTGTTCTTATGTCTAATTTCTTGTTTTGTATTTATATTTAAGTGTGTATGTATTATTTTTCACTGTAAACTTGTTTCACATCTCATTGAGACTGTGCCTCTGATTTAAAAGTTAGCGCTTCTTCTTTTTTCGATTGTCCTTTTTGCTGTTTTTTGTCATTTTTATTATGTTGCTTTGTTTGTCTTTTTGCTGTTCTTTCAAAGGACCTCATTGGAAACAAGTCCGTAGAGGACTTTTATGAGTTATCCTTGGCATCCTTGTTTTATATTGGTATTTTTATATTTGTCAATTTTAATTGTATGTCTGTGATATTTTATGTACTGATGCCGAAATAAATCAAATCAAATCAAATCATACAATAAAAGTTCAGTTCAGTTCAGTTCACATGGATGGCAAATTACATAAACACAATGCGAGAGATGCATTGATTGTTCGAAATCAATAAAAGGCTGTGAATCTGATCACTTGACCGTTACTAATTGTGTAAGGTAGACTTTTGCTTCATGGGAAGGTTGATTATGCTACCAAGGCTATAAATGGTGTTTTTTTTAAATTAAATCTGTGTTTCAAAACAACCAAAGTTTTTTATATTTTTAGGCATATCTAGGATAATAGAGAGACGACGTTGTAATTTACGTAAGGTAGGTAAAATCATTTAGTAATGATATTTTTTATTTGATTTGCGGATCAATTGCCAATTTTGTTTTTGTTACAGCATAGAGATGTTATAGTTCACTATCATATCTCTATGTGTTCACTAGGACAATTATGCTATTTTGTGCAGTTGTCTCTTCTAAACTCACAAATTAGTATCAAAGGGCCACTTTAATCCTCTATAATTGAAGATTTCTGGTTTGTCTAAAAGTAGCAAATGCCAGAGTAAGATTTGATTCAAGATTCAATTTTATTTTGCCAATTAAAATGGAAATACATTTTCCAAATTTTAAAATGTAGGCCCATACAATATTTATATTATTTGAAACAATCAATATATTAAAAATAGACATGAATACTACAAATAAGTAATACAAAACTGGCTTTTTCTAAGTTTAACAAATGGAACATACAATTTAGGCGGATTTCTTATGTTATAGGTATGATCTAATAAACGATTTGAAAATAACATTGAAACAGACTTTGGTAGTAGTAACATATTCAAACATAAAAGAAGTAACTTGAAGCTTATGAAGGTCAGATATTTTTAAAATGTTAAGTTTTTGAAACAAGGTTCTGATGCATATTTAGATGGTTCAAAGTTTAATAATCGAACAACACGTTTTTGTAAAATTCAATATCCAGATAGGAAAAAGAAAAATATTCAACGTTTATATTGTTTACGTTTACTAGAAATGTTCGCGCTTTGCGAGACCTGCCTGTTTACCCGAAAGAGTAGCCTACCGTAGCTAGAAACATGACATATGAATCATTCAACCTTAATATATATATATATATCCAAAGGCAAATTACTGAAAAAAATAACAATGCTGTGGGTATCAGTAGCTGGATCTCAATGTTTGTAATAAAGCTAAATCAAAACGATAAAGTAAAACAGTTATATATATATATATATATATATAAATCATACTGTAAATTATAGAAACAGTGCTCATATTCGGAACATGATCTCATAATCGCGTCGAGCATAGCTCATTGGCGAAAGTTCCGTATTTTTTAGTTGTATGAAAAAATGTCTCTGGCTGGATTCGAACCTGCAACCTCTCGCTTACAGGGCGAGTATCATACCATTAGACCACAGAGCCATGTATGGTATTATCACAGATTTTCACCCACCAGATACATTCTCTCATACAACAAACGCCCTCACAATCAGTGGAGGCTTAACAAGTCAGAATAAATTCCAACTTTAATTCGCAATTAAGCCTCCACTGATTGTGAGGGCGTTTGTTGTATGAGAGAATGTATCTGGTGGGTGAAAATCTGTGATAATACCATACATGGCTCTGTGGTCTAATGGTATGATACTCGCCCTGTAAGCGAGAGGTTGCAGGTTCGAATCCAGCCAGAGACATTTTTTCATACAACTAAAAAATACGGAACTTTCGCCAATGAGCTATGCTCGACGCGATTATGAGATCATGTTCCGAATATGAGCACTGTTTCTATAATTTACAGTATGATTTATATATAATTTACGCAGTGCTACGCAACATCATTGATTTATATATATATATATATATATATATATCTTGCACTCATTGTGGTTTTGTTTTTACCATATTTAATGAGGGTGATCCATCCAGCAATATTGCTGATCATTATGGACCCTCAGAGAGGTTCACAAGACGAACATATACACAAGATGCTCTACATAAGCAAAGAGATAAATATCCTGACATTTGGCGGGCTTGAACTCAGGACCCTTGGAGTGGTAGCCAAGCATCATAACCACCAAACCACAACTCCACTAAAAATTAAACTCTCCCTGGCGGGGAATTGAACCGCGTAACAGGCGGAGATACCCATCACTATACAACCAAGGAAAAGGCACTCAACTCAGGGTACGAATATGAAATGTTTCAACTAAAAATCTTATGAAAAATCGGACAATAACTTTTTGATTGATCCTGCTAACAAATATAGAAATAACTGAGTGAAGTAGGCCTACGGCTTAGTGTTTCAACCCGATAGTGTAAAAAGGGTAGGTCTTCAATACGTTTTGGAGATGGTGAGCGTCATCTAACCAGGGAGTTGTTATTATTCTAATAACAACTCCCTGATCTAACACAGAAACGACACGAGTGTGAGCATGCTTCCCTTTTAGAGGTGGGGTAAATGGGTCTCTCGCTTGAATACACTTTCTGAATTTTTCATTTGCATGTAAATCAGTTGGAAACAATGCATAGCTGAGCCTTCAGAATAGGCCAACAAGCTCGCTCTATGCACAAGAGTAGTCTATACCTAATCTAAAGTTGTATTAGACACCTGGGTCTTTGTAGTGACTTTAGTACTGCGGACAAAACAAAGGTGAGTGTATATACTTGCTATAGTAGGCCGTTACAGTGCTACCTAAAATCACATTATCGGTCATAGCAAAATCTCGGATTTGTTTACATTACAAGCAGAGTCACCAGTCAAAGTGGAAAAAAGGGATTAAAATCGTATCTGTTTAATTTATCTTGGTGAACAGGAAGTGTGATATAAACTCATTCTGCCTGAACACAATTTCAGTAATATTCACAATAACTTTTTTGTTGCTTTTGTTGAAGAATTATTATATTATTATTAAAATCTGTCCAGTAGTTCAAAAGTTGTGATAAAATATCTAATTTTTCTGAGATATCCTTGTGGCTATTCTAATTATTACACACACCCCACTGCTCAAATGCATGTTGGCTATTCCAAACTTGCTGGCTAGTCTGAAGATAGTACAGTTGGTAGGGATTCTCATAGAGATATTTTCACTATAATATATCTATGGTATTCTGAATGTGTACACATAAGTAACTAAATAACTCCTTGCTGTTGGAAGTTTATTTTTAATATTAATAAAGTAAATAACAAAATAAAGAATTAGCTATAATTATAACACATTTAAAATGAATGCCTTTTATAATTACTTACCTAAAGTAACTTTACTCCACTTTTTTTAAATACATATAATATAATAATTTATTTGGAAGCTAAACTTTAGAAACAGTGGCACACTTCTTGAATGAAGGTGCTTCCAGAGTAAGTAAAATAAATAAATATTATTTAACAATAGGCCTATTAGTACAAGGAAACATACTGGAGTCAACTTATTTGACAAAACAATGCATTTCAATTGGGACAATTTACATGTTGAAAATTAATCAAAATATTCGTTAAGCACCTGATATAATTACAATTTTCACTTGAATGTGCTTTTATTATTCTGTGCCTGTAAATAGACCATGTACCTATAGGTCCATGGATAGACAATATAATGAACAAAGAACAGAATCCAATAAACATTAAAGGAAATGAACTACAGACCTATTGTTAATTGTAAACTCCTATGAAAAGAAGTTTGAAGAACAATAGGCATATGGGTTAAAACCATTATACAGGATATAATAGATGATATCAGTAATGTGTAAATGTACTGGTGGTGTAAATGTACTGGTGGTGTAAATGTACTGGTGGTGTAAATGTACTAGTGGTGTAAAGAGAGGGTAAAACAAAAAGAGATGTCTTTTGATTTGTTAAATCTAGGCCAGTAGGTAGGTCTGTTGACATGTTTGTTTAAAACAATCAGGACTGACGATGGACAGCCAGGCCCATAAATAAAATAGGGAGAGGCTTAGGCCATCCCTAGACCTAACCGCAAAATAATCAATTAAACCCTAATAAACTGAACTTAAATAATCTTTTCTATATCAGTAAAATCGTGCGTGAACTAGTCATCAAAGCCCTAAAAACTGGGGCCTGTCGCGTTGGGCCCGATCTTGGTAGCAGGCTACTTATCCATGTGTGGTATTGGTGTAACATCGTTGACATTTCGTTGGCGATTTTCAGGTTCACGCAATGTCAAATAAAACAGTGTAGTTTTGAAAAGAATTGATGTTAGTCTTATACTAATACTAAATTAATTAGATTATTTTACGGAAAATATATTTTTATTAAAATTATCATTTTGATTGCAGAAAATAAATTTTGGGGAGTATAATATAAATAAAAAACCTGATTGATAACAAAATAATTGCATCACCTTTTATTTTAACCTCGTGACATGCGATCGTGTTTTGAAACTAGGGTGGGTGTTTTCCAAAGTTATTTTTAAATTTAATGCGCATATTTTGCTCACCACCGGCATCTGAGCTTATTTTTGAAATACTTAATAATAGATAAAATACATTTTAATATTATAATAATATAAAATATATATTATATAATATAATTTTTATTTATATGAATTTTATTGCGTATTTATTTTAAACTATGCAAATATACCTCAAGGAAGCCCGGGTCAAAAACATATTCACACGTCGTCCACGATAAACACATTTTAACTTTAAAACAAAACATAGCAATTATTGTAATTTTGAATTGGTATAGGTCACATCTTTAAAATATAAGTTTCCTATTACTTATTTTCTAATTAATTAAATACAGTATCATGTCACATGTCGCCCTGCCAAACTAAACTTTATGAAAGGAGCTTTGCGCTGCGTCTGTAAACTCTCAGTCAGGGGAGTTAGCCTGCTAAACTTTACATTGGAAGAATAGGGATGGAGCTTTACGTCCGCAAACTCTCCAGAGTCACGAGAGAGTTAGCCTGCTAAACTTTACATTGGGAGAATAGGAAATGAAGCTTTGCGTCCGCAAACTCTCCGGAGTCACGAGAGCCTGCTAAACTTTAATGGAAGTCGAACGTTTCGCCTGAACGATTTTCTATTCAAAGCAAACAGGCAAGCATTGCACTGGTAGATGGGGGAAGACAACAGATAGATAGCATTTGTGTTCTAAGGTCTTGGCTCTAAGATATTAAATACTTTTCTAAGTTTCAAAATACATTATATTTGATGGATTTTTACAAATCAAAGTTAAATTTGTATGTTTTAAATACTTCTGAACACATTTATCTTGTTTAAAGTGATGAAATATGTTTCTGAAAAAAGTTAGGATATGCTGAAAAAACTTGTAGTACACATGTTATCAGTTGATTAATCTATTATGTAAACAATGCTAATTACTTGTGTAAATAAAGTATAGCAGGATACCTGCTATAATTTAGCAATTTTGACTGGTGACTCTACTTGTAATGTAAAATTATTAATTTTATTTACCTTGATTGAAGGTTTGGCATTCTTAACGTGATCGGTTGATCGCGAAGTATTTTTTTATTGATAACATATTTTTCGTCTGTCAGTAAGATGTTTTCACCTTGATAAATTATATTTGGCGTTACGTAATGTATTGTAGCATTACGGATCTCCTTTCTTGCATCTGGTAAGGTTTAGTGGTTATTGTTAATATGTATTGACGTCTTTAAAAAAAAAATCTAATTCCTTTTATTGCAGGTTATTTGGTACAATTATGTCAGTGAAGCGTTATATCTCTTTAAAAAAAATTATATTAACTTGTATTTTACTACCGATTACAGGGCATTTAGTATTTTTAACACTCCATGGTGGGCCTAAGAGGGCGAAGCTAATTTTTGTTAAATGACACCCTGGATTATCGGAAATAGAACTCTCG
Organism: Antedon mediterranea; assembly: GCF_964355755.1. Classification (NCBI taxonomy): domain Eukaryota; kingdom Metazoa; phylum Echinodermata; class Crinoidea; order Comatulida; family Antedonidae; genus Antedon; species Antedon mediterranea. The sequence continues at coordinate 25,691,583 of NC_092671.1, forward strand.
CACATAACATTCATGATATTTCCATGGAAATTGGTCGGAAGTAACTCTCATGCAGTATGCTACCAATGAGCATGCAAAACGATCGTATTCGTACTTTTTTCCTCTGGGCCTCACACGTGGACTATTTAACCGCCGATTGTTTGATCAACACTTGGTATTTTGTTTTGCGTTCAAGTTCAATGCAGGGAGTTTTTATAATAACAACTCCCTGTTCAATGTGAACGTACGTCTAGGGGAATCCCCGTAAAAAGCACACTTTGTGTGAGAAGGCAAGTTCAATGCTTATTAATTTGGCCATTTTAGAAATTGTCCTGCGGGGGACCACAATCTGTTGAGGAAATTAAATATTAATCAATGTAAATAGGTGTTATAATAATATAGTTGAGTGGCCTACGTTTAGGCTGGTAGTCCTAAAAAAATAAACGGATGCTATAATGTAAACTACAGTACATGATACTATAGATATTATAGTAATATATTAATATTCACTATAATCCTCTTTGATGATGATACACTATACTTCATAGCCACACATAAATAATGTACTATTGTACTGTAATACTCTACATTTCTTATGTACGTCGGAATGCTATACCGTAGGCCTACAAATCTTCTAATAGTAACCCACACTCTAATAGTAGGCTAATCCTTGTTAAACCCACACATGTGAAAACGCCCACAAATGTGAAAACAATCACAAATGTGAAAACGCATCACCCGCAAATATGAAAACAACCACAAATGTAAAAACCATCACCCACAAATGTGAAAACAACCATAAATGTAAACACGCATCACCCAAAAATGTGAAAACAGCGCCCACAAATGTGAAAACGATCAGCCCCACAAATATGATAACGCCCACAAATATTTTTTAAAAGAGACACCTTTTCGCCCACAAATGTAAAAACAATTCAAATCAAATTTATTGCTAGGCCCAACAATTTTTTATCGGGTTAATGTTAATGTATTTATACCGTATACATTGTATTGAGTTGTTTCAATAATTATGTATTCATAATAGGCCTGTTGGGTCGTCGTTAACGCGTTGGACTATTACCATTTGCTGCTCGTGCGCGCTATATTTGCATGTTAACTCGTTGGTTTAATGTATACGTAATAGTTCAAAAGGATATATGTGATTTGCTGCGCGCGTGCACGATACTTCAAGATCAAGGCCATGTTATATCATTGTTACTTGTACTGCAGTTTGTAGTTAACTCGTTGGCTTACTATTATATAGTTCCAAGTTGATGTTAGGGCCCGTTTATGAACAGCAAGTATCCGGATAACTTGTCATCTTTTGGGGTCATTAATCATGACTTAACGACCCTTAATGACTTTTTTTAGTACTACCACCTGGGTTATCCGGACCAATTTCAGCCCGGCAAATTTGGAGGGTTGGCTTGTCCTCAGGGCACATTCATTTAGACTAGACAAAAAGTAGTGAGCCCTCTAACGGTCATTTGTGATTTCTGAGATTCATCGAAGCGCGACAACATCACCCGGAAATGATGTGAATTTAAAATTTTAATAGGGTTAAACTCTTTTAACCAATTGAAAGCCTTAAATTATAGTTCCTTATGAATAATTCATGAGAATAATTAAAGCAAGGGTTGAAGCAAAGATTATATAGCGCCGCTACGCGGCGCAAGATAGGTAACTGTTGCCAAGCTCCTATCTTATAACACTACGCGCCCAGTAAATCCATGGACGCCATTCGGGCGGACAGGTTATTATTGTGATTTAAATGTAAATGGTTTAAAGTTTGCGGTCCGCCTCGAAGTATCTGTGGTTAACCATCTTTATGATTGATTCTTGGAAAAGGGAAGAAATTATGTAAACAAAGTAAAATAAAAGTTTCTTTGGGATCTGGACACTTTCCGATTAATTCTGTGTGTTTACATTGATATGTTTGGTTAGACAACTTCGTTCTTTAACCAAAACATCGTGGATATTGCCTTGACAACGACTTTATTCCGGTTCAAACTTGTCCGCCGGAATGGCGTCCATGGATTACAAAGGTCTCACCCAGTTACCTATCTTGCGCCGCGTAGCGGCGCTATACAATCTTTGGTTGAAGAAGAAGCATGTGACTTGGTTTTTGGAACAGGATAGCAGTTATGAGCGTGTCAGGTAATCATTAAATTTGCTCTTCTTTTTGTTAGATTTTATACGGTTTTTATCAATAATAATATTGTACATTTTTACGAGACCATAACAAAATTCCTCAATTTTTGAGTAAACGAGTGACTAAATAAAAAGTTACTATGTAATGTAAATATTCGTTTGACAAAAAATGGGCATGTTGATATTTTCAGGTATTTTTTAAATGGCGATTGAAATAGGTAAACAAATCACATGTAACGGTGGTTTGTGCGAAGCTGGGCCTAGCCTTGATGGTCCAACGCGTACTGCGTGTTAATCAATGCGTATAAGATACACACGTAGTCGTTTAGGCCAATTTTTTTACATGTTTATTTATTAATATTAGGCCCCATTCTCATTTATTTTAATTAATGTACTGAATGTACCACACTTTACAACTCTATATAAATTAGATTTTGTACTTGTATTAAATTCAAACGTTTTATGGGATTTAAAACATTAAGCTAGGCCTTGTAGTAGGCCTAGGACCACATGCTAGGTTTTTCAGCCTAATTTATCATGCAGTAGGCCTATACCTCTAGCCCATCTTTCAAATACATATTTAAATTAACATACTTTTTATATTTCTATATTTTTTATAGGATCTGACTCCAGAAAACATTTGCATCACTTGAAACCGGCTATTTATGGACAGCATGTTGACATTAAAAAAAATTTGACCAGCTCTTATTAATTAAATGTCTTTTAAATTAAAGGTTTTCATTATAATGAAATGTACGGTGACAGAAATTTAAATGATTCTCATAATTGAGGTTTCTCATAGATTTAATATTGAAGGTAAATAAATAAAGCTGTTTGTTATTCTTGCCTTTAGAAATAAACATGTTGTTAGTACTATATTATTAGGCCTAGGCCATTATACAAATTAAAACTAAAAAAATACAGTAATCATATTTAAGGCCTACACAGCAGTACCTTACTTGATTTGATTTTTTTCAAATATTTAATTGATGAAATAAATGAGTTTGACTTTTCAATTAGTTGCCATTTTATTAGTTTCTGTGTGTTTTTATTTATATTCTTAAAATAATTGTATACAACAACTTTAAAGTATTGCGCAGAAGTGATCAAATTATAGTAGGCCTATTTGTATGTTATTGTCGCTTAAAATTATGCAGTTAAAGCATTTGATTTTAGGGTGACAGAAACGGTTAGGCAAGAAAAGAATTGTAAAAACAATTAAACATAATTTACCCCTAATGCATGTATATGTAGAAAACATTGCTTATGTTAGCGCGACCGAAACTCGCTACTGGGAATAGAGCCTGCAAAAGCGACGCGTACACACCTACTCGGGCACCGGCGGAGCGCGATCGATAGTAAATATACCCGATTTCAAATGATCATAAAATTCTTTTAAAAAATATCAACATTTTGATTTTTTGAGGATTAAAAGTAAAGATATTGAAATTTAACATAATATTTACAAATATGTATTTAAAAATTCGGAAACAATTTTAGCGTGATATTAAATTAAAGTTTTTAGAGTTCCGCGATTTCCTACGCAGGATTTGTTTGTTTTCATTGTTAATGGGCGAATGTTACCTAAACTAGAATCGTTATAAATCTTTTAAATTTGTATTATAAGTAATTTCTTTAGTATTCTTAGTAACATCGAATGTTTCTAATTAACTAGCAGTTATTTATACTAACTATTGTTCAATAATAAGCATGTATGAAGTGAAAATCTATAGTAATAATGTTCTAATAGTGTAAGTCTTCGGGTTTCTCAATACAATTCTCAGCGGTAAAGATAGGCTCGCGCTAATGTTTAAATCAAAAGCGCTCTCAAAACACTTTTTGTCCAAAATTCGCAATATGACGTGAGTGTGAGGGGAGTTGAAGGCGACCTTGTCAGGAGAGACCTCTGGAATATCCAGATACTTTAAATGTTCATAAACACAACCTTAGATGTTTTTTTGCGCGCACAGTACAATCTACAATGTCAAGGTTAAATTGCTATTTGTATGTATAGTGTGTGGTAAAATATTTCTTTTGTAAAAATTATTTTAAATGGAACGTTACAACAATAATCCTCCGCTTCATCAGTGCATGAATACCTAATAATAGTGAATAGTGAGGGATTAGTTACAGTGTTGACTTTAAATAATAACATTTAACTGAAAATCAAAATTCATTGTACACGCATTGCATTGTAAATACATAGGATCGACAATATAGTATACTCATACATTTCCCTACCTAAGATAGAGTAAGCCTACTATAAAGTTACATAGCTTTATATCGCATAAACAGTGCTGCTAAATTAACATTTTACAGAAGCATAATATGACAAAATGCCACCTCCTGTGTTTAAAATTAAATATCCTTTCATTTGAGACAAAACACGATGATTTTAGATTCGTTGACAGATTGGCCTTCGAATTGTCTAATTTTGGGTTACTATTTATTTCAACAAAGATGACCTGTTAAGAGCATTTGCATACATACATTGGCCTCCTATCGGTATCTGCAATGTGTAGGCCTACCCATCTTGTTTGCTACGTACGTATTTCTATTTAAATTAAAGATCTTAATAAGCTTGCGAGAAGGGTGCATGAACAAATATTGGTCTTGACGGCTTACTTATAGGCCTAGAGTAAAATATGAATTGGATTATAAATGACGTAATCATTTATTGAACACAATAATATATTTTCTACTTTCATTTTTTTTATGACGTTAACTTATGAATAGACAAATAAATAAAGTGGCACTTAACAATAACATTTTTTTTTTTAATATGTAGGTCAAGAGTGCAGAAATTTCGATATGTTTTCGAAGTCGAATTGTTTCTTCACACTGACAGGAACTTGCTGTTTCATGCTTATTTTGGTAAAATGCTTATTGGTTTTTATTTTTCCGATAGATTTTCACTGCTATTGACAATGTTGGGAGATTTTTTATGTTGATATTTTGTCATGCTATGACACAGCAATGATGGTATAACATGTCAGTGACTGTACAGTAGTTTGCTGTAAGCCAACCAATGTGCTGATATGATTTATGTTGCAGTGTCTGTATATATTGATATGTGTTATTGTGCTACTGTGTCCAGGGGATTAATTTGACTGCTGTATTTCTGAAGGGTTGCTTGTACCTTTAAAATCACTGCTTAAGCTGCTAATTTTCCTGAAGCAAAGTCAGCTGCACACTAATCACCTGCTATTTTGCTAAAAGACTTCTACCTTTGAAATCATTACAAGCTGCTAATTTTTCTGAATCAAAATCCAGCTGTAATGTATGCTAATCAACTGATTGGTTTTCTGTGTATTATACAGTATTCCAGAAAATGTAATTAAGTTATGTACCTTTTGATACAATATATTATTTTTAATTATCTATCAACTACCAACCTAAACTAATATAATCCTCTAAACCATCTACAGATCTTAAATAATCTCTCTTAATTCAACCAACAAATTAACCTTAAAAAATAATAATATTCTCAATAAACTGAACATAAAGGCCCTGTCACATCTTGACGATTTAGACAGCAAGTCCCAAAACGTTTCAAAGTTTCTCTAAAACGCTGGGATTTTCCATTTTGTACATGTACATTATGTATGTATTCATAACGAGTTGGAAGTGTACCGTATATAACGTACAAAGAACGTGCACAGAACGTTGTGATGTCTTGCTGTTGACCGACCGCGTGTCTAGAAATGTTATTGTAGTTTGTTTGTTTATGTAAGTTGTCTGTTGTCATTCATCATAGGAAATTCATTGTATGTATTTTATGATTTTCCAAATAACTTCAAATCAAATCAACTGATTCATTCTCCTCCCCTTTTACCATCTTTATTAGTTACTGGGTTTATCAATTACACGTAGATTTTCGTTTTTCTTACCCACGCCTCACACCTGCACCTTCACCCTCTGTGATAATGTTAAATTTCTGGACCACAGGGCATGTATTTGTGACAAATACTGGTTATAAATAATTAAACGCTGTCCATACGGTAGCTATAAGTTAGAAATTCTTTGCGTTAGACGGTAGTTCGGAACACGTCAGGCACGCCTATATGCGTCAATATAAATTGGAAATAAGTTTGAGAGACACGTTAACCATGAGTTCAAAACATTTTAATCATGAGTTAAAAACACTTTCTTTGTACGCTGGAATATTATCATGGAGTAACATACGAACGTGTTTCAGCACTTGTAGACTACTTATAACGTATATCATGCGGAACGTATGAATCATTCGTCGAGTAATGTTGTGTATGCACACCATTCTTCGGCGTGCTTGGCGTATTGGACGTAGTACAGTGCAGTAGCATGCTCATAACGTATACGAAATTGACGTTGAGCGTACTAACGTAAGTCAGCGTATTCCTTTGATTCGTCATACGTCGTGATACTAAATCGTCAAGGTGTGACCTCATTCAATTATTAAATTGACTCAACCCTCTTTAAAAGCTATTAACAGCTAACATTCTAAATAGTCTCTCAACTATCATTCAAGTGAAAACCCCTGACAACCCTTAGTAGTTCCATTAGCAGGTTGCAGCACAAAATACCAACGCACAATATTAAAAATATTCTTTAAATAATAATTAGATTTGGAAAGTACCAGTTTATGGACCTACTAGTACTGCATACAATCGACCAAAGTTCCGGGACAAAGTAAGTATATACTAAATAAAATTAGAAGATATGGATGGCGCCCATAGTCAAACGTTATTTTGACACCAAAACTGTTTAATTATACTTACTGATTGGCTGTCAACATGATAATTATTTTTAAAATATTTTTTTTTTGAAAAATAGCCAACTTGGGTGAGTATGTTGTTCCCATGACACAGCAATTCGGAACTATCCATATCCGAAGTATTTCAACCTTAAAGCCTAGTAATTTTGTACCATTTTATCAGTCAATTTCAGTTTCTTCTACGGAGAAAACGGTAACAGAGGCATTAAAAAGCAGAAACCAAACGGTAACAGAGGCATTAATAAGCAAAAACCAAACGCATAAGCCAGAAACACAAAATAATTACGAAGGAATGATCGATGTAAAGAATACAGTTTATCGTTTGAAGAACCCAGACATACCTGTCAAAGTTGGTGATTTCTTCAGTTTAATCATACAGACTCGCGATAGATTTGGTCGAAATTGTACAAGAGGAGGTGATTTTTTCTATACAACGATCAATTCAAAAACAAAAACCAAGAGCAACAATGCGGCAGGAAAAATAACAGACTTTAAAAATGGTACATATGAAGTGTTGTTTTTCGCTGGTTGGCCGGGTGTCATTGGTATAAGCATAATACTTGTACATCCATCTGAAGCGGTAGATTTTATTGAAGAGATAATTTGGCCTATGGAAAAAAGAATAAGGTGGAAAGGATTTTTCCAAAGAAAAAGAGCAGAAGTGACAGACTGCAGTTTCAGTAAAACTACATTGCTTAATAAGTGTAACTACAGTCATCCACTAGCTTTGGGAGAAACTGCATTTTATTGCGATAAACCAAACGTGTCTTCGTGCGATAGTTTGAGTTGGCTTAAATCAGACGGATCTCATGTCATTGGACTCTTCTCCAAGATATACTCATCTTATCAGTTACCTTTTATGTAAGTATAACACACTTGTTAACCAGATGACATCTTTCTCTCTCTTGGCATCTCCCTCCTAGTCTTTTCCTCTTTTTCTCTCCTTTTCTCTCTCTTTCTCTTTCCCCCTCCCTTCTCTCATTTTCTCCCTATTTATGTTTCTTTATCTCCTTCTCTAATTGTCTCTCTCTTTCTCTCACTTTCTGTTTCTTTTTGCTCCTTTCCGTTTTTATTTTTTTCGCTCCTTCGTTTCTCTTTTAGTTTTCTTTTCGTTTCGTTTCCTCTTTTCGTCTTCTTTCCTTTTTCGTTTTTTTTTTATCTTTCGTTTTCTTTCCTTTTTCGTTTATTTTCTTTTTTTAGCTTACGTTCCTTTTCCGTTTTCTTTCATTTTTAGTCGCGTGGAAGCGACTCTATAGTTCACTATGTCGGTCGGTCTGTCGGTCTGTCTGTCTGTCTGTCGGTCCGGTATCACTATGCATTTTATCGCTTTCTGACCTTATCTTGATATCAGTTTAGTCTAGCTAGGTCAATTTTTCACAGTATATTCCTTATGGCCAGGAATCAATGTGGTTATGTTTTCACGGTGCGCAATAAAAAATTACGCGGTCTACGCACGATTTAACGAAATCACGTTTGTAATCATATCTTCACAACCATGAATCACAATTAAATAAAATTTGGTACTCATAAATTTCAGGGCATAAATCATCATATGGCAATACAATTACGTGCGTATCGCATGTAACGCATGCGTACGCGCGCTTAAAATTTTCAAAATTTATTTTCGATGAAATAAGAGTACATTTCAGGCAATTTTAAGCGTTTACAAAATTGCCATGAGTGCGCATATTTTTGCGCGCGCACTGCGCGTTAAATGTTATTACGCACTCTTTTTGCCCGATTTCTGTTTTCTTGACTTACTTTTCAACTCGAAATTACGTTATACGAGCACGTCGAAAGTGACAGGCTACGCACGTGTAAATTAAAAAAATATAAATGTTTTTAAACATTTCAACATTTTTAAACATGTTCAGTAATTTCGGTCAGTATAGTTCACTATGTCGGTCGGTCTGTCTGTCTGTCGGTCTGTCGGTCTGTCTGTCTGTCTGTCGGTCTGTCTGTCTGTCGGTCCGGTATCACTACGCATTGTAGCACGCGACTTAATGGCTGTTGGCCTTGTTTAGTTTTCTTTCCCTTTTTATTTTCATTTTTTTTTCATTTACTTTTCTTTTTCATTTTCCTTAACTGTTTTTCTTTATAGATTATTCATTATCGTGTTAATTGTTATTCTTCGTATTATATTAGGTATAAATGGTTTGGAAACATATCCTTTTAACGAAATTTATTTGAAATTGTACAAATTTATATTTCTTTTAAAATAGGAATGTTGCCTATGCACGTTTGCTTGGCGGTATACAATTACTCAAAATCAGCCAAGAAGGTAACGACATGTTTTTTTAAAATTTCAACAAGGTGGAAGAGTATAGAAACTTTATTTCTGGAATTAAATTGTCTAGTAGCAAACCTAAATTGAATTAATACTGATTTTAGCATTATGAATTCCATGTCCTCTTTTCCCATAGTTTTAACCTATAAATATAAATTATGATCACAATGAAATTATTAGTAGATTTATATGGTTAGGCCTACATCTAAAATTCTATCCTGATTACCATATTTATTCCCGCCTTATATATATACGGTAGTAATTCTTTTTTTCCAAATTCTATTTTCAATTTTAATCAACATGTTGTACGGTGGTAATTTTTATTACTTAACTCAAAATATTTTTGTAACATAACTGTTTTTATGATCTGTATGTGTTTTTAATGTGACAATGCCAACCAGGAAAGCAAATGTCAAATGCAATTATTCGACGAATAAATAAATATCTTATCTTATATATCTTATAGGAAATTCGACATTTATGAGGAACCTGACATTACCGGAATGCAAGAAAGATTTATCCAGACCTCTCAACGATGGGTTCTGGACCAATAACGTATGGACCTCATTACAATGTCAGACAAAGCAATGGACAAAACAAGAAATTATTAAATGCATGAAAGGAAGACACATGGTCTTAATGGGTGATTCTACAACACGACAATGGGTAGAATATCTGTTGCCAATGCTGAACATTGACAAGAGCAAAAATACTTCAAGACCTAATACTAAGCACATCCGACATCATAGTGATATCTTGACATTGGATTACTATTTCCATCCGTATGCTATAGGTAGACGTATTCAAGTCTACCGTGATGGTGCTTGGGAGTACGAAGTTTTAGATAACCTTAATTCGAGTACTTGCAATTATGTAATAGTCGTGAGCCCATGGGCTCATTATACCCAATGGAAAAAAGAAAGTTTATTCGTCCGGTTGCATCTATTGCGGGAAACACTTATACGATTTATGAAACGCTGTCCAAACTCGCAAGTACTAATGAAGACGCCACATCCTCGCAGGCACAAGGATAAGCTTTCCCTAATGTATTCTAGTGACAGGTTATTATATGATATTTACGAGCAATATTACAGCATGTTCTGGGGTTTAGGTATTCATATGATAGATATATGGGATATGAACCAGTCATATCCTAAAGGTAATGTTATACACATGCCGGGACCTGTTATATATCAAGAACTGTTTTTAATGTTTTCGCATATTTGTAAAGTGTGAACAGATATTATCGATGTTTGTTCATTTACAAACAAACAATTAATTTTCATGGATAATGTTACATTCAACACATGGCATCATCATATCATCGTAATACACTAAATCTGTAAAAGAGACGTACAATAAGTCAATTGATTTTTTAGTCCACAATTTTTCCTTGATAACACATTTTTAATAAACTTGAATGTTTCATCAGCCATATTTATCCACTAACTATCATTTTAAGAACAATAATATATATTTATAAGGTCAATGATGATACAGTTATTTTAACTGAAGTATTTCTTGAATGAAATTGAAACACTTTGTATAATCCGGTTTACATTTAAATAAAGGAAAAACTAAAGGGCTAAATAAATAAACATTTAGTTTAGGCATTTACGTTGGATATGTTACAAAATGTATGTGAAAAAAAGAATTGGGATGATAAGTAATTGATATAGAAGAAGTTTGGGGAAAACGAAACCTGGCTTTTTCTTTATTTTGATATAGTATTATACCATTATACAACATTGTTACTACAGTCATATTAATACTAAAGATCAGAACAATAAAATACATCCCAGTTATCTTTTCAATCTAATATACATAATTATATACATATCAATCAATATAAAAAAAAATGTCCTTCCTTTGAAGAAAAAAAGTATTTTTAGCAATTTACTGCTAGAACATTCTTATAACGACATAAATAATTAATGGTGATATTGATATTAATACATTAATAGTAATATACCGTATTCGCAATATGAGCTAAAATCATTAAATGTAAATGCAATAAAATTCTCAAATAAATAATACGTATCTTTTAATATAATTTTAAATTGAATCCAGAGGTTTTTACAGACTGGCTTATTTTGCTCAGTTAAGATTTTTACTGTGTAAATAACGTAAACCGCAATCATACGGTACTAGGCCTATATGATTTTCGCGTCGCGCCTTTAGGCAGTTATATTCCCAGAGGACATAAGAATTAAGAAGCAGTTACCACACGCGAAGTTTTAGTAGGCCTACTACAGCTGACAAAAATGATAATTTGTAAACTCGACTAATTTATGGGTACATGCTCGACGACCAAAAGCACGTATTGGCAAGTAGTATAGTCTGTCTGTTGTGGGCTTGCTGTCAACCCAAAGCACGTCTAAAATGTTAGTTTTTATTTGGTTTTATAGGTACGTTATATGATTGGTCAATATTGACATTTGACCCTTAATCACAACAATTTTTTTTTCATAAGGTGATTGAATTGACACCTATAATCATAAACATGTAATAAAAGACCAAATTGTGCTTCAATAAATTTGTTATGATAATACATATACATACTACATTGTTGTAATTGGTCAATTTTGAAATTTGACCCCTTATATCTCGAAAATGCTTCCTATCCTGATCGATTACCTTCCATATTCGTAATCTACGGAAAATTCTGGTCTAGATAAGTTGGATGGCAATTTGTCCCCTTCCGGGTGGTGATCCTGTCACCGGACTAAGTACTATTTAATTATAGTTTAGTTTATGATTATATTTTTGTTCTGTAGAGTAGGACGGACTATAATTTAGGTTAGGCCTACAAAAAAATCTTTATTACTGATTGTTAAACAAAAATAATTGCTAGTAAATCATTATAAGAAAGAGCAATGTTTAAAACTGTCAATAAGTCGAGCGGCGTTTTTCTGTAAGAAATATTTCTTGTTTATTTTACAGTTAAACCCTACTGCTGTTTTCTTGCTGTTGGAATATAGTGTGTTACGTCTACAACAATAACACCCTCTCGTCTTTAATGTGGCCACAATTGTCACATTCGTTACTACTGTATTTTCACTTTCTAGTTATGTATACAGTTGTTTATTATTATGAGCAATAGCATTCAGTAATTTTTAGTTTAATTGTGCAAACTAGGGAAGAGTTAAGGGAAGTCTTCCTTGTGCATACCTTTTTTTTTCACTTGTAACTTTTCTTTGCCAGACCTCAAAGCAATTGATGTCCTAATTTAATATGTTATTCCATGTGTGGTTTTTGGTTGAATAAATACAGTGTATAGTAATAAATACAGATCATTTATTTTATTTTGTGATTCAATGTAATTGATAGCATTATAATCTGTAGGCCTAGGCCTATGTGTTTTTTATTTAATTTTTTCATATCATGCATTTTGTATTGTATTGGTGAAAAGGGAGGGTATTTTATATTCCTCCCTTGAGTTTATAGCCACAAACAAGATACACACAGTTGTAAGTACGATTTCAATCACGTCTTTTGCCATGTTTCATTTATACAATTTAATTAACACCTTATTTTAAATGGTAAAGAAAGAAAATATAGTTTAATATTGAAACCAATCATTTTATAATGATATGTATTATATTACATCATATATTTTGCTTGTAAGTCTCCCCTATTTAATACAGTTGTGTAACAGCTATGAGCGCTCACTGGCTAACCCCAGAGGCCCCGGAGATTGCAGGGGCCTCTGAGCAGAACCCAGAGGAAACAACAGACTTCAAAATACGTAAAAAAGGGGCTGAAAACATCTAAGGCCTCCAGCGTTACAGGGGCCACTTAGGGTTTAATTGCTGTAGCTTACATTATAAATTATTTTCTTACTGTTTTGATAAAATAATTTACCATAATAGTAGTTGGCTGTTTTTACTAATATTTGACCTCCATATTTTATTTATTAATTATAATATTAATTGCAGCCCATGCTTTTTCTTTTTTTATTTTAAAATCTCTGCTGGTCGAGTTAATAATGCTGCCCGGATACTGGAAATAATTCACCTTGTCTATCTCTAGGCCTATACCATTCTGTGTTTTACTTTTCCGAATTAATTATATGATATAAATTTAGTTTTCCCTTCCTTCAGCTGTAGCCCAACACTTGCAGAATACTGCAAGTCTATGTAGCAACCTTTCAGCATCACATATCAAGTCTGTGATAGGGCCAAATCATCAGCAAAGTTAGAATCCGTTATGTTTATTGCAGGATATCCTACTACGCTGTTGTTCAAGAGTCAAACCTAGATGTTCGTATCCCACAGTAGCCATTCTTTTTCGTAATCAAGAGAAATCAGAAAAGCATAGCGTGCCAATGTGTCCCGTTGTAGAATTTCATTCGAAATTGTGAAAAGTCAGTCTCTCCATGTGGTGTTAATACATTTGCTTCCGTTTTGTTTGTATTTTATTTCGATTATTGCGTTTACATTGCGCTTTGGGATTCCATATGCGTTAAAAAAAAAATTTCGATTTCTATCATTCGTCGATTAAATAGAGTCAAAAGCACGCTTAACGTCTAGAAAAATTCACACTGCTTTTAGATTCTTGGACTTGATTCCTTCAATAATGCGTCGCAGTGCCAAAATCTGTGACACTGTTTACCTGCAAGGACGGAACACATTTTGATTACGACGAAGTATTGGATCAATGTGTGGTTAAATTATATTTAATAACAGTAGCTGATAAGGTGTACAATATATTATTAGACAATTCCTTTTAGATGGTGTGCTTAGATCACCTGTTTCGGTATTGGAACAATCCGATTTCGACCATTATAGTAGGGAAATCTCCTTCCAAAAGTGATTAATTGCATAATATTTTTTTTAAGAACTTCGGATTTCCAGACCTCTTATATCATCTAAACCACTGGCTTTATTTTTACCGCAGCGTTTAAGACAGGCTCTAATTTCCTCTTCAGAGAATGACCATTTCTATTGGTAATTCTTCGTGTATTTGTCTAATAGGTTCCTAATAGGACTTTTTGATTGTATTGTGGCATTTTCAATGTCCTTAATTTTATCCTAATATAATTTTCTTGTTTGCTTATATGTACATTTCAGTCTTTCTATTGCAATTTTATGTTGTTCACTATTTTTATTCTCATGTAATTCTTCTCTTCGTCTATTAACTATATCTCAATCTTCTCATAACTTTATGTTCCTTCTTCTTCTTCTTCTTCTTCTTTTTGAGGAATATTCAATTTAGTATATTCATTGTGAGCTAGCATTATATTATTGTCAATTGAGGTTGATGATTTTCTTCTGTCTTTGTTAAGTTTAAACTTGGCTTCTACATACTTTTGGTATTTCTGTGACTGTAGGCCTATTTCCTTATTTTCAAAGAACTGTTCCCAATCATATCTAATTTTATATGTTAAAATTGTAGGCCTACATATTCTTAGACTAAGCCTAATATTAGCTGTCACTATCCTGTGATCCGAACCTATGACTGAGAAAGTATTAAAAGATTCAAAGTTTTTTGCGCTATTTCGTCAGTTTTTGTTACAAAGGATGTAGTCTATTTGTGCATGCTGGTTTAGGAGATGTAAATGTTCAGAGTATTCCTGGTCTTTTCTGAAAACTTGTATTTAATTTTATTAATTTTATTTTTAGCAAGGCAAGGTAACAACAGGAAGCTGAGCTCACGATCAGTTCCACGCCCCTTAAATGTCTTCACTGACTTTCAATTTGCCAATTGGCTTCATCAAACATACACCGCTCCGCGGAGAATATTTTACAGAGTAAGCCTGGTGTTCTATCTTAGCAAGGCGAGATCAGCGTCCTTTGGATTGCCTTCCTTTTAGGAAATCGTTCGTGCACATTTCTATTAATATCTTTAATTAAACAAAATTAACAGAATAATTTAAAATGTTTTTAAGATTTCTCTTTCAATGTTATTATACACTTTTTGTCATTTAATTTGTTTAGTAAGATTGTGTACCATGTTTATCTTTTTAATCGGAATTGCAGTCAACCAAATTTGTAGATGTTAATGATACAGAAAGGTAATTGAAAATATATGTTTCAGTTTATTTAAATGTGGTTTACAGTTATTTATACTTAAAATTGCACCTGTTATATACAATAAATCTGTAGTTTATTTACAGAAATTTCTACTACTTTGGTATACCGTAGTTGTACCTGGGAGGAGTGAAATTGTTTTAATTCCATTCTTCTCTGGTTGCACATAGTAGATTATCGTTTTACTTCAGAGTTATACAGATAGATGAAAAACGTTTTGTTCTATTTAGTGGTATTAAACCGGAGTTTATCAGTGAAAGAGAAAGATTATTATACTCATTTTTATTAATTTCATTGTTTTATTGGATTAAACTTGTTTTATCTTTCTAAGTAATTTTTTTTAAAAAAGGACACATTCCAAAAACGTATTCGGCCTGGATTTACAGACAGAGTTATGAAATAATTCATACCCAACACTGCAGTACATTTAATATAGTTATCGTTTATTGTATATACACCTCAATAAAATCGTATTCTTAAGAAACTGTACATTCCTTAATGCACGCTTTGGCTTTTCAGGAGCTACTCATGTTATTACCAGTTCCATGTGCTCTCAAAAGAACAAACTAGTTTAATTTAGATTACGAAGCAATCTTGTTTACAAAACCTTTTTATGCTTTCATATATATGAGAAAGCAATATCTTTTTCTAAAGGTCTGTCTACACTATTAAAATTTATGTGACAAAACAATTTGATATGCGTATAAATATGGACACAATGACATCATATCATTACAATATTTGGGCACATCACACTTTTTTTTTCAAACTAGTTTGATGTGTAGACAGAGCTTTAGTTCGTTTGGTAAAGGTAAAAAAACTTTCCAAGAACAAATTTTTCTTATTTTCTTATAAAAATGTTTCTTTTATAAAATTACAGAAATTGTCAATAAAAAAAGTAGTTGCATGGTTTCCATATTTTTCCACCAAATTTTGGATAGTAAATTTATATAAAAATTATTTGAAAGTGATTGTCAAGATTTACAAAGAGCATTGTGTAAAGGTATTGATACTAAACCAGAAATTGTAATTCCTAAACTACTAGCTATAGATGTCAAACCCATTGCAAATTCCTGGTAGCATTCCTCAACCTGAAACAAAGCAGAAATACTATTTTAGAATACTTACTTACTACAGTATTATTAAAACATTATTATTTTATATTTTTTCTTTAAAAAAATATATCCAAATTGACGATAGAATGTGTTCGCTTCGCCAAAAGTAGAAACAATTTAAACAACTAATTTTGCTACTAGAATTCGTCAAAGAAAGAGATTTGAAAGATGGAAATGTGAATACATTCATATAAGCTGACACTTTCGATGTCAGTCAGTATAATAATAAATTTAAACCAGGGGTTTTCAACAGCTTTTTTGTGTCGGCCTGCTTGTAATTTATAAATAATTTTGCAGGCCAGGTAGATCTTGAATTCACAGGTAAGGTCCATATGCCACATACACAAAATAAATAATTTAATTTATTTAAAAAAAGAAATGTTCAATTTTTACATCATGAAAATATGTACTATTGCATTCATAAACATTCATTATTATTTGTATAAATATTTTAATGGCTATGTTTTGTCAACAGGATAGTTTATCATGTAATCAAACTGGCCTATGAATAAGTGTGTAATATACCTCTATTAGAATTTTGTAAAATGTGTTTGCAAAAGCGAATCCACCAAGAAGTCCTTCAAACGCTATTGTAACAAATATAATCCAAATTGATGGAATATAGTGATACATTGCTACAGTCAACAGGAACACAAATGCTGCACACTGTCAGTGTAAGAAAAAATATTGGTATCAAGTTATACTAGGAAAAACACATTAACAATTAACTGTAGTTTAAAACCTTCCCAGTACAACTTCTGATCATCCAATGTAATACAACAGCAAAAATGAAATAATAATATTCAATTCAATTTTATTTAATTTAAAGGAACTTATTTCTGACATTGCTGTTGGTCAAGACATTTTTTCTGACCATCGTTCTCCTATATTTTCCATTAATTGTTATGTTAAAAATTGTTGTCATAATAGATTCTAGATAAAATCCTATAACTTAGAGCAATTAATGACAGCAAAATTAATGTCAGTTTGAAAAAAAATCCTTTCGATACCATTGACACCGGAGATGATGTCGACGATTGCGTTACTGTTTTGTATGATTTAATTGAAGCCATTCTCTATGATCTTGTCCCCATTAAAATATTAAGAGGTCAAATGTAACCTTGGTTTTACCATGAAATAGAGCTTCTTCTTTTCAGAATATGGAAAAAAAATCACATTTAAAAATGATTTCAATGCGGCCAGAAAAAGGTTAAAAAAGCTGTGAATTAATCACAATAAATATGTTCCTTTTCCGATAACATAAAATCCAATCCCAAAAGTTTTTGGACATGGATCAAGACGGAAACAAAAACGTCATCTTATCCGTCTGTTCTGAACTACGGGGACAAGGTCGCGGAGAAGCAAAAGAAAAAGCTATTTTGTTCAATTCATTTTTTCATTATGTTTTTCAAAAATCTATCTTTTGACTAACATCATGCTCTCCCTGAAGCCTCTTTTGATTATTTAAGTATACCGGTTATTCAGCCCGATTCTGTTTACAACTTTCTTGCATTTAACAAACCCTATAAAGCTTCTGGCTGTGATGGGCTGAGTACACCATGTTTTAAAAGTTTATGCTAAACCACTTTCAATCCGCTAGCAAATTAAGAAACAACAATCTCCTCAGTGGCGGATTCAGAGTGGGGTGAAAGGGGCGTGATTTTCCACTATTAGCCAATTATTTGTTCCCGCGAATCCAACATTTCGCAGAGAACCAAAACACGCTACCTTTTCCACTGCTGAGTTTTCAATTCGCATGAGTGCTCATGAATGCCTTATAGCTTATTTTCTGAGCTCTGATTGGTTGCACTTCGCAAAAAGTAGATACATTTCGAACTATCACAAATCATTTTCGTCATTTGACAACCTTTTATTGGTTTAAGTCATTCATAATAGCCCCCAACCAAACAATTTACTGCGCTCGTGTTTGCGCCGGAGGGGGGAGGTAGTTTTCGGACTGGATCAGCTCCTGTCTGTGTTTCGCTTAGTAGAGTCAATGTAGGCCTACTTAAAAATGGTTACATTAGTAGATTAAGTTTATCTTATAATAGTTTAGTCCAGGCCCATCGACACTTTTAATTCCAGTCTTCCTTTGTTTCTGAGTTGTTGTATTGTCTTTGTATCTGTTAACCATGCATACTGTAAGTGGCAGATTTGTTTCTGGTGTTGTTAAATAAATTTAAAAAAAAAAAAAAAAATAAAGGAATTGTATTATGTAATTAACTTGCCAGTGTTAAAGGCTCTACAAATGTTTATATATTTAGGAAAGTAAACAAAAAGTGTAAAAAATTATACAATATGAGAATCTAATTATAAATATCTAAGAATTTGTAAACCCATTCTTCTTTTTTAACAAAAAGGGTGTTATTTATTTAACAAATTTGAATTTATTAGTATTAGAGTTGTATTTTGTTGGAAATCCTTTTGCAATTATAATTTAAGAGCTGAATTTTGTTTATTTAATGAATAAATTAAGCATCTGCTTCTAGAATTTCCCCTTTTATTTATTAAAATCAATATATAGATTATGAACGCATAAGAAAGAACTCCTAATGATTCATTATGTGTAATTTGTAATCTTAAAGACACTATAGGTACGTTTTTTCGATCTAATTTAAGGTCACAAACTAATTATAAATAATATATGGACCTATTGCGGTTAAAAATGTGAACAATTATTTGATACTAATGATTTAGGCAGCCCGCTATAAATACCAGAATACATCGCGCACGGATTGATATTTTCATATTGCTTATGTAATGGCCCCACTTTCGATAGATCGTGAAGGGAAAACAAACAGTGAATATACCAGGTCTTCCACAATTTGTATTAACGGATTCTGCGATAAAAAAGGAAAGAAAATTAATTCAAAGATGAGACATCAGGCTACTAGGCTAGCATACGATGTTTGTATGTTACCACTCTTTACCAGCTGGGCCTACAAAACTAAGCCTAGCTAAACTAGGCCTACAGTAAAAATGACGAGAGAGGTACAGTAAAACATTTTTCTCTTTATATCATAATTATAACCTTAGAATGTACATTGAAGACAAGGAATGACCTGATTTAATGCTTTAGAGTTATATATAATTATATGCATTATTTTTACAAAATGTCAAAAATTGCAGGTATATAGTGTATAGGTACTTACTTGCAGTATAGGCAGCACCCATAGATGTTTAATAGTGAAAACGGCTATAGATGACCTTGATACAAACACACCTACTTGATATACTAACTGATACCTATACAAAAAGTGTATTGCAAATATTGACACCATTGGTATTTAAAAAAAACTTTGTTTTTAGTATGTCCAGCATGCACCTACGCTTTGCATTTTTTATGTTCAACATGGTTTTTCTGTATTATTTTTAAATTAAGCTTAAATTTAACACCATAGATACAATTTTTGGGGTAAAAAAAGGTAAAGGTGAATCCTGTGTTCATTCTGAATGTAGGGGAATGATCTGTGAGGAGCTTACTGTGCAAATCCCCGGCATTATGTGGTAGGGTGGCCAGTTCCTTTCCACGCCACCTTATCCTGCCTAGTATTTTTAACCAGGTACTCATTTGCAGCTGAGTGGACTGGGAGTTGAGTTGGGAATTGACACCGGATTTTTCTGTATGACAGTCAAGTGTCCTAACCACTCGGCTAACCAACTCCTTTTGGGGGTAGTGTGCTTGAAAGAAAGTACAGAACACTGGTTCTGGAAATGTCACGTTAGGTAAAGATAGCATATACTAACCACCTGTATTGGTCATCATGGTTCATCCATGTTAACGTAGGAAAGTAAATAAGTTCAACCTGTAAAAAAAGGGAAAGAAAAATACTATTAGGAAGGAAATATATTTTGTAAGTTTTGAAAATAAAGGGTTGAAATACTGTATGTAATGAAAATAATGGATGATTATTAATTCCTGAGTTAAAAAATTGACTGCGCTATTTTTAACGAGGCAGAGCTGAGTTGAAAATAGAGGGGTTGATTTCCAAACGTGATCAGTCAACGGCGTCACATGACAACAAATCTGAAGTGCGTAATTAGTACTTATACTTACAATGCCTTGATTAATCAGGTACTCGGCTAGATATACAACTCCAAGAGGTACCATATATTTCGTTAATGGCTAGAAAATACATAAATAAGTTTGAATTAAACTATTTTCAGTGTATAGATAAGTTTTATTGTCCTATAAATGAATATTATACTATTTTTTATGTTTTGAGTTGATGGAAAATATGTAATTCCTTGCTCCTAGAAAATTGTGGAATGAAGATTCATATGCACAAAATGACCGAATGATATAATTGACCTCCGCCAAGGAGGAATATGTAATCGATCGCGTGTGTTTGTTTGTCTGTCTGTTTGTTTGTTAGCAGGATTACTCAAAAAGTAATTAAAAGGTCTTTACCAAAATGAATGTACAGATAGATATGTGGTCAAGGACCATTCCATTAAATTTTGGGACCATTTCGGACCACGGTCCCAATTCTGGACCACTTTTTGGTATACTTTTCAGACCTGCTAGTGTTAAAAGATAGGACAACATTTTTCAAAAGCCGGCGAGCAGTCTTAAAGTAACAAGTAAACTGTAATTCCATTTTCTCGAAAACTACTTGTCCAAAAAACTTCATTTTTGTACAAGAGGCAAGAGTTATAATTTGTAATTTTAAAACATAATTTTATTTAATGTGCACGTTTTTTGATGCGAGTAGTTTAAAAAAACCTATTTCTTTTCAAATTCACTCGTTTCATTTTCGCGTTCCTGTTCTATTGTTAGTCAACTGAAGCTATTGTTAATTGTTGAAAGGCTTGTTACATAACCATTACACCAAACTCGCATACACATTCTTGTATTTAAATTAGCCTAAATCAGAAACAGCATTAAGACACACACAAATATATATATATTTTTTTTTTACCGGAAAAATCTTATGTAGGAGAATTTTACAGTAGGTGGAGGTATGCACTCTCGGAGTGGCTTTCTAGTTATAATATTGATTACCTTTACTAATTTAATTTTTTCTTTGGCAGTAAGCCGGTGAGGGCCTTTCTTTGACGCAAGACTGCCGTTAACTTTATCTTCTGACTGCGTAATATCATCAATAACATTAACGCTTTCTTGTAGACTAGTTTGTGATGAATTAATAATGTTGTTGATTAATGATTCACTGAGTTCATCTTTTGGCTTTTGATGTTTTTTATTACTTGGTCGATGCGAAAGCAGTAAATAATACCTAATGAGAAACATAAGAACAGTATCCAATTTAGTCTACAATATCTATATAGGAGAGAGTTTGCACATTTGTTGGATATACACATTTCTCTTTTGTTAGATAATGCTAATTCCAAATGACATGTGATGTGTAATTGACCAATAAAATTGCAAGAATACAATCAGGTGTGTTTAAACACAGTATATACAGTGAAAATAAAGGATGAGTCTACTTACACTATAAAACTGACAGCAGGAACAACTAAAACAATTAACATGGATTGACGAGGTGACAAGCCAAGAACTGAGGTAAGTAAAACATACGCCAGTGCATATAATACCCCAGATACTCCAGTCCCAGTTGAGTAGCCAACAATTACACTCCTATCAAAAGAAATTAACATTTTACATTTTTTGTTTACTATAATTAGCATTACTATATTTATCTAGGCTTGTTTATAATTCAATATTCCATCAGATAGTTGTTACAATTCCTCAAATCTCCAAAAAAAAGAAAATTCAAATGTTTAAATCCAAGCAATTTAACAGGACACTGACCTCTAGAGATATATATTTTGAGAGATATAAATAAATAAAAACAAATATTATGACTGTTTGCAGCTCAAAGAGCTGAATTGCAGAAATAACATACATCAAATTGACAACATCAAAAAAGTTCCGAAAAAATTAAACTATGGCATAAAAAAAAATATAAATAAAATAAATAAATCAAAGGGTTTAATCTGTGGCTGCGACACGATCAGTTCCATGTCCTTTAACAGCGCCGAAGAGAATATGTAGATAGTACAATACTTTTGGTATTTGTCGCAGCCAGATGAGTTTCTATCTTGCCAAGGCGAGCTCAGTTTCCTTGTTAGATTGCCTTGGTTAAATAAGGGACGTTCAAATGAGTCAGAAGTAAGCTCTGAAGTAGCAGTTTGTTTGTTGCAAGCCCTGAGTAGTGCCTGTGAAGATACTCTTTGTATTAAGTTACTTCAACCTAACCCCCAGAGAGTAAATGTGCTACTTCCGCATTCATAAGGAATATAATGAAACACGCTAGCAAATGAGCAATGTGCAGACGCAATTACTTCAAAGCTCAAAGTAAAATGCATCTATCTTGTATTAAGCACCGTGTGGACACTCATTGGAAGTAACATGTGCATATAATTTTGCGTAGCTTTAGCTCAGACATAAAGCTCAAAGTAAAATGCATCTATCTTGTATTAAAGATGTATTGTCCCCCTGAAATAATAATTCTTAAAACAAATTTCGTTGAATATTCCATTTTAATGTAACATAATAGTTATCCACTTTGACCAAAAATTGGATCGAAAAAAATGTATTTACTTGAAAAAAATTTAATTTAAAGCAAAAAATGGTCAAATTGGCTGCCAGCCAATGGATATTTGGTTGAATTTAATTTTTAACCATTTATTTTGTCATTTTATAAGTGAAAACATTATTTGTTTTCGTTTTTTTTTCTATGGAAGTGATTAACTTTATTAAAACTACAAAATAACATATTCAAAGCCTGATTTAATTAATCTTCATTTACCTCCGCCAAGGAGGTATATGTAATCGGTAGCGTGTGTTTGTTTGTTTGTTAGCAGGATTACTCAAAAAGTAATTACAAGATCTTTAATCAAAAATATACAGATAGATATGTGGTCAAGGACCATTCCATTAAATTTTGGGACCATTTGGGACCATGGTCCCAATTCTGGACCACTTTTTGATTATACTTTTCAGACCTGCTAGTGTTAAAAGATAGAACAGAATTATTCAAAAGCCGGCGCAGTCTTAAAGTAACAAGTAAACTGAAATTGCATTTTCTCGAGAATTACTTGTCCAAAAAAACTTCATTTTTGTACAAGAGACAAGAGTTATAATTTGTGATTTGTAATTTTAAAAAATAATTTTATTTAATGTGCATGTTTTTTGATGCGAGTAGTTTACAAAACCTATTTCTTTTCAAATTCACTCGTAACAAGTTTTGATTTCGCGTTGCTGTTCTATTGTTATTAGTCAACTGAAGCTATTGTTAATTGAAAGGCTTGTTACATAACCATTACACCAAACTCGCATACACATGCTTGTAGTGAAATTAGCGTAAATCACAAACAGCATTAAGACACACACAAATATATATATATATTTTTTTACCGGAGAAATCTTATGTAGGAGAATTTTACAGTATGCACTCTCGGAGTGGCTTTCTAGTTTTTCATGTTTTTGTGGGACAATACATCTTTAAGCAACATGTGGACACTCATCGGAAGTAACATGTGCATATAATTTTGCGTAGCTTTAGTTCAGACATAAGGCTGTCAACATAATTATAGAAAACTTACTTGTCAAAGTAAGAGCTGAGGCTCAAAAATAGAAACTCACCAATACCAGTACCAGCACTCGCACATCCTACACCTGTATAAGAAAACAAAACTTACACATAAATACTGGAAATACTATAGAGTAAAATGTATATTCAACTGTGTTGCGTAGCACTATGTAAATTATATATTAGTATTACAGTCAAATGATTGAAACAGTGCTCATATTTGGAACATGATATCAGAATCGCGTCGAGCATAGCTCATCAACGAAAGTCCCATTTTTTTTATATGAAAAATGTCTCAGGATTCAAAACTGCGACCAGATACATTCTCTCATAATAAAAATACCTTCACAATCAGTGGAGGCTAATTATATATTTACTTTTATTGTTTATACTGTTGTTGACCGCACAACAGTTTTAGTGAGCCACAAATAAACAAATAAATATTATATGAGAGAGCATTATATATTTGTTTGCTAAACAATTTTTTTTTAATTACATGGGGTATAATGACCAGAAATGTACTGGAAAAACTATATTAAAACTGCAATGAGTTAGGTATCTTTCCTAGTGTTTTTAGAACCATATTACTTTATATAAATTCTATTCTAATTAAATAGTGAATATTATATAACACCTATATAAATTCCTGTCATTTGATTGGACGAATGTGGGTCACATGGCGTGCAATAGTACGCACTATTCAACGATCGTTAAATAGTACTTTTTGAAACATTTTTGTGTACGAAAAAAAAAACGTCTCGCGGATGAAAAAAAATCTAGTACACAAATTATCCTATGATATGGCTATGTACTGTGAAATACAACAGCGCCACCTGTCGTCTGGTCTGAGTTTCATTTGTAAACACCACCGCGAGATATGCAACAGCAGCAGATATTTGTGTACGATTTGGACATTATGTACTAATTTCATTCAAAAAGGCATTTAAATTAGCTTTAGATCGTTTTTAGGATTTTGATTAATTAATGGGGACATCCCTACAAGACGTGGAATTGTTGGAAAAACCATAATTAGCTTAGATAAGTTCCAATTGTCTGTCGAAGTTTTGCCTTTCAGCCAAGCTAGTACTAGGCTACTAGGTCTAGCCTAGGCCATGCTAGTATTAGGCTAGGCCTAGCCTAGGCGTTTTAGCCTTGCTAGGCCTAGGATTGTTTGGTCGTTTGTTGACATAATTAACACAAAAGTAGGTGTGTTTACGAAATCCATATAAATATAACATTTAATATAACATTATTAAAAACCAAATGTTACTGTTTTTAATCAAATGTGTGTGAATGAAATGTAGTAAGCTTTGGCTAGGTAGGGCTACCTTTTATTTGATTCAAATAACTAGAATTTATTTAGATGTTATATAAAACAAATAATGAATGTTTTGTATTCGTGTAATGGTACAAATAATGGCACTTGGTGAATGATGAAAGGTTATATCAACTCGGCTTTGCCTCGTTGATATAACCTTTCATCATTCACCTTGTGCCATTATTTGTACCATTGCACTCATAAACATTCATTATTTGTATACTGTAGTGTACTGTAGACTGAATGAAGGAATTGCACTGTGCAATTATCATTATCAGAAATGACGTTCAAACTTACCAATTAAACTAAGTGCCAATGTGTTGGAATATGAAACAATAAGTAGACTCGCGGCACCCAAACTTATACTTATGCTGATCATTAAACTAAACCAAAACAAATTGTAAAAATACAGACAATGTTATGGGTCAATATTACATATAATATATATATAAATTAAATATATAATACATAATTAAGTTTATTTTAAATGCAGAAATGCCGTATTTAAAAATGTGCAATTTGAACAATTTGCGCAATTTGTTGAACACAAAATAATATTAATAACATGAAACATAGTAGGCCTAGGCATAAAAAAGGAAGCCGGATATTTACTCATCGGCACTCCTTTATAATATTAGCTCAATGGCCATCCACGCGGCGACGAGAGGATCGATGTTTCTCTTAAAGTTTTTGCCGTCTTTACTTTTAAAAAAATAGTAAGGTTATCAAGCTTTAGTTTTATCAATTAATACAGATTTGGTAGAGTCAGTTATGTAATGTTATGGTTTTCTTACTTGTAAGATACATATTCAAAATACAATGGGAGGGTTGTCTTGGCAAAAAGTGATGGAAATATGTCGGCAAGAAGTACAGCTCCGGTAGATACTTTGTTACAATCTTTATAGTTCAAGGGTTCAGAGGTCGTGATGTTTGTGTACAATGATGCCGTTGTCAAAACGGGTGAAATCTGAAAGGAAACAGGTCAGACATGTAAATAGTAAGAAATATGTTTGCAGCACATGGCAACAATGAAGAAAATAAACTTTTGTTTTTAAATATGTAATTTAAATTGAAAATATGACACTTGATAATGAATGCTTGCTAAAACTGAAAGAAAGGAAAAGTTGGGATAATTAGTTGCTATTTAGCCCTGTCCAACTCTGTTGTAGCACCTAAACTCTGCACTGTTATTGCACCTAAACTCTGCACTGTTATTTCACACGTAAAGTACTGTAAAGTAAATACAGTCTTCAATTTGAATACATTATTAATTATTATCTACATAATTTATTTATTTATTATTTAGTCTTAGTTTTTTTTGTTGTATATTTTAATGATTTGAATTGTACTTTTTATTTGGTCTTTTGACCATATTAATCTACATCTTTCTCATCATTATAGATTATGATTGTCTGTACTGTATCTATTTCTGGTGGGTAAGCTCCAAGTTCCTTGAACTGGGAAGTATTTTCCCACCATTTCTCTAATTTACGATGTTTATATGAATAATGTGTGGAAATCAATTAAAAAGAAAAAACAAAACTTACAGTTGTTGTGTACTTTTTATCGAACTCCGAGAGTATATCAAAAGCAGCAGACAACATTATACCATAACAGAAATTATTACATAAACCAAGTAAGCTAAAAAAAGAAATACACCTATTATTATTATACCTTACTTTATAATTATAAAACATTAATAACAAAAACACAAAAATAAAATCTACTTTCATGGTTTTTATCCAAAAATTGTTATTGTCAATTAAAAAAAAATATATATTATTTATACATAGGATTCATTGTTTGACACATGGCATTTTTGGTCCTATACTGTACGTAAAATTTAAGTCAATGTAATTATCACAGCCATACTTACAAAAAAGCAACAACATCGCGCTTGGTTTTAGGTTGCTTGATTAATATAGCTGCATTGTCATTTGGCAAACAAGAACCATTGTTTGAATTTACTGCATCACCTTGATCCATAATACACTATGTATATAACTTTGAAAAAAAAAATAACAAGTTTAATCACAGAAGAAAAACGAAAATATCGATCAGCAAGCAATGCCTGTTAGGTGTTTCACATTTCTAACCTTTTTAAAGACGAAAAAGTTATCGCTGTAGGACCGGCATATACAGTACTATTTATTTTTACATTAAATGTAGCTTGTGACCTTAAATTAGATCTAAAAACGTAGGGAATGGGGCTTTAACATAATGATGATTAACGTTTATTGTTATTGGTTCGACTTTTGCTAACCTACTGTAGATGATCGGAAATGGTACTCTTGCACATAAAATTCAGGATAATGGCACATGTAGTTGCATTTTGGCCAGAAATTAGCAACTTTTATACATATTTTTTTATATTTTATTTTTCATAAGGAATTTACTAAGGAAAATCATTAACTTACACCTTGTATTTACGTAACAAAAGTATGTGAACAATTACACTAATAGTATACTGGATATTCAGAAAGACGAAATAGAAAAAGAAATAATTTACTTATACGTTGTTTCTCAGAGAGTCTAATTACCGACTGGTACCACGTTGGTTATTAATTAGCTGTTGTATTGTATTGGCACCCCATAACTAAATGTTAGCAGCCGTTTCGTTCACACACCTAGCTGATATATGATGCAACCCATCCTGTTACCGCACGCTGCTTAAAAAAGACAATATAGGCCCCTAGAGCATAGATTAGAATAATGCATAGCTAGGCTAGGCCTAGCTATATAGGCTTTATGAAATCGGTCGCGATAAAATCAACTTCCGGTATATTGTATGGCGCGCCGCTAGAGCTATACTTTTGATATCGGTCGCGTTTGAAATCGGTCGCGTTTGAAATTGGACGCGCTATTTTGTATGGAGCGAGATGCATGCTAGCGGGATATATATTTTCTTCGTTTATATAGATTTATTGATTGATTTTAGAAACTAGATTATTTATGTGGATATTTTTTATTTGGTTAATAAATATTTATTATCAATCATTAAATTAATTTTTTTTTGTATTTCACAGGTCTCGGAGAAGGACTGTCTTTTCAAAATGGCTATTTCTAAACACGTTTAAATATTATATTAGGAATAATATTTAGGCATATAATAATTTACCTCTATTTATATGTACTGCAATTATATTATATAGAGAATATACATCTGTGTCTTTTATTATGCAAACAATTACGTAAAAGAGAACAATTTATTTGAAAACAATAATTTTTACAATGTATAGCCTGTAAAGCCAGCGTATCAATTTTATACTTATGCATACTGTGGCAGATTATATCATATCCATGTCGTTAACAACATACTATTTGATCACCTTATTTTTATTTCTATTTTATTTATATCCGTTATGTAGGATAATATTAAGTGTATAATGATTATTGTTTAGGCAAATCACGCGTATATTTTTATTTCTAATGTTTAAAATAGTTTTTACTAAAATTATCATTATATGCGGATGGTTAAAAGGCGCGTTACTGAAGTAAACCCCCGAATAAGCCCGGATCAGAGATGCACCTTCTATGACTGTGCAGCTGTTTCCTCTAACAATACATTATTTTGCTGACGGGGTTTCCCCTTTTTAACACGCACTTGTTAGTGTGTCAAATCATGGACGAAACATGTGCGATCGTTGTCCATGGCCAGGTAAAGATGACGTTTATTACTAATAACCATACGTTTGAAACGTATAGGCCTCTTGCACGTGAAACGATGTATATAATTTACGTATATACTTCGGCAATACTATAGATTTTAATTTGAATATCTTTTATTTCTTCATTTATAATAATCATTTAATGTAAATAATTAAGTAAGTGCAACTCAGTGTCTCACATCCATACGCTGTTCGTAAATCTAATCTAAATGTTTAAATATCAGTACAGATTACCTCTTTGAGAATCATGTCCACCTTTATTATCCATACATTATTATTCTCACATAGGGCCGGTAGATTGAACAAGCACGAATGTGCAATACTCGGGGTACAGCGAAAGAAGCTGTATACAGACGTATACAGTTAGAAAGTAAAGAAAATAGGTTTCGCCAGGGCTCGAACCGGGACCTTCTGCGTGTTAAGCAGACTTGACAACCACTACACTACGAAACCTCTTACATTAAAAATGTGGGTTACAGAAAGTTTTTTAATCCATTTAAATTACAAATAAATGGTAATAAGCACAAAGCAAAATAAACATGTGTAAAAGTGATAATTACCGATTACACAAAATAAGTATTTTAAAAAATAATAAAAATAAGATATACTCTGTATAATTATCATATTGCGTATACAGTACTTTTCACCATAAATTAAAAAAAAAAAGGTTTCGTCCGGGCTCGAACCAGGTACCTTCTGCGTGTTAAGCAAACGTGATAACCACTACGCCAAGAATCCGCATATAACCATATAACTACATAACGCTGTGGTGTGTGTCACACATTGTGGCTTCTTAATTAAACAAATTAATTAACAAAAAATTAAAAATCCGGCTCTATAGCTTTGAGGACATGTCCCTGTAGTATGTTCATGCCAAATCCCAGCTCAATACTATAACGAATAAGGGAGGAGTAGTACTTTAAAAATCGCACTTTTTACTCAATAGTGTCCAGATGGAGGAAGAGAAGGAGAAAATGAGTAAGTACTAGACTCGGGTACCCCGAGTAAAAACGGCATATTATCTATATATTTTATATTAGCCTAAAACCATGCTCACGTCATAGTGGCGAATGTAAACATTATCATCATGCATCATCTTCCTTTTTATTGCATAAACCTCATTGAGCTGGTATCCACTTGCAGGTATAGAACGAGTTTTGTAATTAACTGTGATTAAAAAATACGCAATAGGCGCGTCTACTTGTTTAACTATTAAATATTATTTCAAAACTTTCAAAACAGTGGCATGCCAATCTTGTCAAAAACTTGCACAATATTCAATAAAACAAAAACATTTTTAAAACGATTTTCTAAAAGGACACATTACAATTCATTCAAACCTGTAAGGTAAAATGAAAACACAAAATATTTATAAACAATGAGATAAATATTTATATTTACTGTACTTAAAAAATAACGATCAAGGTTTAAAAAAAAAAAGTAAAATAGTTAGGCCTATTATTAGAAATTCTAATATTCAAAATTAACTAAAAACATAATGAGAGTTTTCATTAAAAATGTATCTAATGCGCCATATATAATTTAGCGCGACTAAAATAAAATGTGACCGATATCAAACGTAACTATATGATAAAAAGCGTTCTGGACAGTTAGCGTCCAGAACGGTCGTGTTAAGAGCGAGCTCCGCTAGGCCCCGATAGATGCTTTCAACTCAAATATTCTTGCCTACACCATTGATTGTAAAGGGGACTACAGTAGATGCCGATGACTTATCGCAACCGGCCTGAGCTATGACTGGAATTAATTCGCTATCACAATTTTAACGCTATTTTATGCAATACCTGAACAACTTTTATTATATTTTAACCTGCTGTTTTTTATGAATTTTAACCTGCTGTTTTACCGAATCTTAACCTGCTATTTTTTTAGTTTTGATTGTTTGTATTATACCGGTAGTTTTACAGTGAAAGTTTGGACTCTGTAACTGTATTTCGATTGATTGTGTATCTGTGATGTTTTTCATTTTGGTAACCCTGCTGAACATTGGATAAGGGTACTAATTAAGAATCTAGCTATTGACTTTTAACAACCAAACGACGAAGCGAATTCACTTGCATTCCATGACCACCTGGACACATTGTCATTTTGTTACCGCATAACTCGATACATTCCGCTGCAGAGCAAGGACGTGCTGGCCTTTGTTTTCGTCAAGCACAATTGGTGAGTGTACTTTTCCTTTCTATTTGTGTATAAGGATACATATGGCGGGAAGTATGAATGGTATTTTTCTGGCGCTGTCGCTATATGTTATGGTGTTGAAAAGATCACACCATCATCCTGAACATGAACAAGTCATTCATAAGTTATGCCCTTCTTCAATTTATCTGGATAACCATACATCGAAGGATTTCAAGAATGTAGTCGGTTAGTGTTATACGTACCTATTTACATCAACCAAAAAATTCTCGCATTATGATTATAATTTTCATCGGAACACCAGACAGCTTGCATGTAGAACTTTAATTATCTGCTTACTATGGTGTGGTGACATCGAATCCAATCCTGGACCAGCGAATGTACCTGTATCAAACAATTGTTGTGGTAAATGTCAACGGTGCGTCACTACCAGAAGCAGAGCCATATCGTGTGATGAGTGTAATAAGTGGACTCATATAAAGTGAACTGATGGTTTCATGACGCCCAAAAGATACAAGTACATTGTAAACAACAATACTGAATTTGATTATGTATGCGTGGAATGCAGCTGGAAACATCTCCCATTTGATTCCTGTGGAAATCATAACGATGACATAGGATTAAGAACGCCACCCCCATTATTTAATTATAACGTCGCTCCTGAAGACTTCACGCGGTTTAAACAGAAAGGAATACACATTCTACACTTAAATTAAATACAAGATCAATGATCCCCAAACTACCGGAACTGCGCG
Organism: Antedon mediterranea; assembly: GCF_964355755.1. Classification (NCBI taxonomy): domain Eukaryota; kingdom Metazoa; phylum Echinodermata; class Crinoidea; order Comatulida; family Antedonidae; genus Antedon; species Antedon mediterranea. The sequence goes on from NC_092671.1 coordinate 25,723,354, forward strand.
ATATTGCATATAAAAGTATTTAAGCTGGTATTATCTCCATTAGCGAAACATGGATTGATGATTCGGTATCTGACAACGAAATTAAAATTGAAGGTTACTCAGTTCTACGAAGAGATCGCGACCGCAAAGGCGGTGGCGTATGTACGTATATAAGGGATGACATCGCGTTTAACCGGCGTTCAGATATTGAATCCGACGAAGCTGAAGTACTTTGGATTGAACTGAACCTGCCTAAAACCAAACCCATTATAATTGGAACATGTTACAGACCACCAAAGCAAACAAACTTTCTAACTCTGTTTGAAAATATGTTATCTAAAATTGGAATGGACAGTGAATTAATTGTTGTTGGCGATTTTAATATATGTACTTTAACAAAGTCATCTTTATTGAATAGCTATAATCAAATTCTAAATATGTTTAGTTTAAGTAACAAAGTAACTGAACCAACTAGGATATGCTCTACAGTTGCTTCATGCCTCGATCATATATTATGTAATAATGAGAATAAGATAAGCCAATCGGGTACAATCGCAACAGGTCTAAGCGATCACTTAATGACATTTTGTACACGGAAAACTATTAAACTTACAGTAAGTTCAATGGACATAAAAATGTATATATCAGATCACTAAAAAACTATACCGTTGATCAATTTAGAAACATACTAATAGATATCGATTGGTCAGTAGTTACCTCTATCGGAGATGTAAATGAAGCTCTGTATAAATTTAATGCATTACTTTTGGCTGCTATTGATTCCATTGCCCCCCTTAAAATCATTAGGATGAAAGAAACAACGGAACCATGGTTAACTATTTCGCAAACTAAAAAATAAAATACAGCGTGATATAAATAAAGCTAAATCAAATCATTTGTTAAACAAGGCTGAAGAAAATAAAAATAACCCTAAAAAATTATGGAAAATGTTTAAAGGTCTAGGCTATAGTAATAAATCTAAGGATAGTGCTAAAACGGTTATTGACCTGCCCAATGGTACTAAATGTTTCGACCCAGCCAAAATTGCTTCTTGCTTCAACGAATATTTTACTACTATTGCTGCCAATTTGGTCAGTAAACTTCCATCCCCTAAGAATGTGTATGACTTACTTAGATGTATTGTCCCTTTGACTAATTCCAAAAAAATTAAAAATAATAGATTTCGAAAAAAGGTGGGTCATTTTGAAGTATCATAATAGTTATGATTTCGAAAAAAAAAAAAATTTAACTGAAATACAGATGTTTTTTTGTTAAAAAAATAACTTTGACTTCCAGTCAAAGTTTTCAATCAAAACATATCCCATAATGAAACACGCTTGTTTGGCTACTCTGTATGCATGATTATAAAACTTCCTCATGATCTGTGTGAAAATACCTTCTTAACCGTGACGAGTTGTAAACAATCCTAATTTAGCATATGCATAATGCGTACTCAAGGCTTGAAATCTTTGTTTACTTTCGCTCGTGACGATTTTCCAGATGAAATGTAATCAAACTAATTTACCTGTTAATTGCGTAAACTTGTTGTTTTTGGCTCAAATTTTCCACTTAAAGTAAATAACTTTAATATTACTTTGATATGGCCACTTTAAATTTAGAATATTTTGACCTTCATTTTTTTTTGTGTTTCAAGGGACAATACATCTTTAAGGATTTCTATAGAACCGTTAGTGGCAATAACTTTATGCTCAACTCAGTGGACGAAGACTTTATATATAGTGAATTAAACAAACTTAATGCGACAAAAAGCATGGGTGTCGATAAGATACCTCCCCGCTTCATAAAAGATGGGGCTGAAATTCTAAAAGTTCCCATTACCTACATAATTAATTTATCAATTAGTACCAGTACAGTCCCAGAAGACATGAAAAAGGCCAAAGGTCATACCTCTTTATAAAAAAGGTAGTAGAACCGATATTGGAAACTATCGCCCTATAAGTATACTCAGTACAATGTCTAAAATTTTAGAGAAGGCTGTTTTTATTCAAATCGAAAAATACCTAAGTACTGAAAACAACGTATTGTATAAATATCAATCTGGATTTCGAGCTGCCTTCTCTACTGACACATGTTTGATAGACTTAGTTGATTCCCTTAAAACCCAAACTTCTAAGAGAAATTTCTCGGGTATGGTGTTGGTCGATTTAAAGAAGGCTTTTGACACTGTAGTGTAGATCATGACATTTTATGTAATAAGCTTAAATTAATGGGTATTGGATCTATTGAATGGTTCAAATCTTACTTATCAATAAGAAAGCAAATAGTAACTGTTGATGATCATTGCTCTCAATCTTGTACTGTTACATGCGGGGTTCCTCAAGGAAGTATCCTTGGACCGTGTTAATGACATGGTAACTTGTATTGATCCTGATTGTAAACCCCTTCTATACGCTGATGACAGTGCAATTGTTTATTCACACAGAAATCCAGATATTATTTCTAAGAAGCTAGGGTCAACACTAGACTCCTTGTGTGATTGGCTTGTAGACAATAAATTAACAATTAACCTGGATAAAACTGAGTGTATACTACTATTTGGTTCTAAGAGAAAAACTAAAAATGTTAACAATTTTAATGTCTCAACAAATGGTAACAATATCAACACTAGTAATTGTGTCAAGTATCTGGGTATTGAAATAGATCAAAATTTAACGTGTTCTGAATATGCATGTAAAACCATTAAGAAAATCTATAATAGGCTTAAGTTTATGTACCGCCAACGTAAGATACTAAGTTGTAAGAATCGTAAACTATTATGCTCTGCTCTTATTCAATGTGTTTTTGACTATGCAGCATCTTCTTGGTTCTGTGGAACCAGTAAAGCTATCCGAAGAAAACTACAAATTGCTCAAAACAAAATGGTTAGACTCATAAAAGGAGTTGAACCCAGAAGACATATAGGTGCTGATCAATTAGACGATTATGGATTGTTAAATGTAAAATATCGAGTAAAGTTCTTGCAAATTAGCCAAGTTCATAAGATATTTATGGGCAGAAGTGCTTCATACCTAAACGAAAACTTTCGTAGAGTTAATAACTTACATGGTCACTTCACTCGTGGTAGTAAACTCAATTTTAATGCAATCAGAGAATGGAATAACCTTCCTGACTATATTAAACAAATTTCCAACACATCTAAATTTAAAACTGAATTGAAACAATATTACAAAATTAAACATAGATAAATTATTATTGTGCCATTATATCACATGTTTTGCTTATATGCTTATATATTTATGAACCCGTCTTATAATGTTTGTTTTGTTAAAATTATAATTACTATCTTTTTGGGGACCACATTGGAATTAAGTTGTTTTACTTTAAACGACTTTATGTGTTTTCCCGTGCATCGTCAGACTTCATTAATCCCACCATTTTTATTTGCTTTTTTGATGTATTTTAATATTTAAGTGATTATATATATTAATTATTATTGATGTATTTTTAATGTTATGTATTGAGATGCCAAATAAATGAAAGAAAGAAATATCTAGCGGCGCTCCATACAAAATACCGGATGTTGATTTTATCGCGACCGATTTCAAACGCTACCGATTTCAAGCGCGACCGATTTCATCTGACACCCCCAAAACTACGTAGGCCTGGCTAACTTAACTAGGGCCGCCTAGCCTAGTCTACTACTACTAGGCCTAGCTAGTGTAGTAGTACGTAGGCCAGCTAGCCTAGCCCTACCTACTACTATATCTCATTATTAAATAAAATGTTTACTCTTTTTGACAAAAATCCTTTTCGCTCTGGCCTCTCTCATTACGTCATGTGTGTTGGGGTAATCCCATTGTGGAGATATGTAAAGCCGAAGGCTAGAGGGCGTACTCCAGACTGAAAAGTGAATCCAGAGCGAGATGTAATAAGCCGAAGGCTAGAGGGCGTACTCCAGACTGAAAAGTGATTTCAACAGAAGGGGGAACCAACAAGATGGCGGCCGTAAATTTTAATTTTATAACTTCACTGTGCTTTCAAGAATATGTGTTGTAATTTATGTGATCTTTTTATATTAAATAATGTTTTTAAACACATTTATTTATGGCCGCCATCTTGTTGGTTCCCGCCTGTTGGAATCACTTTTCATTCTGGAGTACGCCCTCTAGCCTTCGGCTTACATCTCACTGATGGAGGCGAATCACTTTTTGAACTGCGATAACACTGTAGTTTAACATCCAGCCTTTGGCTATATAAAATCATTGGAAAATCCCTCAGAAAAGTAGCACACCCAAGATGACGACGGAATATCTTTATATAAAAACAATTGATACTTGGTATAAATGTTCAATATAAGTTGCTCCATCCACATTGAAAAAAAAAAATTACTATCAAGCCATATCACTGATTTTTTTTAATTTACGTTTTTACAAAATGTACACTTATGAAAGACCATACAATTCATTTTTTCAACCTAATACCGATTTTGAAAAAAACAACCAACAAAAAACGTTTATGAATGCAATTTTGTTTCTGTGAATAGAGCAACCTATATTGAACATATAAAGAAGTTTCAAATGTTTTTAAATACGAAAATAATTTTGTATCGATGTTTTTTGTATAATTATGTTTTTAAGCAAAATTCTATCCATAACCCGAATTTGTAATGTTAAATGTGATATTTATTGAAGTGCTTTGAATACGTTGATGAAATTTGGAGAGGTATATATGAAACTTTGTTAGGAGTAGAACCAGCTTCCAACATTAAATGTTAAAAATATGTTCATATTACCCATTAATTAATTATTAATAATTAATAAATTAATAGAAAACTAGAGAGGGCATTTTTCGATAAGAAAATGAATGGTTTTTATGTGCGTTATTATTCCGCTCGAGTTTATTCAATGTACTGTAATATACACTGTATACTATTTTATTGGGAAGTAATTTTTTGTGTGTGAATTTTCTTGGAGTTGCTTGAATTGAAAACGTATCCGCTTACTTCTTTTCTTCAGAAAACATCTAATTTAGGTCTTAATTATAATTCAATTGGGCGCAAATTTCTTACTTTTTTTTGTTTTTCACTTTTCTTTTCCAGAAATCAAACCACTTGATATCTTCGTTAAATACGTTATTCCATTTAAAATGCCTTTCGGTGGAATAAAAACATTATTAACAAAGTTAGAATAAACATCTTTTGTTGTCATCTTATTGTTGTTATATTGTTGATATTGTATTCCAGATTCACATTCATTGGTTCATATTTGGCATATTATGTTTAATTATACTTAACATATTCACCTATCCGTGCAAACGCGACTATACAGGTCACTATGTCGGTTGTTCGGTCGGTCGATAAACACTTAACTCAAATTTGCGCACGCGACTGCAGCCATGTATGGCCTTGTTCTCAATACGTAATTGTTTAAGTATTCCTATAGGTTTCACGATTGAAAATAATTATATCTCCAATTTGATTAAAACCTGCATCTATCCAGTTCTTAAAGAACAATGGTTTGTTTCTATATTATTTAATATAATTATTACCCCATAAGTTTTGATTTTACTTCTTCATACTTGTTAATTGTATTTCATTATGTATATTATTCGATTCAACACAACACTTTAGAACATTATAATAAAATAAAATGATGGTATATTATCTAAACCCATGTTATTTTTAGAAGTGATATTTGACATACTCAAAAATCAGTTGTTCATTTCCAAATTTATTAAAATAGTATAGTGGTAAGATTTTCCATCTTACTTGTATTCTACCTCGTAATTTTCTTGCCCATATCATTTTCAGAGCGTTTATGTGTAGTGTGAATTCAGGCATACCTATGCCTCCTTTAATCAGTTTACCGATTAAAGTTTTTCTTTTTATTTTTTCCGTTTTTCCATTCCATAAAATGTTATATATCAATTTATTTACTTTAAAAATAACATCGTCCGGTACACTTCGATTATTCATGCATCATGCAAAGCTAAACTTTTTAAAATGGTAGGCTTAACTTTGCCAAAAAAGGTAAGGTTTCTTAGGCTTTCCATGTATTGAGTAGCATTCTAAGTTTGTCACCTTACTATCCCAGTCTAATTCACTGCATTTGTTCTCATTATTTCGCACATAAATACCCACAATCTTAATTCGTTCATCTTAAAAATAAGTTTAACTGGAAACTGAGGAAATTCGGATTAGGCCCTCCTCGGACCCACGGCAGCTAGCAGTGCAGCTCCTACCAGATCAGCACACCGGGAGATGATCCCCTACTCTTTTCGAATAGTGTACCAAGTTCTTTAACGTGAACTGTTAAGTACACGGGACCAACGGCTTTACATCCCATCCAAAGGACGAGACAATGAGAGTTTTTGGTTCACCTGTACTTGATCTTCCTATAAATATTGAAGTTACATTCGATAGATTTTGTAAAGATTTCACCAAACGGGCATGGAAAAAGAGAAGGGAAATCAACAATGAAAATGATTAGTTCTTTGATTTTTGAATCCTGTATTACTTTGGTTAATGTTTTTTTTTAATATCTTGTACATAATTTATTTAAAGTTGCTTTGTACAGTAAATAGGCCTATTCTTAAATAATTTTTTTTCTATAACTTTTATTTTACTTACTATACTATCAACGCATTCAAGAAGTGTGCCAGCTGTTTCAAAAGTTTTACTTTTGTTAATGTTATTTTTTTATATCTTGTACATAATATATTTTAAGTTTCCTTGTACTGTAAATAGGCCTAACTTTTATTTTACTTACTCTGGATGCACCTTCATTCAAGAAGTGTGCCACTGTTTCAAAAGTAAAAAAATATGTTTGATGGCCAAATTCAAAATTAAGCATGCTGTTCATCTAGAAGTAGAATTATATTTGAACAGAAAACAGCCTGCTACAGTATGGTATCATTATATATTAATTATGCATGTGTATTTTTATAATCATAGGGTCCACTAATAGGTTTGATAGGTGATAATAAAACATACTCCGAAAAAAGTGGGCCAAGCCATTATGATTTATAATGGTAATGGAAATGAACCTAGTTTGTTTTCTTGATAGATTCTTCTGATAATCGGAAGCAAATTTCTAATCTAACAGACTATAAATTTCCATTCTTGAACAAGAAGATATGGCTGGAATAAATTCCGGTGGATATACTAAAATTGAATTAATTAATTTGAAACGATAAAATGAGGAAATCTGTTAGAATGAGAAAAAATCGCCCCAACCGAGATTCAAACCCGGACCTTCTGCTTGATATGCAGCTTTCCTAACCATTAGACCACTGGGGCTTTCATAGTAATGTTCAAACTCAGCAAAACAATAAGCAAATTTCTTTCTCCTAATTTAATGTTATTATCCTTCCGTTATCCTAATAAGCAATTTTTGAAATTGCATACATTACCCACAACCATTGCAACATAGATGCGTCTGAATCAATTTAAAAATCAACAATTCCAACTTAGTTTTATGTAGTTTAGGATAACTGTAACATACTGTAGTTTTAAATATGCATCATCAGTAGGCCTGTTGATGTAAATAGTTTTTATTGCTTCTCTGCTACAAACAATAAATTAGAAAAACAAAATTCAAATTTGGTTTGGTTTGTTATCTTTGTCTTTCTATAATTTATACAGCACAATACACATATGTTTTTAAAGATATTTGTCTATTAAACTTTAGTTAATCATGTTAACACACCATATCATACATCCGTCACGTATCAAATACTTAAACTTGGTATTGAAGAGCGAGTAAGACCATTTCAAAGTTTAAAGAATCTAGGATAGAGAAAGAGAGAGAAAATCAGAAAAAGATGGTTTGAAAAAAAAAATCGAATTTGTGATGAGATATTGGAGAAAGATAGACCATGGAACTATAGTTCCATGGTAGTTCCATGGGGACAATTTGCCGAATGCCATTTAGCCGACGGACAGTTAGTCGACAGGACATTTCGCCGACAACTATTTCGTCGACATACAATTGGCCGACAGACACCGGGCCGACAAGACATTTCGCCGACAACTATTTCGTCGACATAGGACATAATGCCGAATTGACATTACGAATTATTAACACTTACGTCTATGGAACAAAAATCTGCCACTCAGAAGTAAGGTATAAAAAATGATAGCGGATCATTTTTTCGGGAGTCGTTCATTCGAGGGAGGCCTTGATATGATATAATACGATAACATAATCACATTAATTTCTCTAGATATAACAAAAATACAACACAAATCCTAAGAAGAGATAAAAGGTTTATTACATATGTCAGTAATTGTTTATATTTATTTGTTATTCTCTTCTTTACATTGACAGTATAGTAACACAGTAACACACACTTTAGGTTGGGTCTATTATTTGGCTAAATTAATGTCTAGAAAAGATCTTCGAATATTTTTGTAATTATTATTTTATTTCTCTAAAATTGTCTTAATGGACTATCTCACCCCATTTTTAGCCAAGCACAAATTTATCTCTGTGGCATGTTCGTTTATCATCGGTTATTTATTCGCCTTCATGAAGCAGTTTCAATTTGCGTTTCCGACACAAATTAATTGAATATAAACGTGCGTTAAAGGTTCACATTATTGTGCATTAACCATGCTGATGATTGTATTTTGTATGGATGTTTCTGTTTATTGTATTAGTATGCATTTATAATGTACACATTATTATCTAACTTGCTTGTTTAATGGACCCCATTGGAATTAAGCTGTTTCCGCTTTATGGGTCATCCTGGTATTTTTGTTGTGTTTCTTGAGTACCGAATAAAACAAACAAACAAACAAAAGACGTCTTATAGATAGTCAGTATTAATAGGCGTTGAAAATGCTGTTAAACAAGGGGTTACTTGAAATTAACATTATTTTTTTTTTATTTTGAAACATTTTTTATGATGCCTATATAGAAATGTCTGCTCCCTTTTTAGAGACATTTTAGGTGACGTTTCTTTAGTCCCTCAGTCCTAGTTTCTCATTATTTATCAAGGGTTCTCTTCAATGATTTAGAATAGCAAATGTAGGTTAAAAACCAAGAGGTCAACGACTATATTATCTTCAAGATAGACATACATCAAAAATGGATTATTATTTTTTAATATATTCTACTATAATGTGTTTCACTGAACTGGCGGTTTGAAATTGATAAAATCGATATATACTGTAGGCCTGATAACAGTTTAACTAAAGGCTAGTTTAACGTACTGTAGGCCTATAAATTGTTGTGTGTGAGTGGATTCGTTATATGAGTGTTTTTCATGCGAATTGGTATTATAAGGCCTACCAGATTTTTATTTTACTAAAGTGAAACGTGTTCTTTCATGTAACGAGACCGTAATGCAAACTTTTTAAATTCAATTCAAAACTCGTACATAAAAAAATATCGGCCGTATCCTGTCGTCAAAGTGTCTTATCGGCCAATAGTTTGTTGGTCAAATGTCTGTCGACCAATGTCTGTCGGCTAATTGTCTGTCGACTAAATTGTCGGTCGGCGTAGTCTGTCGGTCGGTAGTCTGTCGGCGAAATGGCCTTCGGCAAAATGTCCCGTCACCGTCCATGGATAGACCTACTAAATCAGTACTAAACACTCAACAATAATTATTAATAGCTGGGCCCTAGTTTGAAAGTTTATTTGGGGTAAGAAAATGAATCTCCCCTCAATTTGGACGTTTAAAATGTTTACCATGATAAATATTTGTTCATACATTATGATCAAACGAACAGTACTATATAACATTTTTCAAATGTGCTTCATAACACTTGAATTTTTGTATAAATCAAATTTGAATAATCCCGCCAATGAATACCCTACTATCCAATCACAAAACAGTCCAATTGTCGCTCCTTCTCTCGACGACTACTACTACTGCTGCGCGCTCGACTCGCGAACATCAGGTATATAGTGTAGTAGCAAACAAACATGCAGTAAACACTCAATTTCGAAAACACACGTCGTGCCGCGCCGCGGGGAGAGAGAAGACGATCATGACAACTATTTACACATGTATTGGTCAGTGTGGTAACCAACTAGGACACCATTTTTTTAATACTGTTAATAACACCAGTGATGAACAACATCAAAGGTAAACCATAAACATCATCATTCTATAGTATAATAAATAGAAAGAGAGCGCATACCCTAGACTAGGCCTAGGCTTAGGCTAGCTAGAAGGGTATTCAGCTAGAATAGGAGACTGGAGGGTGAACAGACGATCGGGGCCATCATATAGAGATGATCAGGCCCATTTTTGTATGTACCTGATCATCTTAATTAATTAACACTTTGACTGCCAGAGGTTTTTCCAGTTAGAAACTGCCACCGCCAGTGTTTTTAGCAAAATTCGATGTTTTTATTAAAGCTGATTGAAACTATGTATGTGATCTGATTTATAAATTATATATAATTTAGACTAAAATAAGCATAAAGATGTTGGCTTTACAATGGTACAAGAACTCTGAACGATTTTCAAATCGCAATATATAAATCGTAATAGTAAAATAAAAGTAACCCACTTTTTTAGTTTTTCGTAGTTTCGCGCAAGAAAGTCGAGATATTCGCGATTTTGTGCAAGACATCACAATAACACAAAATGCCCGGTGAGATAAACAAACAACCAAAAAGTTACTAACACGGCACATATAGACCTATAAAAACAAGTTATCACTATTGAAAAATGTATTCCATTTTATAAATCATAAATCTTACTTCAATGTTTCGCCAAAATCCACATAGTATTAGTAATGACACCAGGCCCAATTAACCAGGCCAAAAGTTGGTCCGGAACCATTTTATTAGGCCTAGGCCCAGGCTAGCATGTACTACTACTACTAGCCTAGTAAACTGATGATAATATCTATACCATTTCTAAACAAGTTTTTTGCGTGAAACCTGGTCACTTACAGTGAAACATCAAAACAATTGGGGTATACATACAATAAAAAAATTAAAGACTTCATATTGAATATGACTCCATTATTTTTTATTCAGAAAACAAACAAACATGCCAATCCGCAAAAACCTTTGTAATGCTTCGGCGGCGCGACCGATACACAATGCGCCAAGCCATCGGTCTACGCGCTACTGTGATGCGCGGTGTATGTTATTTCGACAGTCGTTTGTAACCAGATTAGTTACTTTCAAATAGTAAAATACTGACAGTCTAGACCGAATATAGTGTCCATATTTATAGAATATACCAACAATTAACCTATCTACCGGATTTCGTAAAAAAACGCGAAACACGAAGATCTTCGTGTTTGTTAGTCAAGCGTTTACCAAACACGAAGATCTTCGTCAAAGTCAAAGTGTTAAGCCTGGTTTCCTGTCGACGTAAGAACACCACTTTTGTTGCGATTACGTCGATTTGTTGTAAGAAATTTACAGGAAACTGATTACAATCGAAAATTTATAAAATCGACGCAACTTAAGAAAAAGGGTAACCACAATCGATTTTACAGAAAACCGATGACCTAACAATTGTTGCGTAACGGTGTTTTCTTCCGATTTTACAGGAAACCAGGATTTTTTATCTTACGCTTGAATGAACGCCCTTGCGTTACGTTTCTTGCGTCTCTTAAGCCGATTTACCACTAGACGAATTTGTTCGTGCGAATGGAAAGCCTCATGCTCTGCGCATGCGTATTCGAGTTTCTGTCTGTCATACTCCCTTCTGCGACGAATTCTAGTTCCTTTATTTTTCGCTGCAGCAAAATTTACTAGTTCGAATTGTTTCTACTTTTTGCGAAGCGAAATATTGCGCAACCAATCAGAGCTCAGGAAATGAACTATGACGCTTTCATGAGCACCAACCGAAATGCTCAGCAACCACGCGAGGAACATGAACGTCGCAGCTATTCGCTCATGTAGTGGAAAGAGAGTAGGCGATTTTTTACTCTTCGAAACGTTGGATTCGCGCGAACAAATTCGCCTAGTGGAAAATCGGCTCTATGAAAGTTGACTTGAAGTCAACTTTCGCAAGAGACGTAAGCACAATTGTGACAAGCAACCAATGAGCGACAAGAGTTATGATGTAATGTGTTGTATGACCTTTACAGTGAAATAAAGCCGGACAACAACAACATTTGTATGTACTGTAAATACTACTGTAATTTTAGCCCACGTTACGATGTTGTACATACTTTACAAATGCACAGTAGTTTCAATATAATAATGTTCTAATCAGGGAGTTTACAAACTCATATCAAAATATAATACTCTTATTTATGGACAGCATTTTAAAGAAACCGACATTCTTCTGTTCTCCTTGTCGGTAGAAACGTCGCGGAAATGAACATTTGAAATACAATACAAAGCCCCTTTGTAAGCAATTAATATTATTATGTAACTTGATGAGTTTGACCAGCGCTGTACCCCACTCATTCATCAACATGCCTTCCAAGGTGGAGCTGGATCTGATGGAGACTGTCCAAAGCTATAGATGTATATATGACAAAAAAAGTCTTACATACAGAAATGGAAAGAGAGAAAAAAAATGCATGGGCGGCAGTCGCCCTGGCAATAAATAAGACCGCAGAATCTGTTCTCTTCTTAGTCGTCTTCTTCGCAACATCCTATAGCAGGTTACCATCTTTGCTAGATATATTAATCATCTTTTATGACCAGCCTAGGCCTAGGCTATCTACTGAAAATAATATGTTAGTGTGCTGCACTGCTGCTGAGTAGCTACAGGTACAATAAAAAAATTCAACATTTCACGCGAAAAATGATAAAACCCGCTCTAAAAAGAAACACCAATCAGAGAAGTTGCTTCAAATACGTCATAAATCTGACCGACGTAAGAAAAAAATTTTAACTTACGTAACAACACTAAAATCGACATAAGCATACGGCGTTGTGTTTCACAGGCGAAATTTCAACTTTCGGGAGCAGCATAACCACAGATGTTTCTCTGCGGCCCGACACGATCTTGACTAAGGTCAACGACGTCCATTTTTTCTCAATTTTCGTAAGAGAAGTAAGAAACGCATAAAACGCAAGAATTGTTGCAAAATGTCGACAGGAAACCAGGCTTTAGGTGTTGGGCCCTATACTCTTAACATTAGGCCCGATGCGATAGCCAAGAGTATCATTTGTAAATCCGTCCCATTATAGTTTTTAATGGAGATCTTGGCAAACAATGTTTATGTTTATAATATTAATGGTACGGTAGTAGCCATGAAAATTTTTAGATCAATTAAAGGTGGCGTAAGCTAACAAAAAAACACCACATTTTGTCATCTGTGTCTACTACTATTGCAATTGTTGGAATTGGAAGAGAGAGAAATTGAGTCCCTATTTTAGCCTAAATGAATTATTTGTTTTTTTAAATGTTATTGTTTGGTATAGAAAAAAAATGTTCTCTTAATACTAATAGGGTAATCAATCATAATAATAATATTTTATGGTGAACAATAATTATAAATCCAATTCGTTTTTCGTGGACCCAATCGTCTAATTATGCACTAATGACCCCCCGGTAGAGGTGCGTCATGAGTGCATCATTTACAAATAATTACTGACGCAGGGGTGGGTAAAAAAACCTGGATAAATAAGAACACGCCAATTGACTTATCAAATATCAATGGATACAATATGTACACTTGTAATAGAGAAGGTAGAGTCGGTGGTGGAGTTTATCTATATTTAAAAGAACAAATCAACACCGTAACACGTGATGATTTTGTATTTAATGATAACTCCATTGATTTTTTTTTCTAGAAATAATAAACACAAACGGCAAAAATACTATTGTAGGTATGTTGTATCGACCACCAAATTCAAACGTCAACTCATTTAACTCTGATCTGGAAGAAATCTTACATAAACTTAATCGCGAAAACAAAAACTGCTATATCTTAGGAGATTTTAATCAAGACTTATTAAAATATGACATTCAAAAAACAACACAGGAATTCAAAAACATTATTTACTCAACATCTTTTAATCCATTAATTAACTTACCCACCAGAATAACATCGTCTTCTGCTACAATTTTAGACAATATTATTACAAATGATGATAACATTTCGCATTGTGGAGTAATAGTCACAGACATTACCGATCATCTACCCATTTTCATGACAACACACCTGTCATTAAATACTAACACACAAGCTCCAATTACAAAACAAAAAATAATTAATGATACAACATTAAATAACTTACTTATTGCTATTTCTAATGAGGATTGGGGTGAACTATATTTATGCACAGATACCAATACATCATATAACCTATTCATTAAAAAACTATCCAATCTCATAGATAATAACATACCTAAAAAAGTAATAAGCCAAATGGTACTACAAAGAAAAAACCATGGATCACAACAGGAATTTTGATTTCAATAAAAAAGAAAAATAAACTTTATAAAGAAAAAAAAAATCGAGTGTTTGGCCAAATGAGGTAATTAACCATAGTAATAAAACTTTGGTATGTGATCTGACGCTTTTAATGACTTCTTCTCCAACATTGGAAATGAATTAGCAAACAAAATACCAAATTTAAACAATTCTGACTTTAAACAATATATGAAAGAGAGTCAATCCCAATCTATATTTTTCAATCCTACGAATGAAGAAGAGGTTATTGAAATAGTTAGTCAAATCAAAAATTCAAATTCAGAAGGTGTTGATAACTTAAGTAATCGCATTCTAAAACATCATATTGCTGCTGTGGCATCTCCTCTTGTACATATCTTTAACCTCTCTCTTGAGACAGGCATCGTCCCTGATAGTATGAAAGTAGCTAGAGTAGTTCCAATTTTTAAATCTGGCAATAAAAGTGACGTCAGTAATTATAGGCCAATCTCTATTCTGCCTACCGCTTCAAAAATTCTTGAAAAAAATTGTTCAAATTAGAGTAAATAAATATATCACAAAGTTTAACATCCTTAATAATGCACAATATGGTTTCAGAAAAAACAGTTCTACTTTTATGGCCGTTATAGATCTGGTTGAACGAATAACCGATGCGCTTGATAAGAAAAAAAATACCATCGGTATATTTATTAATTTGTCAAAAGCGTTTGACACCATCAACCATGATATACTTCTAAAAAAATTGGAACACTATGGCATAAGAGGCACGGCACTTAAATGGTTTAGAAACTATATTAGTGGAAGGAAACAATTTACGTCTATTGATAACACAAGTTCGTGTTTGATGGATATAAATTGCGGTGTACCACAGGGTTCAATTCTGGGGCCTCTACTATTTATTTTGTACATTAACGATGTATTTAATTGCTCAAACTCGTTATCTTTTGTTTTATTTGCTGACGACACAAACATATCTGCATCTCACGAAAACTTGGATACGCTCATAGATCTAGTTAATGGTGAACTAAAAAATGTTTCGGATTGGTTCATGTGCAATAAACTATCAATCAACGTTAAAAAAACTAATTACATAATTTTCCGCAATCAGCGAAATCCAAGTAAATTAGAGAATGTAAATATTTATGTCAACAATAAAAGAATAGATAGAGTTAAATCGACTAAATTCCTTGGGAGTACATATTGATGAATTTCTCACATATAAGAATCACATCAATGTTACAGCTAGGAAAATATCGCGATATGTTGGCATACTATATAAAGTAAGACATTTTTTACCAACCTACAGTATGCTCTCTGGACAATATACAAATCACTCATTGAACCAGTATTAAATTATTGCAACATAATATGGTGTAGTACATTTCCAAGTTATCTAGATGAGTTATTTAAACTCCAGAAAAGGGCATTACGAGCTATAACATGGTCAAAGTTTAATGATTCAATGACTGAATATTTCTATAAATTTAAACTTCTTAAAATTGCGGATATCAATAGGTACCAAATTGGGCTCTTCATGTATAATGTTACTACTAATCAGGACGTGCGTTTTTCATCGCTCTTTATTAAAAATGGTTTTTACCATTATTATAATACAAGATCTAAAGACAAAATGAGACTCAGAAAACGTAATCGTACTTCTACTAGTTTTACTGTGTCATGTGTGGGACCCAAATTGTGGAATGACTTGAATTACGAACTACAAAGTACCAAATCAATATATATATTTAAATCATTGTTTAAAGAACATTTATTATCATTTTACAAATAATTTTAAAATGATACTTGTTGCAGGATTTAGCTTTTTTTATTATTTATGTTTTAGTTTTTTAGGCTAGTTAGGGACGTAGGGGGACACAATTAATCAAGCTCTTTTGAGTTTTTATGTGTTTCCTTTTCATCTTTTTTTATGTTCTCATATATTGTTGTATATTTTCATGATTGATGATGAATAAAGAATATTTGAATATTTGAATATTTGAATAGATGGTACGTCAAATCAATGACCAATGGTGTGTCAATGTCCGTCACTTTACCACACAAAATATCATAAAAAACATGGTCCCAATGTGTCAAAATAAGTGCCTCGTGGTCACCTAAAGGTAAATCACATTATTGACGCATGGGTGCGTCATGGTATTCAAAGGTATGACGCACATTGGACAAATGACGTGCCCTCTCCCGGGGGTCGTATAGTGGGTCATACAATTGACAAGTGCATTTATATTAGATAGGCCCGAACGTCCACACAGTATAAGTATGACCTTTTAGTAGGCGGATAGTGTGCGAGAAATATGTCTGTAAAATCATCAATTTTTAAAGGATTTATTTGGTACTTTTTATGTGATTCTCTTACGTACTAAGGACCGGTGTGGTATTCAAAATAAAGTTAGTTAACAAATTTGGGGTCAAAATACTGTACAACAAGACAGGTGTGAAACAGAACTAGCGCCTATTTTATGATATGAAATGTTTATCGTGCAATTATGTAATATTAAAGTGTAATTATTCTTTTAGATCTCCATTTGTGTGTCAAGATAATAAAATTCGTTCATTGAATATAGATAGTGAAAACAAAGTTTTAAAACGTTTGATCAAGGATTCCAAGAAAAGGTAGGCCTAATTATCAATTAATGTATGGCAATATGGAGTAATGGTACAGTTGCCTAGGACGCCAGTTCATTAGACAAGATGCCTCATCCTTCAAATGAGATTTAAATTTGTTAGTCTTGTGTACATATGGACGATAGAGAAATTTGTACACTATTCAAAGAGTGTCATGGTATGTGCTGCACTGTCTGTCGTTACAATTACCGTACTGACGTGGCTATAAGCCCATAATCGACCACCCACGACTTTGACTAATTTTCATGCAAAATGTGGCACTCTGGTATAAGCTCACCCATTACTTCGAAGATCTACAGTAGGTGCCGTAATACATTATTTTGTATTTGGTAAAGACGAGTATTAATTTTGTGATGGTCGGCCCCACTGGTGACTTCCATACACCGCATAAAACCAAGCTAGTCCTGTTTTGTTTACCCTTCATCGCAGGCGAATATTGCTGCACACACTACGCTCGAATCACAAGTCGCCAAACGAAAAACCCCTATTTGGTATCGGCTGCCATAAACAGGCTTATTAAATTTAAACTTTGGATTTATATACTTAGTTACAGTACAACACCTACCATGATCAGCACACCAACATTTTAACAATGTGATGTTAAATAGAGTTTGATAGTTTACTACTACAATTACATTCTCTTAAACTCTTGATCTTTTATTGCTTTAAAAAAAGTTAGTAGTTGATATAATTTGAATTCTTTTTTATAGCCTGCTAAGGGAAGATAACATTGTATGCGGAAGAAAGGGAAGAGGTGCCAATTGGGCATTTGGTATGTGAACACCACTAGAGTAGAATCTTTTAATTTGATTGGATAATGTTATTCTGTATTTAAAATTACATTGTCCAACCAACAGTAAATAAATGGTGAATTTAGCAAAAAGAAAGAGACAAATGTATACTACATTGTTTTATTTTGTCATATGGCTTGAATGCACCTTATAGAACCCAGTGCATGTATCAGAAGAGAAGTGATATACTGGTGCATCTCGGTTACTGCCACACTATTTGACAGGGAAGGAGCCTAAGGGCAGAAGAAAGTGTGTGCAACACTACAGCTACTACTAGTCAACTGCTTTTTACTGTAGAAATCATATTAATATAAATACAAACCCATTATCGCATTTTTTATTAATGTGTTCTTTTGTTTCTTTTCTAGGTTACCATGGTTTGAGAAATGATGAGGAGAACTTATTAGATTCTTGTTTAGATGCCTTTAGAAAAGAGGTTGAGAGATGTGACTGTTACACTGGTACTGTCATGATGCATAGTCTCTGTGGTGGGACTGGTTCTGGTAAAGTTCATTCGTTATTAACAGCAGTAACTTTATAATCACTGGTTACTGGTTGTACACTGCAGTACATTAGAACTTCAAGTTTACCCGCCGTTCTGCTTCATTATAAGGGAGATCTTTTGCGACAGAAGCACAAATAGGTAAATGGAAAAATGTTCCTTGCCCAGAACAAACCTGTCGTTTATGTAATTTAGGGGAAGTTCATTATATGAACATGAGAAAACATTTTATTCCAAATTATATATGTTTTAATTTTCTTAATTATAAGTCAAGAAAACCAACAATTAAGGCATTAGCAAATTTTATTGTAGTACAGTAGCTATAAAGAAATATTTTATTTGGCACACTAAATATATACTCTATAAAAATGAATTTAATTCATTGTGGACTTGTAAGGGCATTGTGGTGTGCTTCCTCGACAAAGTTTTAGTTTATTCCAGGTCCAGGCGACTATCGAAAAACACAACATTATTCAAACCTGTAGGTTGTGAGAAATCGATCCCTAATGCCACATTATATACACAAGAACCAAAATTAAATTAATTAATAACAAATTGTTCCTACTAACACATGGTTTTGTTTATAATTCATTCATATTGTCAGTTGTTAACCATTTCAAATATTTAATATGGTTAATGGTTTTAACTTTATAAAAAAAAAAAAATGGCATAAAATAGTATAAAACTTAAGTGTATTAGCTATGATGATCTTCTAAAATTGTTGATTGAAATATTGCAATCAAAATTGTTTTATATTGCAGGTTTTGGTTCACACTTGTGTGAAGCTATTCGAGATAACTATCCAATGGCTTACATCCAGTCAGTGGTAATTGCCCCATTCCAAACTGGGGAAAGTCCTTTACAGAACTACAATGCAACATTATGTATGGCTTGGCTACAAAGGTTTGTTTACGTGCGTTTGCATTTTTTATTAACATTGAACAGTTAAAAGAACAGTACAATGTAAATGCCTGGTCTTATATAACACATTTGTTTTTTCAGGTATTCAGATAGTATTTTTATGTACCACAATGAAGAGATACTGCATCGTTTGTCTGGACTGAATGTGTCTAAGGTTGTACGAGAGGAGGCAAAGGTCACAATTAAAGACATCAATGAACACATTGCCGAGAGTCTGGCTGGATTGTACAAGCCAGTTTCTTCAGGGAAGTAAGTATAAGTATACTGTATTTAGAAAAACATCTTTTAAAATGTTAAATTAATCAATTGACATATAGTGAACTTTAGTTTGTAAACTTGATGAACAAGTTTGGCAATAAAAGTTTCTCATTTACACTAGAACGATACCGATGAATGATATATAGATAAACATACATTTTTCTTACATAAAACAAAAGAAATTAAAAAAGTTGTTCTTTTTAGAACTATACAATAACCATTCATTGCGTGTTTGGTAAAAATAATATTTTTTAAAATTCTATAAAATGACATCATGATCCATAAGAACAATAAAATCATTCTATCATCACGATATTATTGCTCTTACTAATAATGACATCATTTGATTGGATGGCAGCACAGATGGTTATTCTATAGTTCTAGGATGAACAATGTTTAGATTTCTTTTGTTTTTTGTAGGAAAAATGCATGTTTATCTATTTATCATCGATCGCTATCGTCCTAGTGTAAATGGGCTTTAAACCAGTAAACTACAGAAAACTAGTTTGTAGAAGTTATGCCATGCACTACTTGACAAACATGTAAAGTAGTGTATATGATCAATGTACAGCTTTTCAAACTTAATTGCACAATTAAAATTGCTTTTCAATTTCATAAACTCTTCATGGCTCATGCCAACAGTACATCAATACTGCCCTCTAATGTCTGACTTTCACAATGTTAACCCACTTTGTGGTTAACCTGTGTTATTTAAGTATAGTATGTGATTTATTGATGAGTTTAATCTGTGCAGACTACATCAGTTAATTACTCAACTCACTGATTTTGTAAGATAATCAAAATCTATGTTAAATTTCCATGGGAATGAGGCTGTATGTAACAGAGTGTATAGTGATCAATAATAGTGCGTTCAATTATTGCCAGCAATACCCTATTTAGAGTTTATTGTAATTCGCAATTCAGTTGACCCTTTTAGACACAGTGGACAGTCAGTTTCTTGCCTGGTTACAATTGATTGAAAATAGCAAAAAGCAACAATCATGACAAATTCCTCTAGATATGTAATTATTTTGTGAAAATATATGCTTGTATATAAAGTACTTGGTAATTTACCAATCCCAAGATGGTTTTGAAGCCTTTCCAGTACCAATCTGGTCATTTTGATACCCAATGTTTATATGTACGTGCAATAGCAGAATACAAACAAACAAAAACATACATACACTATTATAATAAAGATATTGCATGCCAAATTGGACACATGACCTTTAGAGGAAAAGCATGTTATTGAAAAGGTTAACATCTAATCCATCATGAAATACTGAAGCGATATATCAATGCAGAATGTTAATGTTGTACATTTCAAAATGAATTTAAGCCTACTCTGTCCGCTAACCCAGTTGGTTAGTGCTAGGGTTAAATACAACCCCATTTAACAACCAAAATAAAATGTATAACTTTTTTATATCTCTTTATTGTTGAAAGATTTTTCATACGTAAAGATAAAAAAGAAGCAAAAGTATCATTCTCAAGCTTAAAGTATATTTGAATTAGGCCCTCTACATACCCACGGAAGTCAGCAGTGCAGCATCTACTCGATAAGCAGACCAGGATACACTTTTTCAATTAGTGGTCATATTTTAATATTCCACTAATATACACAGAACCAACAGCTTAACGTCCCAACCGAAGTATGGGGCAATTAGAGTTAACGGTCTGGTCTATACAGCACCCGATGCAATATTCCCATATGGTCTCCCATCCAAGAATGCAACTTAACTTTGGTGATCTAAACCGTTTCAACGAAGTATGACTGTATTAGAAAACATATTTAAAAATTAGTGATAACAACTACAGTGCAAAAGGTTGTGCCATTGAGTCCCTAATCACATCAACATTACAAAGACATTAAAAAAGATGACAAGTGTTAATAATGTTTCAACAAGTAGTCAATTATGAAAATGCTGACTTCAATTTATCAGAACTGTGTTCACACAAAATCTGATGTGTTTTTTTCTAGAAGTACATCACATGGGAATGAACCTTGGGAAATATTGCAGTCTGTTTGTCCAATGCCATCGCATAAATTTGCTCATGTTATTCACACAAGTCAAACGTAAGTATTGAACCTATCCTTTATAAAACAAAGACTTCAGAAGTTGTTTCTTTTTATGTGCTCTCCCATTTGATGGAAAAAAGAAATTATGAACTTTTTATATCGTCTAACTAAAACTTATTGTGTGCAGAATGATGTTGTAGGCTGGAATAAAA
Source organism: Antedon mediterranea (assembly GCF_964355755.1). NCBI lineage: Eukaryota > Metazoa > Echinodermata > Crinoidea > Comatulida > Antedonidae > Antedon > Antedon mediterranea. The sequence goes on from NC_092671.1 coordinate 25,744,970, forward strand.
CAATTACAGTATGTAAGAATATAAATAAACAACGTTGACATATGGTCAAATAATATTGTATCGTAACAACAATGTCAAGTTAGGCTCTGTTTTTGCTGCCAATTGTTTGTGGATATATTATACAGTATATTTCAATATACACTGTATATTTCTTGCATCATTTTTGCTGTATTTCTATCTACCCATGACACAAGGTTTGTTGTGAATATATGGAACAGCTAAAATGTCATTGTAGACTGAAAATATAACTATATTTGCTATTCAAATCATGGTGAAGTGAAGTTAGGGAGGCTACAGGTTACAGAAGATTTGGTGTTTTGTTGTTTACCAAGGCAAATGAACTGTAAAGCATAAAAAAACTGCACACAAACAAACAAGGACGATGACTGCAAGTCAGGTGGAGACAGGGCTATTACCAATCCCATGAATTGCTCAGCTCAACAGAGGTCATAGCTATCCCTCCCTCAATCCATACAGACAAAATGCATTTTTGGGTAATGAAAGTCAACTTTTAAATATTCCTCACACAATTAAGTTTCAGCAAAACAGGTCATCGTATTATATAGGCCTACCGTATATTATTACAGTATTTTTATTACATATTGATTGATATCCAGAAGAAACAGGGCCTTAAAGGGAAGCAAATTCATGACATTCCAGAAACTGTGAAAGGGGTTGGAGTGGGCACTTTCTGTGCATAACCTAGTCGACATTAGCAAACTTTACATACCTTTGTTGCAAAAGTTTTGGCCTCTGTTTCAAGTTTTTTTTTTACATGTACACTTAACGGGCTGTATTTTTTTCTATTTGAAGAGTCGTGTAGATACAAAGAGATTCAATAGTTAACAAACGTCATCAAATTAGTTTGACACGAAGGTGCACGGCCTAAAACTAGTTTTCTACAGTTTTCAATAGTTTGTCAAATGACACAAACAAACTTTTCTTGCCAAACCCCAGTTAGTAAAGTTTGCTAGTGTACTAGGCTTAGAGGTTAACAACTTATGTTTACACAGGAGTTTTAATGAAGTACTTTTTGATATAAAGTGATAATAATATGTTGGTGTTCTGAAACAACAGTACAATCTACCATATAACGTAATTAATATGTATAGAGTATATTTAAATTATATAATATTATTCATAATGTTTCTTTCGGGAACAGTTAAGGTTAATCCCAGGTGTGTCATCTTGAGACAAAATATGCAAATGTAGTTGTCACAGGTGTGGGCAACATAACAGTTCTAAACATATGACGCCATAGTAGAATTATATTTGCACAGATACCTGTGTCTGCGTCACAACAAAGACACTTTATGGATAAGTGTTCTTGGAAAAGCTTTTTGATATTCAACTTCACTATACGTTTTTTGTTCATAAATTTAATGTTCCATTAGCAGTCTATATTTAGTTTGAATTCAACAACAACCAAATAATTTAATATACTACAATGTTCTCCTGAATCCGGAATATATTATATTAGCACATAACCAGAATTGAAAATGGTGTAAAATATGTATATGTATATAGGGAGAGAGTATATTTTATAACATTGTTTTTATAAAGTACAAATTGACATTTTTGTATTTAGATTCGATACATCTTATATTGAATGTGGTACACTCGCTTATTACAGGATTTTGAGAACATGGTTTAGTGGCAATCAACATGTGGCAAAAAGAATACTTGATTGTAAAAAAAAATGTATATAATATTTCTTATTGTTGAAGCATTTATATAAGATAATTGTTGCAACCAACAATTTTGACATTAGGCCTACCATAAAGATTTTTACTGACCATACCAAAGACAAATGGCTAGAGAGATTAAGCTACACTTCCATTCACATCATGTGATTATAACCACTCATAGCAGACAAATTCTATGTTCTATTTACGTCACATGCAATTTGTGTCTGTGTTTGAACTAATGTACCACAATCAATAACTCATTGCTTAAAAAGATTACAGCACTGATAATAGATGTGATATTTTCATGTTTCAAGATTATCTTTAGTCAATCCTTTCCATAAATTGCTTTTGATAAAACACAAAAATAATTAAACATGAAGTGCTTTGAGTTTCTTTTGGCCCTAATTGCTTCAAATTTTCTGAGTTTTTAAGAGCATCTAGACTTCTTGTTGTTGGGTACAAACTAATACCATGTCATCTTTTTAGTTTTCATAGTAACTAGGAGATATAGGTCCTCTGGTGTAGTAGCATGTACTGATTGCTTAACACATCAGCCTATGGATACATTACAGTACATACAGTACTGACTGTATTTATATCACCATGATTATACTATTAGAATTGTATTACATATCTGACGACAGCTGATTCCCAAAACGGAATTCCGAATAGCAAGAAATAAATATTTCATGAAGTGATTCTATAGGTTTCAGAGTTATATCCTACAGTATGTAACATCTGATATGTATGATTGGACACACAGAACAAGATACACCACATGATGAAATAAATTCATGTTATTTATTTAATTACTTTGAGAATTGTTCTTCGGAAGATAAACCAAGTAAAATTAGGTGAAAATTATAACAATGTTTTGCGAACACTTAGCTTATTCACATTCAGTTGCCATTTTACACGAAACTTTCACCAAATTTTGATTTAACTCCAATTCTCAAAATAAACAACATATTTATTTATTGTTATTTAAAACGTAGCTGTATTTCATTTCATTTTTCATCGTCAATTTAAAAACATGATAAAACAATACAAATATAAATAACAAAACCCATGACGGTGACATATAAAAGACAATTAAAATCAATTGAGTAATTTAAAAAAAAAATACAAGATAGACAATAAAAAGATATATATAAATATAATATAATAAAATGTAAAATTGTATTAAAACTGTAGTATCTTCCTTAATATGCAAATTGAAAATAAACCAATCAATTTTTTAACTTACCATTTTTCCATTTAACCATTTGCACTAATTAGTGATGAATTTCGGCTTTGGTAGAATACTATTTTTAGATTTGTCGTTTAAACTGTCTCTTTAATTTTATTTTTTTGCAGTAAATCATCTTGGGAAACACTGACTGGTGGTCTCCTGAGATCATTCAAGCGTTACGATGAAGATGGACTAACTGTATCCTTTATACCATGTCACTGTACTATCATCAGTACTTTGTTTTCTGTGTCAACCATTTACTAAACTACAATTAACATACATATTATAAAATATAGTTTCTTACTTAGTCTTTCAATAAAAAAGTTTGAGATAGTTTAATTTACGCATGTGAAATTCACAATTAATAGTTCCTATTTTAACATTGTATGTCTTGGGAAGGGAAATTGTATACTGCATTATTTAAATTATTTCCCTGGGGCGTTTATTGTTCAAGATGGTTTATTCATTTATTTTTTTTGGGTGTAAACTGTAAGATGGTAACATGTATAATCAAATAAATACCCTCTAGTTATGAAAAAAATACAAGATGATTATTATTATTAAGAAGTGGTAAAATAAATAAAGATTGTATTACAATTGTAGAATTGCAATTGTAACAAATCTTTAATTTTGGTGTGCTCTGAACGGTTAAAATGAGAGGTCTCTGTCATATCAAAAAGGACTATCAGCTCATCTGTATCTGCTGATCATACATTTGCAGGCAGATATGCACAGTTTTAACACATTATTACACAGTATTGCCCTTGTAAATTTTCTTTAAACTTTTTTAAGGAAAGATTATGAAACATTTATAACATATTGTTTAGTTTTTTATTAATTTACGGTTTTGTACTTTGAACATTCATCAAACATTCCAAAGTATCTTAGGAAAGTATAGAATGTCTGCTAGATTTTAGAGAGTGTGTTACCCTTTAAAACATTGAACTTTTAGAATATTAAATCTTTAGAATTCTAATATGTGTCTAGTCCCATCCCTGGTATGATCATCCATGGAGGAATTAGTTTGGTGTCAAAAAAGGAGTGCACATTCCACAGATATACAGTATTTCAACACATAAACATTTCATTGTAGGTTCCCATATTTATATTTTTGGCCTATGGTAGGCCTAGCTGTTGCAAATCCAGTACAAATCTGAATTTACTTTTTTCAAAGAACAGTTATAGGTGATGTAATCCGCGTTTTAGAATCAAAATTCATAGTTTACTGCCATTTAATTGAAATTTTCATATTTATATTATAAGAGAAAAAAAGTTTGCTACTGCACGCATCCATACTGTACACATATAAGGTATTAATATCAGATTTAGGAAAGTTTTTAAACTATATTTGAACAGCCCCCAGGTGGAAAGAGTTGGGGTAACATATCAGCTTTTATTTTTTAATTATTCATTTTGATAGAATATACAACATTTTTTTAAATCATAAAAATGGCTAATGGATAAGAAGTTTTCTTTTTAGATCTATCCTTGTCCTTGAAACATTGCTTCATTTTATTAGTGCTCATGTATTGTTTTAATTAACTCACTGTGATTTACATTAAGCAGAATTGAACAGAATTAACTTTAATCCTGTAGATAGAAGAGAAAATTAGTTCAATCATTTCTAAAGCTTTCATACATAGGACTCTTCAACTTACTAGTTTTATGACAAGATGAGTGTTTTTACGTAAGATTAAAAAAAAAAATTGTGCAAAATTTACTTTGTGTACACCGTTATTTCCACTTTTCTTCATTGGCGAACTTTTGATGTTATAGTCTGTAGCCATAAATTTCACAGCTCCTGGTTATTTTTACCAAAAAGGGCACTTTTCCAACAAACACAGGGAAAAAATCGTCATAAGCTTGGTCCCCCTTTAGCTTTTGGCCTCTAGCGTTCATTCAAAATGTACAAGTACATAGCCAGGATTTTTGTGTCCTTTTACCCACAAAGGGAAACGTTTTTTTTTCTCATAAGTTAGACTAGAAGCATATTTACCTTTTCTGCTGATCAATATTTTGGAAATGGGCACTTTAGGGAAAATGTATATTTGAACCCCCTGGCACGGACCACATTTAGACCACTTTTGTAGTGTAGAAGTTACATTTATGTGTACTACATTATATAGTTTGGTTCCCAAACTGTAACAGTTCTCTTCATTGGCTAACCTTGCTGTTGCTCGTGGAGATAAAATGGATACGTTCAGCAAACATTCTAAGAGCATTGAAAAAAAAATCAAGGCAGCTTACAATTGTGTGAGGTGGAACCCGTATCCAGTTGATTTTTGGATAGGTATGTTGACATGAATGAAAAGAAATGTTTGTTTTTGTTTGTATGATTGATCATTATTTTTCTAATCATTATCGCATAACCATCTTCATTCATTATCTTCATCACAACCATCATCATTCATCATCATTATCAGCATCGTCATCATGATCATCTTCATCATTATCATAATCAACTTCATCATTATCATCACCATTGTCTTCTTCATCGATCATTATCATTATCATCATACATCATCATTATCATCATTAACTTCGTCATCATTATCATCATACATCATCCTACATCATCATTAACTTCTTCATCATTATCATCAACCTCATCATCATCATCATCATCATAATAATAATAATAATCATTTCATCAACATTTTACCATGATTATCATCTTCTATCTATTCATCTATTATCATTTCTTTAATTCTTGACATATTTCATAAAATTATTTATATCTTAACCACAAAGCTAATAAATGTTTTAACAAAGATTAATTTTTAATTTAAATTAAAGAAAAGGTGATTAAGCAATTCCATCATCATGGCCATAACCACAGGTCTTTGGTAATCTCTATATTTGATTACAAAATGTATATTAAATCTGTCACCAAGCCCCACACTATTATTCATTGGCCCAAAGCCACTTCCTGTCTAAGCATTACCATCTACATATTTTGACCTACTTTTTGATATTTTTTCAGGAAAAGATTCCATAAACGTGGCTAAATCAGGAACTGCCTCTCTGACCATCTGTGCCAACACAAGCAGAATAGTTGAGTATGCTGGAAATGTTCTCAGTAAAACTCGGAACATGCTGGAGGCAGGAGCCTATTTGCACCTGTATTTGAATCATGGCTGTGAAAAGGTATTCCCAAATGACCCAATTATCTATTGACCTACTTTCAATGCTTCTATATACAGTACAGTAGAATCCTTATTTTAGGAAACCTCTATTCAGGGGACACCCCTATTAAAGGGACACTTTCCGGTGAAAAAAATGCCTTATTCAGAACACACTTATTTGGGTCCAAAAGGTGTCCCCTTTGATAGGGCTTGTACTGTATAAATTATACTAGTTTATCTTGAAGATAGGCGAAAACAATGATACATATCCTATTTCCCACCTCTCAAACCAGGATTCAACAAACAGATATATACATGATACAGTAATATTCATGAAACAACTAGTTTACTGATCCATATGTTGATTGCAGGAGGGAAAAAAAGGCCGGTTTAAATCATTTGGAAATGATATGGTTGTCTAAAACTCAAAACTGTCATCACGCTAACAGAGTGTTGGCCCACTGGTGATAGGTAGTATCAAATGCCAAGTATAACTTATCCAAGTTTAAATGACAAGAATGACAGCCTAATAATTTCTAACTTAAGAATATTTAAAATTCAGATTAATTTTTAAACAATTTAATGTATAGTATATATAAAATTTATCTCATCACAAAAAAGAAGTGTATATATAATTCAATACTGTACAGTTGAACAAAAGTATAACATAATTCACAAGTCCAGTCAGTATTCAATCTCCCAAAGGGATTTATCTAAAGTGCTGTAATGATGTAAAAGCTATCTGTTATCACCATTTACTATAAAAAGTGTTTTCTCATTACATTCATGTTGTACAGATAATAATAAAAGTACATTGTGTTTGTAACATAATACTAACATAAATACTTATATCAAAATTATTGATGGCCAGATACAGAGAAGATTAGTGACTTTTTTATTTAAACATTGCAGCATACGACTACGTAGGTAATGAGTGTAACGTTTCTTTTGCGCAAGCTTATGCTAGACTTGCCCCAAGTCTCTAGTTCTTGTGTCTTGTTTTTGTTTACGAGCGCCACCAGCATAAGACAAAACAATTTTTAAGTGATTTATCAGTAAAGAGAAAAAACAAAAGCTTTTCTCAATGACCCAATATACATGATTATCGTGGGAATTGAACCCACAAACTTACAATTGTCAGTGTGAATCGCCTTTGCACTCGGCCAGTCACTCAAAAAAGCTAATGTTAAATTAAATTACACAAACAGGCATTAAAGGCCCTCAACTTGACTCTTCTTTCTTTTCCTAGGGGGATTTCATTGAAGCCTATGACACTATGCAATGTGTCATCGATAACTACAAAGATGCAGTTAAGTGACTCATTTCCGTTGCACGTCTCATGTTAATGATCATATGGTCTGCTGGGTGATAAGTCACTTAAGTGAGTAGCCCGAGGATGGCCAAGGCTCGATGGAAGGGGAGGAAGTAGTCGAGTGTGGTGAAGTGACTAGATGGACAATCCTGCTAATTTGTATTTTATGCATACAGAATGAATATGGATTTTTAAACTAGGCAAGCTATTTAAACTGATTCTAGAACAAGGCTGCAAATTTGGATTATGATTATATTACTAAGTACATTCCTGTCTTCTCGAGAAAGTTTACATTCCTACATAAATATATTTGATTATATTTTGTTCTTTACCATACAAAATATACTTTCTAGAAAAGTTTAATTTAAAGAGGTAGACAGAGACATGATAGATCACCTTATTTGAAAAATCCATATTAAAGGGACACTTAATATTGGGCATCCCTTATATATACAGAGTTTAAAGAGGTAGACAGAGACAAGATAGATCACCTTGTTTGAAAAATCCATATTAAAGGGACACTTAATATTGGGCATCCCTTATATATACAGAGTTTAAAGAGGTAGACAGAGACAAGATAGATCACCTTGTTTGAAAAATCCATATTAAAGGGACACTTAATATTGGGCATCCCTTATATATACAGAGTTTAAAGAGGTAGACAGAGACAAGATAGATCACCTTGTTTGAAAAATCCATATTAAAGGGACACTTAATATTGGGCATCCCTTATATATACAGAGTTTAAAGAGGTAGACAGAGACAAGATAGATCACCTTGTTTGAAAAATCCATATTAAAGGGACACTTAATATTGGGCATCCCTTATATATACAGAGTTTAAAGAGGTAGACAGAGACAAGATAGATCACCTTGTTTGAAAAATCCCTATTAAAGGGACACTTAATATTGGGCATCCCTTATATATACAGAGTTTAAAGAGGTAGACAGAGACACGATAGATCACCTTATTTGAAAAATCCATATTAAAGGGACACTTAATATTGGGCATCCCTTATATATACAGAGTTTAAAGAGGTAGACAGAGACATGATAGATCACCTTATTTGAAAAATCCCTATTAAAGGGACACTTAATATTGGGCATCCCTTATATATACAGAGTTTAAAGAGGTAGACAGAGACACGATAGATCACCTTATTTGAAAAATCCATATTAAAGGGACACTTAATATTGGGCATCCCTTATATATACAGAGTTTAAAGAGGTAGACAGAGACACGATAGATCACCTTTTTTGAAAAATCCATATTAAAGGGACACTTAATATTGGGCATCCCTTATATATACAGAGTTTAAAGAGGTAGACAGAGACAAGATAGATCACCTTGTTTGAAAAATCCATATTAAAGGGACACTTAATATTGGGCATCCCTTATATATACAGAGTTTAAAGAGGTAGACAGAGACAAGATAGATCACCTTGTTTGAAAAATCCATATTAAAGGGACACTTAATATTGGGCATCCCTTATATATACAGAGTTTAAAGAGGTAGACAGAGACACGATAGATCACCTTATTTGAAAAATCCATATTAAAGGGACACTTAATATTGGGCATCCCTTATATATACAGAGTTTAAAGAGGTAGACAGAGACACGATAGATCACCTTGTTTGAAAAATCCATATTAAAGGGACACTTAATATTGGGCATCCCTTATATATACAGAGTTTAAAGAGGTAGACAGAGACAAGATAGATCACCTTATTTGAAAAATCCATATTAAAGGGACACTTAATATTGGGCATCCCTTATATATACAGAGTTTAAAGAGGTAGACAGAGACAAGATAGATCACCTTGTTTGAAAAATCCATATTAAAGGGACACTTAATATTGGGCATCCCTTATATATACAGAGTTTAAAGAGGTAGACAGAGACACGATAGATCACCTTATTTGAAAAATCCATATTAAAGGGACACTTAATATTGGGCATCCCTTATATATACAGAGTTTAAAGAGGTAGACAGAGACACGATAGATCACCTTGTTTGAAAAATCCATATTAAAGGGACACTTAATATTGGGCATCCCTTATATATACAGAGTTTAAAGAGGTAGACAGAGACACGATAGATCACCTTATTTGAAAAATCCATATTAAAGGGACACTTAATATTGGGCATCCCTTATATATACAGAGTTTAAAGAGGTAGACAGAGACACGATAGATCACCTTATTTGAAAAATCCCTATTAAAGGGACACTTAATATTGGGCATCCCTTATATATACAGAGTTTAAAGAGGTAGACAGAGACAAGATAGATCACCTTGTTTGAAAAATCCATATTAAAGGGACACTTAATATTGGGCATCCCTTATATATACAGAGTTTAAAGAGGTAGACAGAGACAAGATAGATCACCTTGTTTGAAAAATCCATATTAAAGGGACACTTAATATTGGGCATCCCTTATATATACAGAGTTTAAAGAGGTAGACAGAGACACGATAGATCACCTTATTTGAAAAATCCATATTAAAGGGACACTTAATATTGGGCATCCCTTATATATACAGAGTTTAAAGAGGTAGACAGAGACACGATAGATCACCTTATTTGAAAAATCCATATTAAAGGGACACTTAATATTGGGCATCCCTTATATATACAGAGTTTAAAGAGGTAGACAGAGACACGATAGATCACCTTATTTGAAAAATCCATATTAAAGGGACACTTAATATTGGGCATCCCTTATATATACAGAGTTTAAAGAGGTAGACAGAGACACGATAGATCACCTTATTTGAAAAATCCATATTAAAGGGACACTTAATATTGGGCATCCCTTATATATACAGAGTTTAAAGAGGTAGACAGAGACAAGATAGATCACCTTATTTGAAAAATCCATATTAAAGGGACACTTAATATTGGGCATCCCTTATATATACAGAGTTTAAAGAGGTAGACAGAGACACGATAGATCACCTTATTTGAAAAATCCCTATTAAAGGGACACTTAATATTGGGCATCCCTTATATATACAGAGTTTAAAGAGGTAGACAGAGACAAGATAGATCACCTTATTTGAAAAATCCATATTAAAGGGACACTTAATATTGGGCATCCCTTATATATACAGAGTTTAAAGAGGTAGACAGAGACACGATAGATCACCTTATTTGAAAAATCCATATTAAAGGGACACTTAATATTGGGCATCCCTTATATATACAGAGTTTAAAGAGGTAGACAGAGACAAGATAGATCACCTTATTTGAAAAATCCATATTAAAGGGACACTTAATATTGGGCATCCCTTATATATACAGAGTTTAAAGAGGTAGACAGAGACAAGATAGATCACCTTGTTTGAAAAATCCATATTAAAGGGACACTTAATATTGGGCATCCCTTATATATACAGAGTTTAAAGAGGTAGACAGAGACAAGATAGATCACCTTGTTTGAAAAATCCATATTAAAGGGACACTTAATATTGGGCATCCCTTATATATACAGAGTTTAAAGAGGTAGACAGAGACAAGATAGATCACCTTGTTTGAAAAATCCCTATTAAAGGGACACTTAATATTGGGCATCCCTTATATATACAGAGTTTAAAGAGGTAGACAGAGACACGATAGATCACCTTATTTGAAAAATCCATATTAAAGGGACACTTAATATTGGGCATCCCTTATATATACAGAGTTTAAAGAGGTAGACCATGGATTAAAGAATAGAAGGATATGCATCGACGTGAGATCAAGGGTTCCTTGACTCTCGCCGACAGACCGCGGACCGCCCACAATGTTACAGTTTAATTAACCGCATGGTAACAACGAAACGGTCGCGTGCCTAATATATTGTTTACTGCACATGTGCAACGACATTTAACCTTGTTGGCTACTACGCTTCTTTCGCGCGTTCTTTGGTGGCATGATGTTTGTAGATGGTCAACTATTGACTATGTTGGTTTCTGCCGCGATTGATCTACGCTAATGATTTTTTATGATGATTAAAGTAGCATTTTATGACCTGTAGTAGCCCTACATCTGAGACAATAACTATTAGTTGTCTCATTTGTTGTAAAATTACAAAATCAGCAAGAATGCTAGCCTAGCTAGGCCCAGGCCTTGTACTAACTAGGCTAAACTGGGCTAGTAAACCCTATGATTTGCCGACATTGATACTGCCTAGGTAGGCCTAGGCTAATCTTAAATACTCACCGTTGTCTTACTTCTTGTGTGAATAATAATAGGTAGGCCTACTTCGTTTGTTCGTGATCAAGTTTGCCCTGCGTGTACTTTTCAAAACGACCGCTAGGTAACGAATCGCAACTATACATAGCCAGCCAATCCCGGATCAGGGATCGCTGTTTTCATTCAATTAGGCCCGGTGATTGGATGTGATGTGGATGACATAACCACTAGCCAATCACCAGGCACTACAGTTTAAATATAATCACATCGATAATTAAGGAGATTTATGAAGAAACCACTGCTTAGCCATATATTAAAAAACACGATTGTTGTATGTCTGAACACCGGCCACGCTAACAACATACATGGTCAAATGCATAATTTAATATTCTATAGATTAACGCAATTTTTAATGACAGAAGATGGCAGGCAAATAATGATAATTCAAATATAAAAATGGCATATTTTATTAATATTACCAACTACCTAAAATTACCAGTCGTAAGAAAGTGAACTTTTCGTAGTCCGATTGTGATGAAACTAAAACAGAATTATTCAGCAATATATGTTTGTTATCAATTAATCATCGACGCAGACATGTCAATAGAACATTCAGACTGCGCATACGATTTCTACATGGTTACGTTTTGGTCTCAAAAAATGTAACAGTTGATTCGCAGCGTTTTACAGAGGGCCGCGGTTAGAGACACGGAGTTCAATGAACGTGTTTGTTTGATTGGCAGCAGTGCTTTAGTATAGGCAAGCGCGTTGTAAAATCGTTTGATGTCACCGTCGATGCATATCCTTCTATTCTTTAATCCATGGGTAGACAGAGACACGATAGATCACCTTTTTTGAAAAATCCATATTAAAGGGACACTTAATATTGGGCATCCCTTATATATACAGAGTTTAAAGAGGTAGACAGAGACAAGATAGATCACCTTGTTTGAAAAATCCATATTAAAGGGACACTTAATATTGGGCATCCCTTATATATACAGAGTTTAAAGAGGTAGACAGAGACAAGATAGATCACCTTGTTTGAAAAATCCATATTAAAGGGACACTTAATATTGGGCATCCCTTATATATACAGAGTTTAAAGAGGTAGACAGAGACACGATAGATCACCTTATTTGAAAAATCCATATTAAAGGGACACTTAATATTGGGCATCCCTTATATATACAGAGTTTAAAGAGGTAGACAGAGACACGATAGATCACCTTGTTTGAAAAATCCATATTAAAGGGACACTTAATATTGGGCATCCCTTATATATACAGAGTTTAAAGAGGTAGACAGAGACAAGATAGATCACCTTATTTGAAAAATCCATATTAAAGGGACACTTAATATTGGGCATCCCTTATATATACAGAGTTTAAAGAGGTAGACAGAGACAAGATAGATCACCTTGTTTGAAAAATCCATATTAAAGGGACACTTAATATTGGGCATCCCTTATATATACAGAGTTTAAAGAGGTAGACAGAGACACGATAGATCACCTTATTTGAAAAATCCATATTAAAGGGACACTTAATATTGGGCATCCCTTATATATACAGAGTTTAAAGAGGTAGACAGAGACACGATAGATCACCTTGTTTGAAAAATCCATATTAAAGGGACACTTAATATTGGGCATCCCTTATATATACAGAGTTTAAAGAGGTAGACAGAGACACGATAGATCACCTTATTTGAAAAATCCATATTAAAGGGACACTTAATATTGGGCATCCCTTATATATACAGAGTTTAAAGAGGTAGACAGAGACACGATAGATCACCTTGTTTGAAAAATCCATATTAAAGGGACACTTAATATTGGGCATCCCTTATATATACAGAGTTTAAAGAGGTAGACAGAGACACGATAGATCACCTTATTTGAAAAATCCATATTAAAGGGACACTTAATATTGGGCATCCCTTATATATACAGAGTTTAAAGAGGTAGACAGAGACACGATAGATCACCTTGTTTGAAAAATCCATATTAAAGGGACACTTAATATTGGGCATCCCTTATATATACAGAGTTTAAAGAGGTAGACAGAGACACGATAGATCACCTTATTTGAAAAATCCATATTAAAGGGACACTTAATATTGGGCATCCCTTATATATACAGAGTTTAAAGAGGTAGACAGAGACACGATAGATCACCTTGTTTGAAAAATCCATATTAAAGGGACACTTAATATTGGGCATCCCTTATATATACAGAGTTTAAAGAGGTAGACAGAGACAAGATAGATCACCTTATTTGAAAAATCCATATTAAAGGGACACTTAATATTGGGCGTCCCTTATATATACAGAGTTTAAAGAGGTAGACAGAGACACGATAGATCACCTTATTTGAAAAATCCATATTAAAGGGACACTTAATATTGGGCATCCCTTATATATACAGAGTTTAAAGAGGTAGACAGAGACACGATAGATCACCTTATTTGAAAAATCCATATTAAAGGGACACTTAATATTGGGCATCCCTTATATATACAGAGTTTAAAGAGGTAGACAGAGACAAGATAGATCACCTTATTTGAAAAATCCATATTAAAGGGACACTTAATATTGGGCATCCCTTATATATACAGAGTTTAAAGAGGTAGACAGAGACACGATAGATCACCTTATTTGAAAAATCCCTATTAAAGGGACACTTAATATTGGGCATCCCTTATATATACAGAGTTTAAAGAGGTAGACAGAGACAAGATAGATCACCTTATTTGAAAAATCCCTATTAAAGGGACACTTAATATTGGGCATCCCTTATATATACAGAGTTTAAAGAGGTAGACAGAGACAAGATAGATCACCTTGTTTGAAAAATCCATATTAAAGGGACACTTAATATTGGGCATCCCTTATATATACAGAGTTTAAAGAGGTAGACCATGGATTAAAGAATAGAAGGATATGCATCGACGTGAGATCAAGGGTTCCTTGACTCTCGCCGACAGACCGCGGACCGCCCACAATGTTACAGTTTAATTAACCGCATGGTAACAACGAAACGGTCGCGTGCCTAATATATTGTTTACTGCACATGTGCAACGACATTTAACCTTGTTGGCTACTACGCTTCTTTCGCGCGTTCTTTGGTGGCATGATGTTTGTAGATGGTCAACTATTGACTATGTTGGTTTCTGCCGCGATTGATCTACGCTAATGATTTTTTATGATGATTAAAGTAGCATTTTATGACCTGTAGTAGCCCTACATCTGAGACAATAACTATTAGTTGTCTCATTTGTTGTAAAATTACAAAATCAGCAAGAATGCTAGCCTAGCTAGGCCCAGGCCTTGTACTAACTAGGCTAAACTGGGCTAGTAAACCCTATGATTTGCCGACATTGATACTGCCTAGGTAGGCCTAGGCTAATCTTAAATACTCACCGTTGTCTTACTTCTTGTGTGAATAATAATAGGTAGGCCTACTTCGTTTGTTCGTGATCAAGTTTGCCCTGCGTGTACTTTTCAAAACGACCGCTAGGTAACGAATCGCAACTATACATAGCCAGCCAATCCCGGATCAGGGATCGCTGTTTTCATTCAATTAGGCCCGGTGATTGGATGTGATGTGGATGACATAACCACTAGCCAATCACCAGGCACTACAGTTTAAATATAATCACATCGATAATTAAGGAGATTTATGAAGAAACCACTGCTTAGCCATATATTAAAAAACACGATTGTTGTATGTCTGAACACCGGCCACGCTAACAACATACATGGTCAAATGCATAATTTAATATTCTATAGATTAACGCAATTTTTAATGACAGAAGATGGCAGGCAAATAATGATAATTCAAATATAAAAATGGCATATTTTATTAATATTACCAACTACCTAAAATTACCAGTCGTAAGAAAGTGAACTTTTCGTAGTCCGATTGTGATGAAACTAAAACAGAATTATTCAGCAATATATGTTTGTTATCAATTAATCATCGACGCAGACATGTCAATAGAACATTCAGACTGCGCATACGATTTCTACATGGTTACGTTTTGGTCTCAAAAAATGTAACAGTTGATTCGCAGCGTTTTACAGAGGGCCGCGGTTAGAGACACGGAGTTCAATGAACGTGTTTGTTTGATTGGCAGCAGTGCTTTAGTATAGGCAAGCGCGTTGTAAAATCGTTTGATGTCACCGTCGATGCATATCCTTCTATTCTTTAATCCATGGGTAGACAGAGACACGATAGATCACCTTTTTTGAAAAATCCATATTAAAGGGACACTTAATATTGGGCATCCCTTATATATACAGAGTTTAAAGAGGTAGACAGAGACAAGATAGATCACCTTGTTTGAAAAATCCATATTAAAGGGACACTTAATATTGGGCATCCCTTATATATACAGAGTTTAAAGAGGTAGACAGAGACAAGATAGATCACCTTGTTTGAAAAATCCATATTAAAGGGACACTTAATATTGGGCATCCCTTATATATACAGAGTTTAAAGAGGTAGACAGAGACAAGATAGATCACCTTATTTGAAAAATCCCTATTAAAGGGACACTTAATATTGGGCATCCCTTATATATACAGAGTTTAAAGAGGTAGACAGAGACACGATAGATCACCTTATTTGAAAAATCCATATTAAAGGGACACTTAATATTGGGCATCCCTTATATATACAGAGTTTAAAGAGGTAGACAGAGACACGATAGATCACCTTGTTTGAAAAATCCATATTAAAGGGACACTTAATATTGGGCATCCCTTATATATACAGAGTTTAAAGAGGTAGACAGAGACACGATAGATCACCTTATTTGAAAAATCCATATTAAAGGGACACTTAATATTGGGCATCCCTTATATATACAGAGTTTAAAGAGGTAGACAGAGACAAGATAGATCACCTTGTTTGAAAAATCCATATTAAAGGGACACTTAATATTGGGCATCCCTTATATATACAGAGTTTAAAGAGGTAGACAGAGACACGATAGATCACCTTATTTGAAAAATCCATATTAAAGGGACACTTAATATTGGGCGTCCCTTATATATACAGAGTTTAAAGAGGTAGACAGAGACACGATAGATCACCTTATTTGAAAAATCCATATTAAAGGGACACTTAATATTGGGCATCCCTTATATATACAGAGTTTAAAGAGGTAGACAGAGACACGATAGATCACCTTATTTGAAAAATCCATATTAAAGGGACACTTAATATTGGGCATCCCTTATATATACAGAGTTTAAAGAGGTAGACAGAGACACGATAGATCACCTTGTTTGAAAAATCCATATTAAAGGGACACTTAATATTGGGCATCCCTTATATATACAGAGTTTAAAGAGGTAGACAAGAGACACGATAGATCACCTTATTTGAAAAATCCATATTAAAGGGACACTTAATATTGGGCATCCCTTATATATACAGAGTTTAAAGAGGTAGACAGAGACACGATAGATCACCTTATTTGAAAAATCCCTATTAAAGGGACACTTAATATTGGGCATCCCTTATATATACAGAGTTTAAAGAGGTAGTATATAAGCCAGGAAAATATGTGATGATTCTTGATAGTACTTCAGAAAGTTTTTAGAAATTTGGTAAACTTTTGGTAAATCTGTCATCACCAGGTTTGAATATTGGGCGTCCTTTATATATAGAGATTCTACTGTAGTATATAAGCCAGGAAAAAATAATATATATATAAAAATATGTGATGATTCTTGATAGTATTTCAGAGAGTTGTAGACAAACTTTTTGTAAATCTTTTATCACCAGGTTTGAATCATATGTGTAAACTCTTAGTGGCATAAACTGCATAGTAACCTAGTTAGGTCTAGACATTATGACAGACAGGTTTGTAAAACTATATTAACAAAAGAAAATGAAAATATCTCCCAATTTTTTTCACGCTGGGCCACTTTTCACTGCCAGGTAGTGTCGACTGAATACTGTACCATCTACTGTATCTACTCTCATGATCAATTTAATTTGTGCAATAGTAAATACATTTGAATTAATGGTACTGTAATGATTTTTTCACACAGAAAGTATACATTTACCTCATTGTTGTGTGTGTGTGTGTTTGGAGTGTAGGGATTTTGGGTCATGCAATGTACAATAGTTTGAAGCTGTTTTGTAGGTATATTTAAACTTAATAATTTATAGCAATATATAGTTGGTAAAGTGTATACACGTTAGATGCGGAATGTTATATGTCATTTAGATTGTACACGATATGATTTAAAACAAGGGGGAGATGATCTATAAGTTTTTTTCCCCTTTTTCTTGCACTTTATAAAAGAAACATGTACTTCGTAATGTTGTGCTATATAAACTATTGTTGGAAATAAATATTATATCAAATATGCCAATTGTCTAACTTTACCGTAACATGCAAGTGCTTCTATGATTAATGCTAAAGGACTGTTTAATAATAACAAAAACAATGGTCATACATATATATCCTACAGAAAACAAAACAAAATAGAAACATGTTCACACCAGGGAGTTACAACTCCCTGTTCACACTATGAGGGCGTATCAATTTGATCTCTGGTGCGCGTGCGTACAACTGAGGACTAGTTGTATTCCAACCGTACCACGCCGAGAATGTTAAAGGGTCGTTATCCGATCGAGTTAAAGAACAATACCATGAAAGCCCCAGTGGTCTAATGGTTAGGGCAACTGCATATCAAGCAGACGGTCCGAGTTCGAGTCTCGGTTGGGGCGACTTTTTCTCATTCTCCCAGATTTCCTCATCTTTATCGTTTCAAAAAATTAATTAAATAATTTTCAGTGTATCACCGGGCGGTTTGGAATTTATTTCTATGCCTGTTGTGTGTATAGTATAATCATTTATACAGCTTTCAATAATAAAAAATAATATTTTTAGAAATCCAATCAGATGACATTGGAACAGGGAATTGGCTATATTGATGAAAGAGTGCAACTAAGATATTCAACTTGGCCTATATTCCATTTTAATGGTGGACGGTATCTTGGCCTATATTCCATTTTAATGGTGGACGGTCGCTTGGCCTGTATTCCATTTTAATGGTGGACGGTAACAACGGTGTTCCGGAACAAACGTATATCTTCATGCATTTATGCTGTTTTCCCGTGTGTTATAGATAACACGTTGTCATCTGTTGAAACTGTTCTGGTTTTATTTTGTCTCATAAAGACACCTTTAATGTCCACAGTTGCATTTGTATGTGGACATGCTGTTATTTCACTAGGTAAATTACTTCACCAATATTTTAGCAATAATTCATTATGTGTATCGTTGGACGGACGTTTTTTTTTTCAACAATGACCCATTGACATGACACTCCCAATAATATCTGGTCTATACGGATAAGTATCATTTTATCTTAAAGGCAATTTACACGACGAGCGGTCCTGGCGAGCGGTAACGACGGTAAGCGGGAAATTGCGTAGCTTGCTTGTCCCACGTACTAGTGACTAGTGTATCTATCCTGGTGCGGTTCTCCGCTCAACCGCCTGTCCGTCTGTGTAAATTGTAAAATGGCCATACGAAATAACATTCTATATTTTTTTTTACCGCTCACCGTTTTTTACTATGTACCGCTCGTCTGTGTTTAGCCTTTAATATTTCAGTCCTTGATATATACACCCAGTTAAAAAATGTGTACAAATGGCCAGTTCATTAATTATGAACCCGATTCTCCCAACTGTATAATCTAACTTTCTTCTGTTAGATTATTTTCTGTATTCTCCGTGGTACAATGGTCGTCACATGAACTCGTGAATTGGTATTGCGATTATTTTATGTGTGACACTGTATTTTGGAATATTCTTGGACACGTGTTCTGTGCCATTTTGCCGAGAAAGGTCTCAAGCTATTGCTCGGCTGAACTTAATCGGATCCTAATCTACATATGTCGATGGTTTATAGGATTATAGTCAAAATTACCTTTTTAGCCTCTAAACAATTTATCATTTTCAAACTATTTAGATTGATTTAACAGAAACCCATCATGAAGCTTCCGTAATTCATGGAGGGAGTGACGAAGATTATAGAAGCATTTCATTTTTATTATAGAGACATTGGTTCCTTGTAGTCTTCAGACGTATTAGAAATATATGCAGATGTACGTAAATTAGGAATAGTTCGACTAAATGCTCATTGTGTCGATGGTATTTAAAACCAGTTCTCGGTAAGTGTGTTGAATTCTTTTTTGATATTTCTTTTCATGTTTCAAGTGTAGTATTTTTTTTTACACACTGTGTAAGCATCGGTTGACGATTTAAAAGTCAAATATACCGTATCTACGTACCACTAGTTAATCAATACATTACTACTGTACTAAATCAAATAAAAACCTAACTCCTGTTAATAAACTAAATACCCTCTGATAATCTCTTGCACTCCAAACATTGTACGGCCGAATTCTTTGGCGACCGTAGACGTACGGATACCCGGTTATACAGCCGTTCTTGTAAACATGTTGAAATCAACTTTCAATGCGAGTAAATTTATTTTTTGATAAAACAGAAGAGTTTGAAATACAGTACCATACCATACCATAGAACCCTTCAGTTGTTGGGTCCCGAAGATAAAGTACACTCGCATTATACATTGATTATACAGTAGGCCTATACAATACTTGATTCCAACTGTTAGTATTTTCTCTACCTCTAACTCATACATCTTTGATGATATATTTTCATGTTTCTTGATATACCGTAACCAAGGATACGGAAATCCACACAAGGTCGCTTTTCAAATAATAGACTTTCCCAGTATAGGCCTAACAATTCCGATACTTTTTATATGGATGCGTGCAGCGCAGTAGCAAACAAAAATATGCATGACAAATAGGCCTATGCCTATTATAAGCATATTATGTGGTCCAACTGATAAGCCTAACTGAAAAAAAAATCGATAATTTAGACGAGTTTTTTTTTTGACGCAAAAATTAACTCGTTAATAATTCTTTGGATCAACCGATAAGCGGGGTATCAGCCCAGACGAACCCGGATGTAGTTAGAAGTCACATTTCAATCCTAGGAACATTCAGTTTTGACTCCATAATCTATGTTTATACGCCGAGTTAAATGTAGTGCTTCAATCGGTTAAAAACGCTTGTTCAAAGTTGTAGGCCTGTTTTGGTCCTCTAAAATCAGAGTTATATGATATGTCGGAGGTACATCGGAGTTAGGCCTATATAACGAAGCTTACTCCGCGTTTGAACATCGCTTATAAAAGAATACCTTCATTTTAAACATGTTGTAATCGTGTGAACATCACTTATAAAAAGAATACCATCATTTAAAAAATGTTGTAATCGTGTGAACATCGCTTATAAAAGAATTTCTTCGTTTTAAACATGTTGTAATCGTGTGAACATCGCTTATAAAAGAATACCTTCATTTTAAACATGTTGTAATCGTGTGAACATCGCTTATAAAAGAATTTCTTCGTTTTAAACATGTTGTAATCGTGTGAACATCGCTTATAAAAGAATTTCTTCATTTTAAACATGTTGTAATCGTGTGAACATCGCTTATAAAAAGATACCTTCATTTTAAACATGTTGTAATCGTGTGAACATCACTTATAAAAAGAATACCATCATTTTAAAAATGTTGTAATCGTGTGAACATCGCTTATAAAAGAATTTCTTCGTTTTAAACATGTTGTAATCGTGTGAACATCGCTTATAAAAGAATACCTTCATTTTAAACATGTTGTAATCGTGTGAACATCGCTTATAAAAGAATTTCTTCGTTTTAAACATGTTGTAATCGTGTGAACATCGCTTATAAAAGAATTTCTTCATTTTAAACATGTTGTAATCGTGTGAACATCGCTTATAAAAGGATACCTTCATTTTAAACATGTTGTAATCGTGTGAACATCGCTTATAAAAGAATACCTTCATTTTAAACATGTTTTAATCGTGTGAACATCGCTTATAAAAGAATTTCTTCAATTTAAACATGTTGTAATCGTGTGAACATCGCTTATAAAAGAATACTTTCATTTTAAACATGTTGTAATCGTGTGAACATCGCTTATAAAAGAATACCTTCGTTTTAAACATGTTGTAATCGTGTGAACATCGCTTATAAAAGAATTTCTTCATTTTGAACATTTTAAGGAAAAATGAAAATAGACTATAGGTTCCCACACATTGGAAGTTTAATTACACTGTAGTTTCATTTACTCAATTTTTAAAATCGTAAATACATTTTATATTTAATTACAATCATTCAACGTTTTCACGCTGCTGCTCTAGTAGCCCGCTACGTCCCATTAGGACTACTCAATCAGAAGCTAAAGCAAGCAGCAGTTATAGTTCTAAGGACGACAGTTTTGCGAAAATGGAAACTCAACTATAATTTATTGATTCCAGCTGCTACAGTAGACCCAAAAAAATTCTGGGAAAAGAGTCTATTAGGACATGTCATGCTAAAATTACAAATCCAACAGCATTTCTGGTATATTCACTGTCAGATATTCATTGAATTATTATCGAAACAGTCCATTAAAGTTTGTGTTTGTAATAGGATACTTCACACTTGAAATATCTAGGGTGATGAAGTGACCCCCAGACTTGACCTTAGCAATAAAATTAACTAAAGTGACAGAAATTGAGTATTCACTTCTCTAACAAAAAAATAATATTTATTCACATATAAAAAGAGAAAAGAAACCCAAAAACCATTGTCTGACAGACAATTTAAGTATTTGTTGCTTTAAATTACATTTTATCAAAATAAAAAAGAATAAAATAACTATTATGTGACAATAAAATGACACATTCAAAAACATTTGAAATACAAAATATTTTTCAATAAGCGAGCAGCGTTTTTTGTAAGAAATATTTCTTGTTTAATAGTGTATCGTTTTTATTCTGTCTTACACTAGTGTGACAAAAAATGTGTGATGTGCCCAAATATAGATGACGTCATCGTATCTATGGATACAGGTAGAGCTTTAGTTGACTCCTGCGCTGCTACGTAACACCAGTCAGTCTCTATAGTAAATATCCATCTACTCAAAAGGTGTGTCCGATTGTATAGTGCATAGTCGTAGCAATTGATAAAGTTCCATATTAATAATGTAGTGTTTATAACGATGAGCACAGATGGTTTAAGCATTGAAGAAACATTAACAATTTAGAATGATATTCAATTACATCATTTCGGATATACACATATCATTTTTTTTTCACGAATAAAGTTAACACATATCATACTATGTTTAATTTCTGTTTCCCCCAAAAAAATTGTTTTGATAAAAAAAATTTCATATTTAACATATATTTATGATATATTAATGAGAAAAACACACTCACACAGAGATATATAAGTAACGTACAATCAAATCGAATCATATTATTTTCCTTATTACGCCATTATAAAAGTCTTGGCCCATTTTTATAAAATGTTGTTTATTGCACAAAGACCACGCAATTATCAAATCGAATCAAAATTATTTTTCTTTTACAATATTGGTCCAAGAAATTGTTTTTAATAAAATATTGTTAACAAAATTACCACAGATGATTACGAGGAAGAAATAAAACGAAACAATTTTGTTTATAACAAAAATACCACAAAATGATTGCCTGCAAGAAATAAAAATGAAAACAACAATAATTGTGTTTTGGTGTTTCACGACATTGGTCCGAAACATTGTTTGGATTAAATACCACAGTTGATTATTAATAGAAAGTATAATAAGTAATAGACATAGAATGTTTCGTAATTCTATAATAATGTTCCATCATTTTGTAACAGTTTTGACAATATTATTATCACTCATAGCTATTACACCAGTTTTGACAATATACGACATATTTACGACGGTTATTATCACTCTATAGCTATTACACGTCACCAGGTTTGATTTTAAACAAAACAATTACCGGATATTAAATTATGAGTTTTATTAAATTCTGATTTTTGTCAAATGTTAGTACTCATTTTCCCGCTAGGCCTAGTAATGTAAACCAACATGCATTGCATTACTACGGCCTTGGGGTGACTCGTATACTTGTCAATACCGATCAATGTATTGTCATATCGTATGGTGACATCATTCACCTACCGCTGACAACATCACATCGAATGTGTCATCATCTCTGACATAGGTCTTCAACCCACTCTCAAAACAGATAACTGTTAATGACATTAGCTAATGAAAGAAATCTCAAATCCATAAAACATGAAAACACCTTTTTAGGAACACACTTCAGTGTGAACATGAATCAAGACTGGAAATAATTCTGCAATAGAATTAAAATAGTTAGGTCTAATGAAAGAAAACAAAGAAAGTAGACAAATAGATTTTAGCTTTTGTGTTTGAAAAGTACAAAAAAAGTATAGGATTATACAAAGCGATTGGGCATACTCTAAAAACATGCCAAGTCAGATAAAAACAGAGTAATTAGTGTTATTGGTGACTGTGAATATATCGATTCATAATTTCTAATTAAGATAATTTTCTAATTAAGATAATTGTAATAGCTAATTTTACCTACAAACCACTTTCGATAAGTTAGTGAGATCACGATGTGACACGCACATGCACAATAAACCTTTTACTGTTCCATCATTGTTTCAACGCGCTCGTACAAAAAAGCTACACTGTTTCATCAGGATTTGGACGCGCGCGTACATAAAGCCGTATCGATTTATCAGCATTTGGACACGCGTGTACACAAAAGTTGTACCGTTTCATCAGCGTTTAGCCGCGCGCGTAAACGAAAGCCGTACTATTTCATCATTGCGGGCAGACCTTCTTTTAGACAAGGTTTAATAAGAGTTCATCCAACCATCGTCATTAGGGATGCATTGTCTCAATGTGTGCCACCAGAGATTTAATACACCACTGATTATCAGTATATTAATTTTATACTGAAATTTATTATACATGATGTGCACATGATTTAGGTAATCATAGTTTGAGGCAGTTCTACACAGCGAAAACAATCACCTGCATTAGTCTTCACTTTAGACTTCAGTAGTACTAGGTTATGCTTGCTTATATGCATTAACTTAACATGTATTTAAATTAACAAAGTCTGTATATCACAAAAAAAAAACAATTAGTTGGATAAATGTTGTGCAATTTTGCTATATCCAATATAACTTTAGACCAAATAACTATTAGACTAGACTAAATATTTTCAAAGCGTAAACGTGTTTGAATATTATTAAAACATGATTTAATATTAAACAGAATAAAAATCAATTTCTCAAAATTAATGTTGTTGCATTGCATAATTTAGTCAGCATCTTCATCATTTATTTTTTACAATTGTGTCAATGATGGCTAATGATCTCGTCGGCTTTGAGAAGATCTTAATTCTGTACTGTTGTACACAACTACTTTAAGTTCATGGGCCTTAAATACCATCTGTCAACTTAACAAATTTCATTATTTGGCATTCAGCTTTCATTGCCTCCTGTTTCACATAAACTTATGCTATCTACGTATCATCCAGAGGCATGACTCGAATAATATCTCCACTAGTATTAAATTCGTCTGTAAATTAGATAGTATGGTGATTAATTATTGCTTTAGTATAGTAATACATCCATATTGTATCAGGATAGTCAATGCAATTGAATATTGTCTATAATATATAGGGCATTAACGTTTACGCTCACAGTAAAGCAAGTGACTTTCTTAAATAAGTAGCTAATCAAATGTGAACGTCACTTTAGTCTATTAGCGATACTGCGTTTGTTTTACTTTGCTTAGAGTGATATTGTATATTTGTACAACAGTGTACTGTACGTTGAAAGTGCGTATACACTAACTAGTCCAAGCGCACATCATAATTTGTGATATTTAATTTGACGATGGTTAGCTTTTATGATTATATGATTATGAATATTATGATTCGGGATGACCGGGTTGTTCGATATGCATTTTGAAAGTGTTCCCATTTACAATTGTATTG
This sequence comes from Antedon mediterranea, assembly GCF_964355755.1. Lineage (NCBI taxonomy): Eukaryota > Metazoa > Echinodermata > Crinoidea > Comatulida > Antedonidae > Antedon > Antedon mediterranea. Next base: position 25,770,471 of record NC_092671.1, read on the forward strand.
CCATAAATAGAATTTATCATAATAAAAGACGTTATTATAAAATAATGAAAGTTTATGTTAAAGGGAGAATGGTCATGGTTTGAGGGATTGACTGTTGAGAATAATCAGATGCACCACAGGAACAACACGAACCGTTCCCAGAATGTATTCCTATTATTAGCTATTATAAGTGGCACTTAGTTAATTAATCACCGCAAATATCATTTTATCGTCAACACAAGTTTGTAGAATGAACGTGTCTACTGAAATTAATGGAAGAAAGGATAGTAGATCGATTGATATCAATAACACTATTCACACTAAAAAAAAAAGGTGCAAATCTCTACCTAAAAAGGTGCAAACCGATGCAACAATAGCAGCTCCCTTTAAGGTGCACAACTGCACCTTTGACGGAAGGTGCAATTTTGAACCCTGATAAAGGGTGCTATAATGCTCCTTTGGAGTTCACATTTGCACCATATAAGGTGTAATTTTCTACCCTAAAAGGTGCAAACTAAATGCAACAATAGCAGCTCCCCAAAGGAGCAAAATTCAACCTCTAAATAAAGGTGCAACTTTACACCCTAATAAAAGGTTCAATAATGCTCCTCTAAGATTCAAATTTCTGTTAAAAAGGTGCACAAATAAAAATCACTAAAATACAAAAAATATTGATTAAGCTTTGTATAATTTTATTCAACTTTAAAACATTACATTATTCAATTCAACTGCTGAATTAATGGATGGCAATTACCAGTCTCTGCACCTTAAATAGAGTGTGGCCATCTCTTCTCAAACCAACAATAGGCCTATTGTTAAAATTATCTAATGATGACATCTTTGGCAGTATTCTCTTCTTATCCCCATATATCTGAAACAGTGTTCTTGATGTCTGGTTCACCTTTTCCGAACATTTTCACCTGATTATGTACTTTCCTAAAAAGCATGAAATAGGAAGGGAAACTATTATATTAATATTATCATTAATATGACAACATCATACAATACATTATTGACATTGTTCTGATTTTTAAAGTCAAATTACCTTGACCACATGCTTCACATACTTTAAAGTATGTTCCTCTCCCTTTCCTCAGCTCGTAGTATAGTAGGCCCTGTATACTAGAGTATTACAGTACATGTGGTCACATTTCTTTCTCCTTTTCTGAACATCTTTATTGCTGCTGATTAGAGCAGAGGTGCTCTTTCATGTTTTAAACTTATTTTATCCCTCCATGACATCATGTAGGCTGTAACTATAATTAAAAATAATGATAATGTGTATAAGAATTTAATATAGGCCTAGGCCTAATAATACCCAGCTACTGTAATAACTAATATTAATAATTAGGCCCCTGGCCTGCCTAGCTAGGCCTATTATTAATTATAGGCCTAGCCGGCTAGCTAGGCCTAGGACTGCTTTTAATTAAGTTTAAGGTCTAGGCCTGGGCCTAGTAGGCCGCCGCCTACCTAGTAAATAACCTAGGCATAGCTAGCCTATTATGCCTAACCTACTAGCTAGACCCAGGTAAGTAGGCTAGGCCTGGTCTAGCCCCCGCCCGAAAGGCTACTGTAGGCTAAGTAGGCCTCTAGACTGCCTACTTTAGGCTTAACCTAGCCTAGCTAGGCCTAATAGAGGCCGCATAGATAGGCTAGGTAGGATCGGAGGCCTCTAGCTAGCCTTATTTATTTATTTATTTAGCTAGGCCTATCATTTTTAAGTTTTATTTAGGCCTAGGCCTAGCCTAGGCTTATAGGCCTGGCCCTACTAGCCTAGGCCCTATACAATAATTAATCTAATAAAAACAACCAAACTACATTCCTATAAAGCTTCGTTACTTACTTTTAACAGCTATCCTACACTGGAGAGGTGTGGGAGCTAGGCCTAGGCCTAGTTTAATTTTATAGCCTGATTTTTTTGGGCGCAAACTCCTCAATTCAAACTGCATGTTTAACAACCGCACGCGCTTAAAATTATTGTTCAATTCCTGTTTCAAATAAATTTAGAACAGATGCCTACATTATGATATTAGATATTCTAATAATATTGTTAAATATGAAAGAAAAGTTTACTTATTCTAGACTTAAGCAAACCAGAGTAAATAACCTCTGAAATTCAATATTTTAACAATTGTTTACAGACATCTTGCGTGCGCATACGGTACGAAACTTGTACAAAAATTGTACAAAAAGGTGCTATTATGCACCTTTTAACTGATGTTAAACCTTATAGGGTGCCCAGTTGAACCTTTGAATTTATCATGTTAAAGGTATTTAATTTTCAGTTACAAGCCAGCGACTTTCTAATGTTCCGTAAAAAAAAGATTTGTTCGAATTCCGATAGCTGTCCCCACCACAAACCTATCTATATTATTATTAATCTTTCTTATTTTTGTTTTAACTTACCACAATAATGTCATTCTAAAAAAAATGTTCTTATCATCACCTTTTAAGCTTTTAGAAGCCCTAAGTTAAACATATCAAGAAGCGTTCATTAATCTAATAGGTCTTATTTGTCACACAGTCACCATGGCCTACTTGGGCCTTTGCGGTGCAGTTCTGCACCTTTTTATACTTGTCTGCATTTTTCGATATAAAAGGTGCAAAAATAAACCTTTTATGAACTCTGCACCATTTTATGAGAAAAAGGCGCAAATTAGCACCCTTTTATAGGTTTGCACCTTTTATTGCACCTTTAGTTTTAAGTGTGTTGATTCAAATTCTCAATATGGAATAAGTTTCTATAGCCTACTTGTAACAGGATTTTCTTAAACACAATGGATTGTACACGCTCTCTTATTATCTTAGTTAAAAGTTACTCTTGTGGCTAGTATTTCGTTTTCTGTTATAAATATAAACCGTTCCTTTAAACCTATCGTGTATATACATTGGACTTGTATAGTTAACTATACGAAGGTATTTTAGCACACGAGTACTTACGACCGGCGTTTCGGTTGAAATCTAACTTGGATGTGATGTGATTCGAATTAGCTTCGTGTGAACCCATCACCATCGTCAAACCCAATTCACAAATCAACCTATCTTAATAAGGCAAGTAGTGTGTTTGCCTATCTTTATCGGCCTATATATATATTATAGTGAGCGTTTCTCTACATCGGGGTCTGGGGACTACCCCTATATTAACTCATGTAATGCACTCAAAATACAGGCAACAAACTACAAATGAAATTGTAACGTCATTTAGAAATCATAAAAACTCATCCGATTGAGTTTGGTAATAATCATATCGCATTAGAACTCGTTAGCATTAACACAATTAATGCGGTCGTCACAGCTGATGTTATCTATCGTATTCACGTTAACATGGTAGCCACTATACCACATGGGCCTGTTTGATGCTCATGTCATTATCATACGCGAACTTCATATGAAGTCTCTTTTCTACTATACTTAGAATCTCTTCTTTGGAACACACCCTATTCTAGGAACATTCCTATTAAGGAAATGCTTACTAATGTCTTAATATTAGAAACTTTTTATTACGCAATAAAACGTCTACTTTTAAAACGTCCTATTCCGGGAATCTCCTATTAATGGAAAAGAATGGAGGGAAAATTATGTCTTCAGCCAACACCTATTCAGAAGGAACCCCTATTCAGCGTTACCGTTCTGTGAAAAGAAAAATGGAGCAATGTTTTAAAACCCTGCACCCGACTGCGGCCATTATACGTATATTCAGAGGATACTTTGGGGTTCTACAGGCCTATTTCAAAGCCAAGCTCCATCTAACCGATAATCTTAAACAATACAATAAATAAATAATATTTAAACAAAACGTTATGACCTACTCATCAACATAATAATGGATAAAGTAAGTTCTTTCAATTTGTAAATACAAGCAGTATATTATTGCTATTACTAAAAAATACTGTATTTATACACTCATTATAATTGTTCAAAATTAAAGTGACGCTCATCTAGGAGATGAAACATAATTATGCTTTTCTATAATTTAACTACCACCCAAGAGAGCATTTTTATTTTTAATATTTCACATTTCAAACGGTCCAATAAGCATTCTTCATAAACTGTTCACTAAACCAGATAGTTCCATAATTAACATAGAACCATGTGAATAATAAATGTCACAATGACAATTTATAGAAACTGGGGACTTATTTTAAACAAATTCCATTCTTGCAGCAGACGTTTTAAGTAAAATAATAGTGAAGAGAAAATAATATGTATGTGAAGTTAAACCGAATGTTAGTTACTTAAGTTAAGTCGAGTGCACGTTATAATGTTTTAAGATATAGGCATATTCTCCGACAGACATAAATAAAAATGGTTACATATTATGCAGTTATAATTTTAATTATTAACCAAAACTGACACTTAAAGACTAACACTAATAATAGTCAATATCGGTATCCCTTAGATTACTACTAACACTGATCTCTATCGTTATTCTCCAGTTAAAGACTAACACCAATAATGGTCAATATCGGTATTCCACAGACTACCACTAACAGTGATCTCAATTGTTATTCTCCAGTTAAAGATTAACACCAATACTGGTAAATATCGGTATTCCACAGACTACCACTAATAGTGATCTCAATCATTTTTCTTCAGTTAAAGACTAACACTAATAATGGTCAGTATCGGTATCCCTTAGATTACTACTAACACTGATCTGTATCGTTATTCTCCAGTTAAAGACTAACACCAATAATGGTCAATATCGGTATTCCACAGACTACCACTAACACTGATCTCAATTGTTATTCTCCATTTAAAGACTACCACCAATAATATCCATTATCGGTATTCCCCAGATTAACAGATGGCCTATCTATTGTTATTCTACAGTTAAGACAAACGCTGATAACGGTCTGTACCGCCGGGTGAACAGGAGCGATTTTTTTCGGTACGGGTGTTCCTCCATCGGTTCGTTTCGCCTTTTGGTACAACGTAAACGTGCAAACCGTAAATATGATTGTTAGGTACGTCTAAGTTATAATAAGCCTACAATTTTTTTTTTGCGGTTAAATTGTCAACAATTACATGACAAAAAAACAAACCATAAACACCAAAACCATAACATAAATCGGAATTATTATTTAATATTTTGAATATCAAATCTTATCATATTTTTGTTAATTTACATTTTGTATTACTTGTAATACGGCCAAGTTTAATAATTTCATCGATCTGTGTTAATGACCTAATTATGTATCCGTTTAATAAGAGGTTAGTGACCCTTACTTTGACTGCATTCATTAAAAACATGAATATTAATAAACGTTTCGCGATACATAGAGACAATTGATTTGGAAAATCATTCCGACTCAATTCTCTATGAAAAAGCATTAAAACAACGCTTCTTGCTACTTTTACCATTTTTGTAGACTTGCTTGATTTAGCTCTGGGCTGGATCAGTGCATATTTGGATTGGTTTTTATTTTATAATTGTCTTTGTTCCCTCGGTAGTTGGTGAACCATTTATCATAACACTTTGATTGCCATACTAACATACGAAGCGTAAAGTTCGTCTAACGGACACATCTACGAACAAAAATGAATTTAATTTCGTTCGTAGAGATATTAAATTTCTTGATCCAGTAAGAAATTCTATTCTAAAATGTTATTAAATTTCATATTCATGTTTTATAGTTATAAATGTGATTTTGCCTAAAGGAAAAATAATATCAATGCTTCTATTAATTAAATTCTATGTAAATTATTCATACTACTAAAACATATGAAGCGACACGGACCATGTACGGAAAAAGTGAATTTCATTTCATTTGGAGGCGATTAAATGTTATGATCTAATCTATTCTTAAAATATTAAATTCCATATTCATGTTTTATAGTTATAAATGTGATTGTGCCTAAAGGAAAAATAGTATCAATGCGTATAATAATTCAATTCTATGTAAATTGTTGGTGATAAATTTGTTAATGTCGTATTTAATGTAATTCTAAAAATAAAATAGATCAATTAGCCTAGTAATATCATCGATTTCATAATTTCTTCTGTGACTTATGTATTCGTGTATAACTTACATTGTATATGGTTCTATAATAAGGTCTATAGTCGTAAAACTAGTACTGAGAACATGAAAAATAAATAGGAATAAAATCAAACACTCCGCTATTATGCAGTTTTAACAAAAGAGAAACCAAGAAAACTAATGATTCAAATCTGACAATATAATTCCGGTTGAGTTTCCCTCTTAATACGGGTTATTTAAAGATGTATTGTCCCTTTAAACACAAAAAAATGAAGGTCAAAATATTCTAAATGTAAAGTGGCCATATCAAAGTAATATTAAAGTTATTCACTTTTAGTCGAAAATTTGAGCCAAAAACAACAAGTTTACGTAATTAACAGGTAAATTAGTTTGATTACATTTCATCTGGAAAATCGTTACGAGCGAAAGTAAACAAAGATTTCAAACCATGAGTACGCATTATGCATATGCTAAATTAGGATTGTTTACAACTCGTCACGGTTAAGAAGGTATTTTCACACAGATCATGAGGAAGTTTTATGATTATGCATACAGAGTAGCCAAACAAGCGCATTTCATTATGGGATATGTTTTGATTGAAAACTTTGACTGGAAGTCAAAGTTATTTTTTTAACAAAAAAACGTCTGTATTTTAAATTTTTGGTGATAGTTAATAACTATTATGATACTTCGAAATGACCCACCTTTTTTCGAAATCTTTTATTTTTTATTTTTTGGAATTAGTCAAAGGGACAATACATCTTTAACTGAAGAATAATGATTGAGATCACTGTTAGTGGTAGTCTGTGGAATACCGATATTGACCATTATTGGTGTTAGTCTTTAACTGGAGAATAACGATAGAGATCACTCTTAGAGGTAGTCTGAGGGATACCGATATTGAACATTATTGGTGTTAGTCTTTAACTGGAGAATAATGGTAGAGATCACTCTTAGAGGTAGTCTGAGGGATACCGATATTGAACATTATTAGTGTTAGTCTTTAACTGAAGAATAATGATTGAGATCACTATTAGTGGTAGTCTGTGGAATACCGATATTGACCAGTATTGGTGTTAATCTTTAAATGGAGAATAACAATTGAGATCACTGTTAGTGGTAGTGTGGAATACCGATATTGACCATTATTGGTGTGGAGAATAACAATTGAGATCAATGTTAGTGGTATCTGATGGTTACCGATATTGAACATTATTGGTAATGTTAGTCTTTTACTGGAGTAATCCAATATAGTGTTACTTTAGAATACCAAAAGAGCATCAAACTACATAATTTTAAACTCAAAGCACAATTTATTAACTACACTAAGAAATGTAAAGCAATCAACTTAATTAATTAATCATGCGCAACTCGATATATTTTGTGCACACCAGAGGAGTGTGCTGTAGCTTAGACAACTTAGGCCTCACGAACTTGGCCAATATTTTAATTAGTGAACATAATCCTGCAAGTAGAAACTTAATAAACGATAGTTCGTATAACCATGATATATCTTATTTAATAAGGTACGTTTATCTGAGAGGCATCGTAATCAGAATCACAAAACGATCGTTTGCTAGCTCCACATATCATTCAAGCTCATATTTAAATGAATTAGGATCGCAAACCCAGTTACCAAACGAACACTAATTGATTTATCTGCGAGAAATATCAACATAAATCACATATTTCTCCACATATAGAATTACATTTCTATCGTAATTCAACATGCAATATTATTATGAAGAAATATTGACTTTTAGCTCGATGATTGTTTTCACTTATGAACTACCAACACAGTGTCACACTTTTTTAAACATTATTAAAATGTTAATAAAAACCATTAATAAATAAAAACGACATCTAACCAATTCTTGGAAGACGTTTTTATTTATTGCCTATTGACACGATATGTCTATTGACCCGATTCTTTCTTTTGTTAAAAAAACAGTCAAAACTGTGCCCGGATGTTTTACGCGAATCACGGATGATGGAGCGAACAAAGCAAAAATCTTACAAAGACAATGAGTGGGAAATTAAACGTCGAGAAGACAAAGAAAAACATATGAAGGTCTATTTATGATAATTATCATGATGGTCGTGATAATAATGATAAAGATGACATGGGGTAGCAATATTGTTACTGATAGGAAAGTTGTTGTTGGTGATGAATGTTGTTGGTGATGATAATGACAGTGGTGTTAGAATTACTGTTGATAACTGTGTGCTTTTTTGGAGGAATGTTATATATTTTACAGTACTGGTTGACCAGTCCTGGTCAATAATAATTATTTATGTCAGATTTTTAAAAAAATTAATGGTATTATTGGTGATGTTAGTGGAATAGAAATAATTTGTGATGATTGTACAGTTATTGAATATGATGATAATGATATTTGTTGGTGCCAGTGGCGGTGGTGGTAGACATATGTTGACAACTGTAAAGTGTTGTTTATGATGACGAGGGTAGTGTTTGTTATAATAGCTGTGGTGGTATAGACACTGTTTATGAGGTGTCATCTCGATAATAACTGTAGATGATGGAGAGTGTATGATGAAGGTGATAATGGTAGTAGTGGTGGTATGGACATTGTTTATGAGGTATCATCTCGATGATAACTGTAGATGATGGAGAGTGTATGATGAAGGTGATAATGGTAGTAGTGGTGGTATGGACATTGTTTATGAGGTATCATCTCGATGATAACTGTAGATGATGGAGAGTGTATGATGAAGGTGATAATGGTAGTAGTGGTGGTATGGACATTGTTTATGAGGTATCATCTCGATGATAACTGTAGATGATGGAGAGTGTATGATGAAGGTGATAATGGTAGTGGTTGTATAGACATTGTTTATGAGGTATCATCTCGATGATAACTGTAGATGATGGAGAGTGTATGATGAAGGTGATAATGGTAGTAGTTGTATAGACATTGTTTATGAGGTATCATCTCGATGATAACTGTAGATGATGGAAAGTGTATGATGAAGGTGATAATGGTAGTGGTGGTATAGACACTGTTTATGATGTGTCATCTCGATGATAACTGTAGATGATGGAGAGTGTATGATGAAGGTGATAATGGTAGTGGTGGTATGGACATTGTTTATGAGGTATCATCTCGATGATAACTGTAGATGATGGAGAGTGTATGGTGAAGGTGATAATGGTAGTGGTGGTATAGACATTGTTTATGAGGTATCATCTCGATGATAACTGTAGATGATGGAGAGTGTATGGTGAAGGTGATAATGGTAGTAGTGATATGGACATTGTTTATGAGGTATCATCTCGATGATAACTGTAGATGATGGAGAGTGTATGATGAAGGTGATAATGGTAGTAGTGGTGGTATGGACATTGTTTATGAGGTATCATCTCGATGATAACTGTAGATGATGGAGAGTGTATGGTGAAGGTGATAATGGTAGTGGTGGTATAGACACTGTTTATGATGTGTCATCTCGATGATAACTGTAGATGATGGGAAGTGTAAAATGAAGGTGATAATGGTAGTAGTGGTATGGACATTGTTTATGAGGTATCATCTCGATGATAACTGTAGATGATGGAGAGTGTATGGTGAAGGTGATAATGGTAGTGGTGGTATAGACATTGTTTATGAGGTATCATCTCGATGATAACTGTAGATGATGGAGAGTGACTGGTGATGGTGATAATGGTAGTGGTGGTATAGACATTGTTTATGAGGTATCATCTCGATGATAACTGTAGATGATGGAGAGTGTATGATGAAGGTGATAATGGTAGTAGTTGTATAGACATTGTTTATGAGGTATCATCTCGATGATAACTGTAGATGATGGAGAGTGTATGGTGAAGGTGATAATGGTAGTGGTGGTATAGACATTGTTTATGAGGTATCATCTCGATGATAACTGTAGATGATGGAGAGTGTATGATGAAGGTGATAATGGTAGTAGTGGTGGTATGGACATTGTTTATGAGGTATCATCTCGATGATAACTGTAGATGATGGAGAGTGTATGGTGAAGGTGATAATGGTAGTAGTGATATGGACATTGTTTATGAGGTATCATCTCGATGATAACTGTAGATGATGGAGAGTGTATGATGAAGGTGATAATGGTAGTAGTGGTGGTATGGACATTGTTTATGAGGTATCATCTCGATGATAACTGTAGATGATGGAGAGTGTATGGTGAAGGTGATAATGGTAGTGGTGGTATAGACACTGTTTATGATGTGTCATCTCGATGATAACTGTAGATGATGGGAAGTGTAAAATGAAGGTGATAATGGTAGTAGTGGTATGGACATTGTTTATGAGGTATCATCTCGATGATAACTGTAGATGATGGAGAGTGTATGGTGAAGGTGATAATGGTAGTGGTGGTATAGACATTGTTTATGAGGTATCATCTCGATGATAACTGTAGATGATGGAGAGTGACTGGTGATGGTGATAATGGTAGTGGTGGTATAGACATTGTTTATGAGGTATCATCTCGATGATAACTGTAGATGATGGAGAGTGTATGATGAAGGTGATAATGGTAGTAGTTGTATAGACATTGTTTATGAGGTATCATCTCGATGATAACTGTAGATGATGGAGAGTGTATGGTGAAGGTGATAATGGTAGTAGTGGTGGTATAGACACTGTTTATGAGGTATCATCTCGATGATAACTGTAGATGATGGAGAGTGACTGGTGATGGTGATAATGGTAGTGGTGGTATAGACATTGTTTATGAGGTATCATCTCGATGATAACTGTAGATGATGGAGAGTGACTGGTGAAGGTGATAATGGTAGTGGTGATATGGACATTGTTTATGAGGTATCATCTCGATGATAACTGTAGATGATGGAGAGTGTATGATGAAGGTGATAATGGTAGTAGTGGTGGTATGGACATTGTTTATGAGGTATCATCTCGATGATAACTGTAGATGATGGAGAGTGTATGATGAAGGTGATAATGGTAGTGGTTGTATAGACATTGTTTATGAGGTATCATCTCGATGATAACTGTAGATGATGGAGAGTGTATGATGAAGGTGATAATGGTAGTAGTTGTATAGACATTGTTTATGAGGTATCATCTCGATGATAACTGTAGATGATGGAAAGTGTATGATGAAGGTGATAATGGTAGTAGTGGTATAGACATTGTTTATGAGGTATCATCTCGATGATAACTGTAGATGATGGAGAGTGTATGGTGAAGGTGATAATGGTAGTGGTGGTATAGACACTGTTTATGAGGTATCATCTCGATGATAACTGTAGATGATGGAGAGTGTATGGTGAAGGTGATAATGGTAGTAGTGATATGGACATTGTTTATGAGGTATCATCTCGATGATAACTGTAGATGATGGAGAGTGTATGATGAAGGTGATAATGGTAGTAGTGGTGGTATGGACATTGTTTATGAGGTATCATCTCGATGATAACTGTAGATGATGGAGAGTGTATGGTGAAGGTGATAATGGTAGTGGTGGTATAGACACTGTTTATGATGTGTCATCTCGATGATAACTGTAGATGATGGGAAGTGTAAAATGAAGGTGATAATGGTAGTAGTGGTATGGACATTGTTTATGAGGTATCATCTCGATGATAACTGTAGATGATGGAGAGTGTATGGTGAAGGTGATAATGGTAGTGGTGGTATAGACATTGTTTATGAGGTATCATCTCGATGATAACTGTAGATGATGGAGAGTGACTGGTGATGGTGATAATGGTAGTGGTGGTATAGACATTGTTTATGAGGTATCATCTCGATGATAACTGTAGATGATGGAGAGTGTATGATGAAGGTGATAATGGTAGTGGTTGTATAGACATTGTTTATGAGGTATCATCTCGATGATAACTGTAGATGATGGAGAGTGTATGGTGAAGGTGATAATGGTAGTGGTGGTATAGACACTGTTTATGAGGTGTCATCTCGATGATAACTGTAGATAATAGAAAGTGTGAAAAAATGTGAAAACAACCACAAATGTAAATACGTATCACCCAATGTGAAAAAAAGTACAACAAATAAGAAAACGCTCATGTGTGAAAAAGCGCGCCCACATGTGAAAACGCCCACAAATGTGAAAACCCCAAATGTGAAAACAACCACAAATGTGAAAGCCTATCACCCACAAATGTGAAAACAACCACAAATGTGAAAACAACCACAAATGTGAAAACAACCACAAATGTGAAAACAGCCACAAATGTGAAAACAACCACAAATGAGAAAACAACCACAAATGTAAAAATAACCACAAATGTGAAAATGGTTGTCGTGTTGGTAGCAATAATGCTGTTATTGGTGTTGGTGATAATGGCTATGTTGGTCACAATGTTGACAATGGTACACAGCGTTGATACGAATGATAATTGTTCGTGATATGAGTAACAAAAAAATAGGCATAGACTATTTTTTTGGATGAAGGTTATGATTTTAGGTATAATATCTGTGATGCGTTGTAACGTTAAAGTTTGGGATAAATTTCCAGGTTTCATGTTGGCCATTAAATAATGGCTATGTGGTGGCGGTGGTAATATGTTAATAATGTTGAAAAAGATAGTGATGAAGTCGTTGATGGTTTATTGTTGCCGGGAGGAAAGATGAGTACTGATAATCTAATTAGTATTATGTTGTGTTGTCATAGAGGCGATATGTTAGTTTGATCTAAATTCTTGACATTAGAAAGAACAGATTATGCCATCAATAAATTGCCACTCAGCACAGCAAGTTGTAAACAAGATCTGTTGCATATTATTTCAAACAGCTGATATTTGAAGTTATCCTGTTCATCTAAGTCCACTAGTTACATCTATTTTATTTATCTACTGAAATTGAATGAAGGAATTTTAAATACGTATTTTCGGAAGTCCATGTGTAACGCAATTACTATAAGTACTGGTTATGAATTTCAATAATGTTTGCGTTCATTTCCCACCGGCTATGAGGACAGCATGAGGGATGTAGCTCGGCACGATCTGCCGTGCTATGAGGACAGCATGAGGGATGTAGCTCGGCACGATCTGCCGTGCTGATATATAATTGAACTAAACAGCTATACAAATGCGAAGTAGCCTTTGTATATAACATTATATAGACCTACCCACTGTGACTTGATTATTATGATTGATTGGTCCACTTTAGGGAGAACACGCCCCCAACGCCACAGTAAAAAACAAACTGTCGTCCAATTTATGTATCATTCGGAGTCTTTGTGCTGACGGGGTTTTAAATGCCATAAACGTGCTTTGCGACTGAGTTCAAAAAGGATTATTAAAGCTCTGCGGATATTTACATTCGTCATAAATAACATTTGTCGAGAGAAAAAAAAAACATGTATGAGTTATGATCTATTTAGATGTTCTGAAAAACTAAGTTTTAATTCTGGAGGAAAAAAAATAATATTGTGCATCGTTTACAGTTTTGAGTTGATGCGAACGTCTCTTGAACAAACATTTTGCCTGAGGATATGCGATCCATCTGTCAACGGCTGCCGGTGACATAGACGTTTTTTTTTAAACTGTACTAGTCACGAATAATGCCATCATGCTAAGCACACGTACTTTTGTAAAAGTTGAGTTTACTTACCGACAATGACATATATAATTCGTAATAATAAAGGACACAAACGTGTACTACTGTAGGTATCTATACGGATATTAGGAATTTATTTTATGGATTTTTATGGTAGTAAAATTAAGCAGTGGTAAGTTGAATTAATTATTCGTAAGATTCACGTGTAATAAGATAATATACTTATAATTATATATAGTATAATTGTCAGTATGACATTTACAGAGTAGAGTGCTGTCTGTTATTCAGTTTACGAGATACATTCAATGTTTTGACCGTTCTAAATTTAGATATCAAGTGTACATACTATACTTTAAAATAGTGTAGGCCTATAATGTGAATTTTTTGTTTTTGTTTTCACACGCATCATCCAACAGAACTAGTCAATTACCTAGGAGAGTTTAACTATTTTATATTTATTTAGCATGCTTATAAACTCATTTGAGGCTTAGGGAGTGAAGTTACAACCCCCTGGAAATAGGTCAGATTTGAACCCTGGACCTAGGGATTGTAAGGCAAGCATGTCAACCTACAGCTTCACTAATTTGATGTTTCCTTTGCGGGTAGGCTTATGTTTAATCAGGACATAACACATACCGTAGTTTAAACATTCTACTGTACCTTATACTGTAATGTCAGATGTTTTGTATTGTACCGTATTACACATTATTAAAATAGATCGCCTGTATTCTTGCTACCCAACAATATGTTCCCTTAAAATGGCCTGGGTGGGCTGTAAAAGATATACCGTACTTCTTCTCGTTCATTTCACGAGAAAGTGTACCCTTAACAGGTGTGTCTCCCGCATAAAGAAGGGGTTGAACTATATCAATGTGGTACTGATCCAATCTTATGACACGCTAGTAGACTGGCAGGCGGAGATTGAAATGCGCCGTGCAGCATATTCCCCATACTTCCACAACCCCCTTCATATATTCTGCACTTGGCCTAGCTACTCCAGTTTTTATTGATTTAAACATGAAGAATGAACTTCACTTTCTCTTTAATCTAAATCAATTACCGTCTATACAGTTAATTGCAATATTCAGATTGAATGATGTATTTAATTGTTGTTGATGTATGTTGCTTTAAGAGCACAATTAGACCAAGGATTATCAATCATTCTATATCCATACACTGCACGTCACTAATGTTCAGTATAAACATCATCCTAACAGCAAAACATATTTAGCTATCTCATCAAACGCTCACTCGGCAAACATTATAGTAGGCATGTTAAGATGCATATTTTAGGCAAATCCTTCAAATTGTGATAATATTTTGAAACTTTGCACAGTTATTCATTAGGGTGTCAAAAACATGAAATGGAAGGGTTGCACAAAATTTGGTCAGGGGAAAGCCGCCATTTTGGATTTCAAAATGGCGGACCCCAAATTTTCACTTTTCAGGTATATCTCTGCTAAAAAGGCACCTAGAGTTCTGATTTTAGGTGCAAATTATATGGTAGTGGGGTCACCAAACATATTGGTATAACTAACATTTTGATTGCATGGCGGCCATATTTGATTTCAAAATGGCGGACCCCAAATTTTCACTTTTCAGGTATATCTCTGCTAAAAAGGCACCTAGAGTTCTGATTTTAGGTGCAAATTATATGGTAGTGGGGTCACCAAACATATTGGTATAACTAACATTTTGATTGCATGGCGGCCATGTTTGATTTCAAAATGGCGGACCCCAAATTTTCACTTTTCAGGTATATCTCTGCTAAAAAGGCACCTAGAGTTCTGATTTTAGGTGCAAATTATAATGGTAGTGGGGTCACCAAACATATTGGTATAACTAACATTTTGATTGCATGGCGGCCATGTTGGATTTCAAAATGGCGGACTTCAAATTTTCACTTTTCAGGTATATCTCTGCTAAAGAGAGTTCTGATTTTAGGTGCAAATGATATGGTAATGGGTAACTTCTTTGATTGCATTGCCGCCGGCGGCCATTTTGAACGTAGCTCAAACTGTACTGGCTTTACACTATTTGTTTATGTTTATAGTTACATGCATTTAACATGGACACTTATTGTAGGTCACATTTTCCCTGGCAACCACACAGCTCTGTATATCGTAAATCACTCTTTCTGCATTTACAGCGTCCAAGATCACAGTCGGTGTGTCCACAGCGAATTAAAACCTTTGTGACATCTGAGATGTGGAGCACTGTGGCGCAGTGGTTAGAGCATTGGACTTGCAATCAAGAGGTTGCTGGTTCAAGCCCGGTCGGTCACTGCAGTGTTGAGTCCTTAAAGCAAGATTCTTTATCCACATTGTTCCTCCTCACCCGGATGATAGAAATGGGTACCGGTATGTAAAAGGTACTGGGAACGTAAATCAGACTCGTTTGTGCAGGAGGAGTGGCTTACCCCCACAAACATACACACTTAGTGGAGTCTGGCTCAAACGCTAAAGAAATGGAGATGGCACCACGGCCATTATCATTAGCTTAGGTCTCGACACTTTACCTTACAGACAATGACATCCTATCGAAAACTGAAGTCATTCATGGCATCTTTTTCCAAGTCGGGTTAAATGTAGCTTTACCTTTTCCTTGAACAGATGAAGTTGTATCACAACCGCTAAAGGAATGAAAGAACAAGTAAGCGGCTGATGCTTGTGGTCCAAGAGAAGAAACAATCTCGTGTATTGGGATGTGCTTCCCCACTCCAAACTCGATCCAAAGCTCGTGGATCCTAGGTATTCTGTGGAAAGCTGACAATGCAATAACAATAACATCACTGTCTACAGTCTTGACAAGAATGCGCGGAAAAATTTCAGCGGCATGTTTAACATGAACAAACATACATTCATCTGCCTCTATGTTACATGGCATCAGCAGTTGTATATTTACAGACTGGTTTGTTGCAGCTCTGTCTCCTAGAGATCCTACAAACATTCCGTGATTTGTGTCAACTTCGATCAGTGACACGACTAGATTTGTTTTTCGATAGATAAATGACAGTTTAAAGTCTGGTACGCGTTCAAACCGCGTTTCTGGTGTAAGGAGGGTCGTTAAAGCCAGCGGGAGCATGCCCAACAATTGGACCACATTTTTTAGATTTGATGACAACAAATCAGAGTTGTTTTCATTTATTGTAACTGAAGTAGTAGAGAACATTGGCACAAATCACGGAATGTTTGTAGGGTCTTTGGGAGACAGAGCTGTAACAAACCAGTAAATATACAATCGCTGATGACATGTAACATAGAAGAGGCAGATGAACGTATGTTTGTTCACGTTAAACTTGCCGCTGAAATTTTCCACGCATTGTCAAGACTGTACACAGTGATGTTGTTGTCAGCTTTCCACAGAATACCTGGCATTCACAAGCTTCTGATCGAGTTTGGAGTGGGGAAGCACTTGAAGTACATCCCAATACACGAGAATGCTTCTTTTCTTGGATCACAAGCATCAGCCGCTTACTTGTTCTTTCATACCATTAGCGGTTGTGATAGAACTTCATCTGTTTAAGGAAAAGGTAAAGCTACATTTAACGAGACTTTGAAAAAGATGCCATGTATTACTCCAGTTTTTGAGAGGATGTCATTGTCTGTAGGGCTTGTTAGTGAAACAGACACAGATTATCTAGAACAGTTTGTTGTAAGTATGTCTACTGCAGAACATTTAATGATGCAATACGATATCTTTTTACAACAAGAGAAAGACTATTGAAAATATCCACCAACATCTGCGGCATTAAGAGAACATGTGAAACGGAAGCCAGGAAGTGGTACGACTGTCTAGATGCATTCAGGGTTGGACAGGACCCAGCGAACTGGGGATAGAGGAAGGAAGGCAACAAATTTAGTCCAGCTTGGAGTTCATTGCTTGGAGAAATTTCAGATGTCACAAAGGTTTTAATTCGCTTTGGACACACCGACTGTGATCTTGGATGCTGTAAATGCAGAAAGAGTGATTTACGATGTACAGAGCTGTGTGGTTGCCAGGGAAAATGTGACCTACAATAAGTGTCCGTGTTAAATGCATGTAATTATGAACATAAACAAATAGTGTAAAGCCAGTACGGGTTGAGCTACATTCAAAATGGCCGCCATGCAATCAATGACGTTATACTAATATGTTTGTTGACCTCAATATTATATTATACTTTGTAGGCCTACCTAAAATTATAACTGTAGGTACCGCACTGAAACATTTTGAGTTCGCCATTTTGAAATTCAAAATGACCGCCATGCAATAAAAATGTCAGTTAAATACCAATATGTTTGGTTACCCATTACCATATAATTGGCACCTAAAATCAGAACTCTGTACCTTTTTAGCAGAGATACCTGAAAAGTGAAAATTTGAAGTCCGCCATTTTGAAATCCAAAATGGCCGCCGTGCAATCAAAATGTTAGTTATACCAATATGTTTGGTGACCCCATTAACATATAATTTGCACCTAAAATCAGAACTCTAGGTGCCTTTTTAGCAGAGATATACCTGAAAAAAGGAAATTTGAAATCCGCCATTTTGAAATCCAACATGGCCGCCATGGAATCAAAATGTTAGTTATACCAGTATGTTTGGTGACCCCACTACCATATAATTTGCACCTAAAATCAGAACTCTAGGTGCCTCTTTAGCAGAGAAATACCTAAAAAGTGAAAATTTGAAGTCCGCCATTTTGAAATCCAAAATGGCCGCCATGCAATTAAAATGTTAGTTATACCAATATGTTGGGTGACCCCATTACCATATAATTTGCACCTAAATTCAGAACTCTAGGTGCCTATTTAGCAGAGATATACCTGAAAAGTGAAAAATTTGGGTCCGCCATTTTGAAATCCAAAATGGCGGCTTTCCCCTGACCAAATTTTGTGCAACCCTTCCATTTCATATTTTTGACACCCTAATGAATAACTGTGCAAAGTTTCAGAATGTTATCACAATTTGAAGGATTGGGTCACTTAACAGGCCTACTATTAGGCCTAATGGCATGTTTCTACATTTAAACCAACATTATACATTGATGTATGTAATAACCCTGTGTTGTGGAAATGATATTATGATGGCTATTATGCGTACATAAGGGTGAGGAAAAGAACTTGAAAAGTGTAAGTCCAAATCTATATTAAAGTTAGTCTATTGTTGTAGGATAAACAATATGAACCTACTGTATGGGCGGGAATATCTTAGATAGGATGCGCCACTTCTCTCTTCTTCGGGATACATACATGTTTGTTCTCTCTCCTCTATACACAACCCACTTGTATTTCATTCGATCTTTCAATTTTTTCATCAATGTTTTAAAATGTATAATATGCATGTCTATAAAATGTTTTAAATGTTTATTTATACCCTCAGGCCTACTCTATAAAAAATGTAAAGTAATTTTTTTTTTGAAAATTATAAGTAGTGGGTTACTTTCAAATCATATTATTATTAAAATATTAAACATAATAATTTGAAAGTAACTCACTGAATGTTTAACTAATTTATTTGAATCTCACTGGAGTATTACAATGAAAAAACGAAGACTACAATCGTATGAATTTGTAATTTTTTATTTATAATCATTCATTTAGGGCTTGCTCGTCACAAGGTCTTTTGATTAATAAAATTTCTGTTTTTCATCTGACGTTACTTTTTGAGTTTTGCCCTCTTCCTTTCATTTTACAATTTATATTGGATATTTGTTATTTTACTGTTAAAGAAATAAATGTTAATTTGATTTGAATTGAATTGAATTGACTATGATAAGGATCATAATGGAAATAAAGAACAATTGAAATTGAATTGAAAAATGAATAAAACTCCCCAAAGAGGCCCATGTAAAAATGTTAACAGAAAAGTAAGGGGAAAATAGGATTAAGAGGAAAATTGTATTGACACATCACAATCCTGCCTAAACAGAGCAAAATGGAATAAAATAATGGAAAGCGTCAGATGATGATGAGGTTTAATATCTGTTTTCTTACTTTAAAACTTCTGGATTATAAAAATGATAAATTAACAGTTGTATTTCCTCACACAGCTGATATTCTCCTCATTGTGTCCATACGTGATTAGTAATGGGCATGATGCACTTAACGACTTCAATCATGGATAGAGTGACTGAGATTGTTTACACAAAACGCGAACAAGGATTTAATTAAAACGACAGTTAAGATGCATTTATTAATTAAGGAAAATATCAGATGATCTTTGATCTGTAATTCAGATATTACCCTATAATGCTAAAATATATTTTTTAGGATCGTGCCGCCGCGGTCTAACAATCACCAAAGCAGCGGCGGTCGAGAAAGTGCCGCGAACCATAAAAGCCGCTGTTGCGCTTTTGACACGAACGCACACAAAGTGTGAACTATTTCATAACACAAGCCTAATCTTGATTTGTAGGGGTTGCGGACAGTATAGCACTTTAGTGCTGACACAGCCCAATGTGTCAAATAAATGAATGACTAATATCATAACACATAGGCCTACAATAAATAAATAAAATGACCTATTCACAGATTTTTAATTAATTTTTATTTTTCATGTTTTTGGGGTCTGGCAGTCAATGGGTTTTGGTTGAATTTAACCGTTTTATTTCGGTATTTTATAAATGACAATAATTATTATTTTTTTATGGTTATTTTTTTTTTTACGGAAGTGATTAATTTTGTTAAAACTAAAAGTGGCCTATTCAATGTATGATTTTATTAATCTTCATCTTTAAACTAAATTATGTACAAAATATAAAAGTGACATAGGTAATACAGGATTTATAAAAAAAAATGAACTAAACATTTCCATTGTTGCTTTCCCTTATGATATAGTGTTGCTTCTTCTGACTATAACCGTCATCCCATAAGTTGGACACACACTATCTATTGTCATTGTTTGTAAAAGACAAACCATGTAACAGAATAGAAATGTCGAACCTTGTACATAACTGTATATGGCATCTCCTCACACTAACACTAGAGACGCAAGACAAGGACGTAACGCAACGTAAGTTAGTTGACCAATGACAAGCGATGGATTATTCAAACTGACACTTGTTATTGGTCAACACGCTTGCGTTGCGTTTACTTCCTTGCGTTACGTCCTAGTGGGAACTAAGCTTTAGGCATGATGCCGTACGGACCACGCTTTGATCATTTACAGTAAATTTGGTTATAAATTTGACGAGTTTCTATAGTACATTTTTGTATAGTTAGGCCTACCCTAGATAGACCTACACAAGATCCAATATTTCTCCATTCCCATGGAAATGAATCACCAAAATAACATTCGTTATATCCGATGCGAGGCAGGAAATGAGTAATTCACGAAGTTATAAAAAAACCCCATGATAGCCCCTTATACAACCCCAGGCCCGATGTTATTGACAGGCACAGTGTCATAACACAGTTGGTATTTTTGACTCATAAACTAATGACTGTTCTGTTTTTAATAGATTGACTCATCTAATAATGAAGTGTGAACTAAGTATAATCTGAATCTACCCGATGATTGCTGCTTGATGACTGCTGCTTGATGACTGCTGGTTGCATAGCTTTTGGATATACATGCTTTATTTCATTGCACTCATCAGCCAAGCAAAAAACCATAATTAAAAGCTGCTGATAGAACTCCAATACACGCAAGACAACATTATCTACAAATGTTATATTGTTACTCTTATTCTCGGCGATAAAGGCGTTGTGAGTTATACAAAAACAATTGACGTTATAGACAGATAACATGGGCGCGGCAAATGGTAAGCCACGCCCCACAATAAGATCGGCTGTCGAAGTAGTTGATCAATCAGATGAGGAAATTGATATTATTGATTTGGAATATTCTGATTATTTTGACGATGTGTTTGAGGACAATGAACCGGTCAAACACGGAACACTCAGGAAAATACGATTGTGGGATTTTCCGTATTCGTCTCCAACTAAAAATGGAAAAAGAGCCGCAAGTGAAAGCGGTGGAATTGCATTCACAAGACGAGGTAATATACTAAAATTACATTCCAATAAGTATATAGGCCTATAAAAATGTATGATATCGGTTAATGACATACTAATGTTGTTGATCTAGTTTAGAGATGGAATGGTATTATAAAAGATAATGAACAACCCCTCATTTGCGACACTCCTATTAAAGGAACACTTAGGATCCCTAAGATTTGTTGTTAATAGGTAATACTGTTTAATAATCAATATAGTGAACATATGAGACATCCACGAAGGGGACAATTTCCCTTGAAATGCCCGGGTTGAAATGGCAGTTTTGAATACAGGCGTTAATACAACCCATTTTGGGACACCTCTATATTCAGGGTACATCCTTATCAAGGAGAAACAACGAGGGATATTGTGTTGTGTCCCGAAGGTGCCCTCCCCACACACACGCACATCCCTGTTGTGGCTGTATTGTAAACTATGGTTAAATAGGCCTACTTCTTAAGCTTTTTATGAAATACGGCGGAGCAATACTGTGTGTAATGAAATTATATGGTTTAAAGGTTATATACATAAACCCGGTTAAATCAGACCTTGTGATCTTGATACTTTTTATTATCACATATACAAGCCTTTTCATAAAATGATAAATGATAAATCCGGGTTAATTTTTGAAACATTTATGTATTTACTTCTTCGGAAATACCTACTGGTAACTGAGTATTTAAGATCACATGACCTGTACGCCATTCCCTCCTGATTAAATCCATTACTTTTATGGACAACTTAAAACTTATGCTCACTGTTGTGTACCCACTTTTTAATTAATTGTGTTCACACGCACTGTAGAGTTAAAGCGTGATAGAACGGATTTAAGCTGAATCATGGCATGCAAGTGCATGTGGATATAATAAGCATAACTCCGGTATACCTCTGATAGGTTTCAGAGGTAATTATAACATTATACCACAAACGCAGAACAACAAGGGAAGAGTGTAAATTCATTCTTGCCATGGTTACCGATTGACGCACCGTTAACTACGATGTAAACACCACTTGTACATAATATTTACAAAATTATAAACGCATTGTAACAACATTAATAAAATGTCAATCAGAAAATGAAGTATCTAGTATCAATAAGTCATCTCACAAAACAAACGCGTTGTGTGAATTATTGATGTTGAAATTATGATAAAAGAAATGTCGGTAAATTAGCTCGGGCAAAGTTTAAGTGTTGGTAAATACGAGGCTGGTCTGACACGTCTGCCATTGTACCCACATTTGACAAACCTATCCGGAACAACTAACTTCTCTGAACACAAATAACGCAGTAGTTTTTCAGTGGAGGGGAAAAATAGGCTTGACTTAAAGATAATCCTTAATGGTAAGAACTTAAGGAGGTAAGGTAAAATGAAGAACTATTATATTAATTGTCTTGACTTAGTTGGCCGAATTACTCAGCAGGTGATTGTCACTTAAATGTTCGTCTATGAGTAGGCCAACGGTAACTTACGTCGTCTGAAGATTGTACATGCGGTAATATACAGTTTGTAATGTCGTCTGAATAGTATTCGTCTGAAAAAATAGGGGTTGTGACTTTCGAAATGTGTTATCAGGCCTTATGTTTTCCAACATGTGACTTACGGCAAACATGCAATCAAGGTCGAATGAAATGTATCTATTTGGTATGTTTGACGTATCGAAGTCCAATAAAGAAAACTTAGAATTTAGCAAATTAAAGAAAAATTTCTTTCTTGATTTCCTAGGTCTTTACTCAGAGTCAGACGTCATCACTCCACCTAAGCCAGACTATGGTACAATTCTGAACCACGGTCGCAAGAGAATTCAATCTGCCAAAGAAGCTCGAAGCAATTCTTCTAAACGATCTAATCTTCTAAGGAAACTTTTCACCAAACCCGAGAAAAAATCTGACCCAGATTCAGATGTCTACCAAGCAAACGCCTTTCGAAGACATCATATACCTTCTTCTAGCGCAATGGGAACGTGTTGTAGTACTTCAAAAAGCATTTCCAGTTTGTCCACACGTCAAAGTGAAACTTTCGCGAAAACATTTCCACATAAAAGAGAGTGTTCAGGAGAGCTTTCACAAAAACTTGAAGAAAATTCCAATAAAAGTGAATTTGAAACTAAATTAAATTGTAATGATGAAAAAGCTTCTTATAAAAGAGAGTTCGAAGGAGGAGTATCTTATGAAAGAGAAATTGAAAGAGCTTCTCATAAAAGAGAGTTCGAAGGCGTTACACGCAAACCATCGAGACCTCAAGATAAAAACTCAGAAAATGACAAAAATCAATCCAACATTGTACGTCTTTCAAATGGCGGAAATACTGGTTACTCAAATGGACAAAACAGTACTGATATTTGGGTAGGACGTGAATCTCCTAAGCAAAACAAAATTGAACAAACTCATGATTTAATGATAAATGATGACCGTTTAAAACATGTGGATGGTAGACATAAACCTAGGCCTCTACCAAGAACTTTTATTAATAACGGAGCAACAGAAGCAAGGAATTCGTCAAGTGCCAGTGTTAGGAAAATATATATGCAACAGAACAACTCCCACCGACAACGGAAATTAACACCTGCTGTTCCTTTAACAGTACCAGGATTTAAAGGTAAGAACAAGAATTACCCTCATGACAAAGATGCTGTGTCTCTATTAAAATCGTCCACACGTTGAACGTG
This sequence comes from Antedon mediterranea, assembly GCF_964355755.1. Taxonomy (NCBI): domain Eukaryota; kingdom Metazoa; phylum Echinodermata; class Crinoidea; order Comatulida; family Antedonidae; genus Antedon; species Antedon mediterranea. The sequence goes on from NC_092671.1 coordinate 25,794,633, forward strand.
TGGTATATGTTTTTTAAATGTATAATACACTGTGTTTTGTTATATTCTAAACTTTTGTACAAACATACTCGTACTGTATTTAATCCAACAAATATAAAAGTCATTCTATATACATCGGTCCAAAAATCAAAGTAATTGACAGGACTCGGAGTAGCATAGACAAACTATCGTCTTAAAACTAGTTACAATTACTCTAACAATTAATCCTATGCCATGGTTTCCACTACAGAGTTAGGGTTACGCAAGGACGTACAGTAAGCGCAACTTAAGTTAATGTTGGGTTCCCACTCTAGAGACGAAACACGAGGACGTAACGCAACGTATCTGATTTGACCAATCACAAGTGGAGGATTATTCGAACTGTCATTTGTCATTGGTCAACTCGCGTGCGTTTCGTCTACGTCCTTGCAGAAGCATCATACAGTGTATAAAAAATGATTTTCAAGATCCACTGAGTATAAAACCGGACGGAAAGTAGTACACAGAATGAATACGCGTGTAACTTTCATGATACAATAATTCAACCCATCGACAGCATTTGACATAATGCTTTTTCCAACCGTAGATCACAGTATAATACATTGATTTGATAGGATACGAATTGATAGCGACGATGTTTGCACATTACAAAATTAATAAAGTTGTCGCTGTCAAACCACATTCATTATTGATCCCGTATACACGTTGCATATTCCAATAATATAAGCAATATAACAACAATAAATGACTGTAAACATTTAACATTTTATATTGAATGTTGTGTTATAATGAATATGAGAACTGATAATACGTCATAAAACTTCGTCTAAGTAAATAGTTTTACGAACAAAATATTCCCTGTAATAAGACTTTTATTAATGCATCATGTATTATCCTCGCAAAATATTGATGCCATTTTGTTGTCAATATGAAATAATTTAATAATTGTCGAGGAGCCCTTCTGAATCAAGCTTCCTGGCTTAAAGAGTTATCTTCTGCTATACCATAATAGTATAATTATTTAGTTTCTGTATGATTTTGTTAATTTAATAGTATAATGTATTGTATTGTGTATATTATGGATAGCAATAAATAAACAAACAATAACACGTAAACAAATTTGTATAGAACCATTCGTATTATACTGATACATATATGCTTAGCAACAAGCATTTCTAAAATACAAGAATGATATCCATAATATATCCTAAAAACTGTTACAGGAAAAATGGTCGTAAAATGAATGAATTTGTTTTCAATTCAATTTGATTTCGGAACAAGTCCATATCAACAATATACAATAACAACAATACAAATAAATAGTTCCAAAAAAGATTCGACTACAAACAAGATATGAAAAGTACTGTCAAAAGAGATTATTATGAACGTAGCAGTTGGAGGTCCATTTCCTATACAGAAGTTGTAAGCATTCGAGAATTAACACAAGAGTGATAAGTGAATAGCAACTATTGTCAATCTTAGGTTTAAACATTAGGCCAATCGTAACGTTCGAAAGAAACGTAATTTAAACATTCAGATGTAAGCACAAACTTTCCGGACATTGTGATTTCACTACTGGGAGATGAACTGTCTCCACTCTGCCTTCTTTAGACGGAAACACTATGCATCCCCCGCCCCCCCCCCCCCCGCCTACCCTAAACTATAAAACTATAACAATATGCATGATGGTGATGTTTACATAATTGTTCCAGCCATCTATGTAGACCTGTTATTTATGATATTTTTGTTCAGACATATTACCAGAATTCTGGTGCATGCGAGGAGAACAGTGTTTTTAACATTTGTATTTTAACATAATTATCTTTAAACACAGCCCCTTTGCGGCAGAGTAGTCTTCCTCCAGTTGGTGACGTAGAAGAGTTGTTATTTGAACGTGACAACAGCAGCCAGAGCAGATCAAGCAAAAGTACACCAACAAAAGGTGAGACAGTTTATGGTTTTGATATAACCAAAATAAACAAGAAATATTTCTTACAAAAAACGCCGCGTAACTTTTTGACTGGACAGTTGTAAGAACAGTCTTCATTAATCTAATATAATAGGTCGGCCAATCAAAACGCAAGTGAACAATTGAGACTTTACTTGTGATTTATGTCATTGGCCTGTCAGCACAGTCGTTTCTTTCTAGAATTAAACGCACAAACTTGTATTGGGAATAATGTATGTTTATGTGGTTATTACTATCGCATTTAGGTATTGATAATAATAATAATATGGCTTTTGAATATATAATTACTGTCTGTAGAATAACATTTATACATTTTCGGTTCGCGATGAAAAGTTATATGAATGGATTTGTAATATAGGTATTTATAATAATAGTATATGGGTTGTATTATTGCTAAGCTATCACCAAATCGCGTTATAACATTATTTCTCAGGGTTTTTTGCACCATTGATCAATACCAAACGCGTATCTGTATTATAGTTTTTAATGAATCATTACATTACTAAAAATACCCAATTAAATCAATCGCGTCAGTCCAATTCCGACTTATGTTTCGATCAGATAGTTCTGTGTCTACACTGTCCCAACTAGTTTAACAAAAAAAGTGTGATGTGCCCAAATAGGGTAGTGATATGCCCGAATATCGTAGTGATATGACATCGTCATGTCTATATAATATGGACACATCATATTTAGTTTGATAGTATAGACAGAGCTTAAGGATTATATTAAAAAAATGTTTTCTTACATTTTGAAAAAAAAGTATTTATTTGTTTATAAGCCCAATTTTCCAGTCTTAATTTTACATTTTGAAAAAAAAGTATTTTATTTGTTGATAAGCCCAATTGTGCAGTCTTATTTTACATTTTGAACGAAAGTATTTATTTGTTGATAAGCCCAATTTTTCAGTCTTATTTTACATTTTAAACGAAAGTATTTATTTGTTGATAAGCCGAATTTTCCAGTTTAATAATAATGACCCCTTCCACAGTGCTTATACCATATACATTTTACATGATATTGACCGTGGGTTCTTTACGCCTCTGATGCATTTGTTTTTATTGTACCTTTTTAATAAATTATTATATGTTTAGGCCAAATCACACCCAATTTAATGAAACGGTCAGATTCTGATTTCAATTGAACGAAAGTAGTACTGTATTATTCATTGATAAGCCAAGGGTCCCATGGCGTTAGCCGATATCTTGAGCATTTGACTCATGTCAACCTGTGACACAAATCATTCTTCAAAATCTAAAAACCTCACACGTCTTTTTTGTGAGTGATACACTATGGATATGCACACGGAAATAATATGTGGACATTGCAAACAATCATAGGCCTACAGTAACAAACATAACATGGCTAATAAGCATAGCATTCAGACTGGTTTGTTTTCTAGTGGATTTTTATTTACTTTAGCATGTAGAATAAAACTAGTAACAGTGGCTATATTAATAATTATACTGATTATCCTTGATGTTATCGCGTCTAATAATAAAATATTTTGTTGTTGATAAGCCCAATTTTGCAGTCTTAATAATGACCCTTCCACAGTGCATTTTACATGATATTGACCGAGGGTTTTTACGCCTCTATAGCCACTGATCAATACCATAATTAATGTACTTTTTTTTAATGAAAATTGAAATGTGTTTCAACATACCCAATTCAAAAAACGGTCCGTTTTCGAGTTCAATCTTTTGATTAGAGAGGTTGGAGTTTCATTTTGAACGAAAGTATTTATTTGATTGATAAGCCAAATTTCTAGTCCTAATGATTTGAGATTCAACGGGTTTTGCTTTCAATTGTATAATAATATAATTATATATTATATATAAATATAATATTAAGTATAATTATGAATTCACCAACACTTTCAGGCCCAATAACAATGATCCCGGGCCCGAGTTTTTGTAGACTGGACTTCCATGCACAGCCACATGTTAAGAAATATGAATCTCTTTATGAATTTAATATGGTTCGAAATGATATTACACAACAACGATTAGACAGCAACTGTGCAAGAGTCCAACTAATAAAATCGGAATGATCAGTTAATTAAACATTTACAGCATAAGGCCCATACACTAGGACGATAACGATCGACGATAAATAGACAAATATGCATTTTTAATACATAAACCAAAAGAAATATAAACAATTCCTTTGATGAAAATTATATTTTCACACGTCCAATAAAATGACGTCATGATTAGTAAGACCATTAATATCGTGACAATACAGCGATTTTATTGTTTTTATTTATCATGACGTCATTTGATTGGAATTTGAAAAACATTATTTTTATCAAAGACAGCATAAATGATTATCCTATAGGTCTAGAACGAAAACCTTTCTAATTTCTTTTGGTTTATGTAAAAAAAATGCATGCTATATATTTATCGTCCGTCGTTATCGTCATAGTGTAATTGGGCCTTTATACAAAAAAAATAAATTGATTACGAAGTTACATGTCATTTTCACCTATCACCAAAAAACTAACACTAATTAATTGTTACGAAGCCAATTTATATTATATATTTCATTAAATCTGAACTTTACGGTAAATGAAGAGTAAGTATCAGTTAATATGAATAATATAACTAGTAAGTCTATGAACTTGCGTCCAGACACAGAACTGTGACATTACTATCATAAATGTTGAAACCACTTATAAAACCTTTTTTTAAAGAAAATATAATTGTGTTAGGAGAAGGCTAATAAACAAATAGATAATGTACAAACCTTTTTCTGGATTAATTAATGGAGCAGGCGTTATAATAATCTGCTGCTGCTACCTAGACTGATTGTTCACCTTCTGACGATAATTGATTAGACCCCCCCACGGCATCTGATAACCAAAAAAAAATTTACCAGGACTGTTTCAATGATTTAATATCTGACGGCGTATTATTATAACATTGGCCTAGATTGACAGTCAAAAGAAAGTCATTGTAAATACCTCCCTTTATGTTGACAGAGCCAAAATAAAGTTTTGACCATTATCGAATGATTATTTGACAGTGACTTATTATAACACCGGCCTGGTTGACAGCAAAAACGAAGTTATTATTTATTGAACAAGATTTTACAGATTTCCGTCTACATCTCAATAATACTGTATTATCAGCAAAGGCTTTCATATAGACTCTCTTCTCCCAGACGTTTTTTGGGTCCAGCAGCTACCTATAAATTATAGTCGAGTTTCCAAATTCACAAAACTGTCAGCCTTAGATACTAAAGCTACCGCTATGAAACAGCTTATTAATGAATGTGTCCTCCTGGGACATAGCTGGCTAGAGCCGCGGCGCGAAAATAATAATATTAATAATAAGCTAGAGCCTAATGTAAAATAGGCTTAAAGGCCGCCGTTGCACAATGAACAACTCCCACGGGAAACGACACACGTCAAACGTCAAAACGAACCGTCATTTTTACGTGACGAACTCAATAATAATTTATTTTGAAGCTACACTTTTAAAACAGTGGCACACTTCTTGAATGAAGGTGCGTCCAGAGAAAGAAAAAAAAAATTATTGAACAATAGTCCTATTTACAAGGAAACTTTAACTAAATTATGTACAAGATATAAAAAATAACATTAACAAAAGTAATACAGGATCTAAAAAGCAAAGAACTAATCAATTTGTATTGTTGATTTCCCTTCTTTTTTTCCATGCCCGTTTGGTAAAACAAAATCTATCGAATGCAACTTCAATATTTATAGGAAGATCAAGTACGGGTGAACCAAGAACATACATTAATGTTTGGTCTATTGTTCCATTATTAAATTGGTTTAAACATCAATTGTATTCGATAGATTTTGCTCGAGTATTGCCAGTGTGACGTGTAGGAGGCGTCATTTCCAACTCTCCGACTCGCTTCGATTTGTTTGACGCTTGCCGCGTGCCGCTTCGCGTGTAAAATGTCGAAGAACACATTTTAGTGGTTGCGAGACGTGGTTTGTTTCATTTTTAGAATTGTTATAGAACCTTTATTTTGTTTAAATAATTTTTCTTCTTCTCTTATCCTTCTAATTGTAAACAACGAATCTCAATCACAAATCGAGTATCCGATGTTTTTACTGTATATTTGTAATAATTTTATTTACAGTTAAAACCAGGCCACCGCCTATTCAATATCATTTAAATTCATCACCATGTTCATCTAGCTGGCCTAGCCTATCAAATGGTGACGGATATCAGCATCATATACCGCCGCCTTCCACTCCACCACATAAAAACCTGCTATCACCTTCGCCGAAGCATCTGCTAGTTTCTGCTCGACACAATCACATGCTTCCTAAAAGAAAACTAGTTCGAAAACTTACTCCTATTATTCTAGAGGTTCCAAAGAATTTGGAAGGCAAGTATTTTTTAATAATGATCCTCAAATTCGCCATGATATTTAGCCATATATTTTTTTTTTCAAAATCACCATTTATCTTTATTTATCATCCTCATTATCATACATTTATATAAATAATACACCCGATATGCACTTTCCGTATAAAGTCAGTGACTATCACAAGTCATCGAGTATTACAAGTATTTAAAACTTGACTTGCGATAGTCAGTTAGACTTTATCTACTGACAGAATCGGGTAAATAATATGACGGATATCAAAACTTAAAACAATCGACACCTTAACATTGACCTGTTGTGTTTGTGTTCTTTTTAGAAACGTTGTGTGTGCACCACAATCTTGCCTTGCTTTACTAGTTGTTTCGCCATTGCAGACACTATTTCAATTCAATTTGTATTCATATCTAAAATTACTATCTCTGAACATTGCAGGTCGTAACAATAGTTTATCTTCCGATGAAGAGGATGAGACACACCAGTTCCTCCATAACGGTGTCTACGGGTACGAGAGCATGGTAGAAGGAACACCAAAGTCCAACGGCTACGGACCAAGCGACGAATATAGAGAGGAGTTGAAAAACACGGTCGACGAACTGATAGACCAGTTGTCACCGACGATCATGGGGGACGAGTTCATCGACAGACCTTACGGGCGACGAAGCCCATCGTACTGGCGAAAGCAACCTAGCCAGGCGCGAAACTTTGTATTTCCGGAGGTACGGCGTGTTGAAGAAGATAACGGCAAATTAGAGACAACCTTTCCACCAACAAATGGATATAGTGGAGATGCGTCTCCATCGGTATGTAAATAAATGTTCAATAAATGATGCTAAGATGATGACGAAAATATCACATACTATAACAACGCCTACAATATGTTTGATAATGTACCATGTACAATAATGGTTAGGCCTACTATAAAGGATCACCGACACGTGATTATGCATAGTTGGCTTGGTGGTTATGATGCTTGACCACCACTCCAAAGATCCTGGGTTCAAGTCCCGTCACATGTCACATTTTCTAAGGACAAAATTACAACTCCACTCCCAAAGACTGGTAATAAGACATGTTTGTCTTGTGAACCTCTGAGGGTCCCTAATGATCAGAAATTGCTGGATGGATCACCCTCATTAAATATGGTAAAAAAAAAGAAAACAGAAAGAATACGTTTTAGAATAGAAAATCTAACTATAAAAATATATACTGTATATTCACTCTAGTACCATAGACAAAGTATGTAATATTATAGTATCACATGTACATCATGCGATATTCTATAAGCCTACATTGCTGTTGATATTCGGCAAAGAGTATGCCGACTGGGAATCGGCTATTGAACGCCATTCTAGTGATCTGAAGGTCCCATTGAAGATTTCTCAAAATGTAGGCCTACGGTACTGACGATGCTGATGATGTAATGTTTAAAATGTTAACAATATCACTGATCAAAGGCACCACGTCAATAATAATTTAATGAAACATTCAGTCAACTTGGTTGAACTGGCATTTTGCATATTAATTACTATCTGGAATTAACAGACAATGTAATGATTTTTCAATGAGCAATGTTAATATACTCGTTTTCTTTTTCTCTTAAGTTGGCACCGTTAAATCCTAAAGTTCATCGACGGAAAATAACACCGGCGCTTTCCGTTCATCCACCTCTTTATAGATTAGGTACGGTATAAAGTTGTTTAATTACGCATTTGTTTGGTTTTGTGTTGTTTTCTGTTCTTTTTTTTTTGGCGTTTTTGTATGTAGCCAAAGAAAATCGTTATATTAATTATATAAACTAGATGGTACGCTCGCTTCGCTCGCGTACCATCTAGGTCGTGCCCACAGATGGTTCTCGAATAAACAGTAATTTCAGCGTAGCAAAACTGGCGATTTCAAATGTACGTACCGCAGGACTATAATACATTGTCGTTTACAGAAACGAATAAATAGACACGATGATTTATGTAGTCAACTAAAATTAGCACCCTGTGAATTACTTCCGAGGAGAAACTTATCAAAATGAGTCCAAATTTTTGATTTGGCCTCATTTAAAGAAATCCAATTTGTGTTTTGTATGTAACATTAGGGTTGAGGGATGGGAAAGCGGATAGGTACAAAGAGGAACAATTTTTAAATATATTCTTTATCAACTCAGTAACGAAATATTTTGTTCTTTTTTTATAGGCCTATAAATACTATACCTCTAAATACAGTAAAACATTTGAGATTTAATAAATAATACTTTGTTAAAACTGTCACTGTCATAATCGATTGAAATATTAAAGTACATGTCACGATACACCACTACGACGTTTATATTTTTGGTAATTATTAATTAATACAAACGTTGAGAAGGAACTGTCAGTATAATATAAAGTTTATTTGTATATAATAATGTGTTTATATATCTAACAGTACAGCCTATCCACAATCTCAGTAATAAAGTTTATTTGTATATATTTTTATATTACATCTAACAGTACGAACATTCACAGTAAGAAATTTTCGATTCAAATGAGGTATTTACAGTATTGTCAAAGTATTGCAAGTTTATTCTCAAAGGGCCCATATATTTACCTACCGTATGTGTTAAACCAGGGGCTCATAAATTTACCTACTTGTGTTAAACCAAACTCTGGCAGACTGAGAGATTGGGATGTTCCATTCATCGCAAATCAATACATTTGTATAAACGTATATTAAATCTATCAAAATAGTATTTTTTTAAGAAAATCGGCCTGTCTTCAACATTATGATGGTGTACTCTAGCTGTTCAACCGGTTTTCAGCTATTAAAAACAATTATCGTAGGAGGAGATAGGAAAATGCGAAGCCTCCTCGCATTTTTGTGGCGGGTATTTTTCAAGATGGACATCCATTAGACAGTGTATACCACGATCGGAAAACACCTCTATTTGGGGCAAATCGTTGAACCTAAATTCGTTTTAATCGTCAATAACTAATTATCTAACTTAATTTAATTAGTAAACAGGGTTACATCAGGTGGTTAAAATCAGTACCGAAAGTACGAACCAACTTTATATACCATCGAGTACAAATTCTAGAAGTAAGGCGCAATTTACCGAATTTTGCCCTTACGTAAATTTATATATAGATAATAATTATTAACTAGGCCTAATGGTATTAGGCCAGTTTTACCGGCGTTCATTGTGTAGTGGGCCGAATACTAATGGTTGATTAAATTAGGATTAGATGGATACTAAAACGTTATGAGAGCCGGTAGCATAATCTATTTTTGTTGCCTATATGTATACGTGTTTGGTTTTTTTTATTTGTGTTATTTTTTGAATGACAACAATAAACTATACCCAACTACTACCTATCTGTCTGTATGGCTGTTCGTCTGTCTGTCTATCTGTCAATAATATGTATGTATGTCCGTCTATCTGTCTACACACACACGCACACAAACTACTTTTCATTCATGTTATTCACCTACTGTATTAGTTTATAGAACATACTTGACGTGCATTACAAAACATCAAACTTTATTCTTTTTTCCTTTTATATATACAGATCAGTCTAAGATGGCATTCAACTCGTTTGTCGAAGACGAAGATCAATTCTAGGCAGGATATTCCAATAAAAAAACATCAAAACAAGTGAAGTGAATTTATGGCAAATAGAATGTTATGAGTTTTGTTGACGTAGGTTGGGTATTGGAACGTGAGCCTATTCATTTCTGTATTCGAACCAGGGCAAAGTGTTATAATGATTAATGATTAATTGTTACAAAAGGCATATAGAACGGTATACAAACATATTAAAGCGGAAGATACGTATTTAACTAATTGTTTATCATACAGAGCTAGCTGTGTTGTCTACGTTTACACTGAGGCTACCGGAGAAAAAGTCATCATCGTTACGTTTTTTCACCACTAATGTACGTTTAGACTCAGTGTGAAACACTACACCCATGTTCACGCCACCGGGCCATAATCAGAAGCTCAGTGTGAACGAATGAAATTCTGTTCAATAAACACAATTTTACTCTTAGTTTGTTAAACAGAGCCAATTCATAATTGTTAGGTCAGCTTTAATTTTTTAAACGGGTCAGTGGCCGAAGTTTTATTTTTTAAGGATAACGATAAAGAAAAGTATTTGTGTTGTAAACATTAGGCCATGTGTATTGTATCTTATATAGGCCTAAGTGTTTTATAAAAGCACTCCCGGCCAACTTTGAATAGGTATTAGACCTAGGCCTTAAATGGTATACAATGTGAAGATATGTATCTTCAGAGTCCTTAAAGTGTCTATAGATACCATATTATAATAGGGCTTATTTCAGTTGTCTCATTTGTTTTGTGTCACATCTGGCTGAATTGAAAATATTTTTACAGTAGTAAACTTTATGTGAATTTTTCATTATGAATGCAATAAAAAAAATTGAATTTGCCATGCCAATTTATGTTTAGCATTCTAGAAATATGTTTGTGAAATCATAAACCAGTTACTATTATTATACAAAATACAATACAGTGAATTTCTATGTTATCTTACTTTTTTCTCTCATTTTCTATAAGAGAACAATTTAAGAAATGGGTTTAATTTAAGATTATGTTTCGATGGGTAAAATACTTATTTTATACAAGGAATAGGTGAAACTTTCAAATAAAATATAGTATTAAAATATCTATAATTTCAAACAAAACTTGTTGTTTTCGACCCTGTGTTCTCTTCGCTGTTCTAGTTTAAAGAGATACACATTTATTTAATTTGTTCAAGAAAACCTGTATATTAGTAAAAGAAGAGAAACGAAAAATGTAAACATCCAAATAAAAACAATACCGTACATGACAAGATTGAATACAACGTCGAAAACATTCTTAGACAGTTCTATTGTTTATATGCTGTAGATAATAAGTAATATATGTTCGTTTGTTCAGTGGGTGGTATTTTTCCAATAATAGTTAATAGACGCCGTTGTAATTGCATTCAACGAATTAATGACAATGACTGCTTAAATGCATGTTTCGTCTTCTACTTTTGAGGTTGTTTAAAGAGTGGAATGAATGGTGTGAGATGAAGTAACACCCTTTTGTTAATCGGAACTTATCTCAGGTGAGCTAATTTCCCAACATAAACAATACTATTATTGTTAAGTATTTCATCATTGTCAGGTATGGCCTACAGTTTAATAATGGCCATAATGAACAAATTATCACTGACGTCATTCACGGCTTATGGTTGCAGTTGGGCCATGGTTGGTCTAAGCAAAATTAAATATCATCTTATGTAAGGACCGCGTTCTTGTTGCGGTGGTCGATATTCCTAATGCTTGGTTCGGCAGAACGTAATGCAACGTAAGTATCACAAGCGATGGATTATTCGAACTGTCGGCTTGTCATTGGTCAATACGCTTGCGTCCTAGTGGGAACCAAGCTTTAGGTAGAAGCTGGGGTGCGCTGCGGTGGCGTTTACTGATTTTGACCAATAAGGAGAGAACCCTATTCTTACGCATTTACGTATCTATATTCACAATAACATTGAAAAAAATATATGAGCGCATTCATGTTTCTTTGAATAATAAAAATAGTTTGTTTGTCTTGAATGTTATCATTAAATGAAGTATATTTATTTTTTGTAGAATCCAAATGAAATGACGTGTCTATTTTTAAATAGGGAAATATTTTAAATTGCATGGATTCGCACCTCCCTGCTATGACTGCTCGGTATTTATCGGTTCTGATGTTTTATTAAGAAGTTACTGCAATCTAGGTTAGAGAAAACTGCATTTCGACCTAATACTATATTTGGTAAAATTATAAATATTTTGGTACGCAAGACGTTTCATATGTATAATTCTTTGGAGCAAGTCTGTGCGATTTCGCTAGGAGGGCGCTAAACATGAATTAGTGATAATATAAGTAGTTCTTTGATAGTAAACCAATAAAACTTACGTTGGCAAGACAGTTTCGTCTAGCTGTCAGCTTGACTTCTTCAGTTGCTATGATGCGTTATGGCGCCGATTGGTCTCCTTTCCAGCCACTAGATGATTTTGTTGTGTAGCCTAGGGGACCAGTCGTCGTCAGAAGCTGATCGTAAATGTGAGATAGTTGGTGCGCGCCTTCGTCTCTATTCATCTTTGTATTTTTATTTTGCTTTCTTATGCTGATGCTTTCTTTAATTTTACGTTTAAGCCAAACTTGTTCTTTGTGTAGTACCTCTATCTTATCCCAGTTAGGTATGTGGTTGTGTGTGGTCATATGGTCCGTGATTGCTGATTTATGTAAAATGGAGGACGAAACTTTCCGTGATGCACGCGTCTGCATGTTCTGTGTGTTTTCCTCAACATCTTTCTTGTGCTCTTTAATTCTGGTTTTGAGTGCCCTACCCGTTTCCCCAATATACACCATCTCACAGTTGGTGCACCCCACTTTGTAGACGACACCACAGGAATCCTCTTTGCATGCTTTATCTTTCGGTCGGACGATTAAGTTTTTAATTTTGTTAGATGGTTTAAAGTATGTTCGTATGTTATATTTTTTAAATGTTCTCTTGATTTTCTCTGACAGGCCTTGAATATATGGGATGGATATCGACCCTCTTATATCTTCTGTTTCGGGTTGTTTGTCCGTTTTTTGTTTATCTAGGTTACGTTGTACCTTTCTAATCGTCCATGTAGGGTAGTTGCATTGTTTAAGTAAAGTATGTATCATCTCAGTTTCGTTCTGTTTGTCTGGATTATTTTTGATTATCGTGTTACATCTGTGTAGAAGTGTGCGGATAACGGATAACTTGTGTTGTAGAGGATGATGTGAGTTAAAGTCCAAGTATTGATTTGTGTGGGTGGCTTTCCTAAAAACTTTAGTGTTGATGTTGCCTTCCCCATCAACTAGAATTAGCGTATCCAAGAATGGGATAGAGTTGTCTGTTAAGGACATTTCTTCGCAAGTGAAATTAATGTCATCATCGATTTTGTTTAAGTGTTGTAATAATGGTTGTGTCGCATCCTTGGGAATTATTGTTATAATGTCATCTACATACCTTTTCCACATCCTCGGTTTTATGTCGGTGTGAGCTGTAGTTATTGCCTCATTTTCCAGCCATTCCATAAATAAATTCGCAACAATCGGAGAACATGGACTACCCATGGCCATACCTGAATTTTGCTGGTAGATATCCCCTCTGAAGCTGAAATATGTGGTGGTGAGGACCAATTGAAGCAATTCCATAATGTCGTTGATATGTAACCACGTTCTCTCTGATAGTTGTTTATCACAGTGTAAGCGTTCTTCAATTATTTTGAGGGACTTGTTGACTGGTGTTTTGGTAAATAATGACACTACATCATAAGAGACCAATGTTTCATTTGGCTGTAACTTAATGTCCTTTATGTCATTGACAAATTCAAGCGAATTGGTAACATGATGGATGCTGTTTCCAACTAGTGGTACGAGAATGTCGGCTAAGCTTCGTGACAAATTGTACATAATGGATCCCGTATAATCGACTATGGGACGTAACGGATTATTCATTTTATGGATTTTTGGTGTGCAGTAAATTCTTGGTGTGATGTCCGACGTGGGGTACAAGTAGTGTTTTTGTTTGACAGTGATTTTCTTTTCTTTGAGGAGTCTCGTGATTACAGTGATAAGTTTTTTCTTGTAGGATGAGGTAGGATTTTTCTTTAATAGCGTGTATGTATCAGTATCTGAAAGCATGTTTCTCACTTTCTCATCATATTCTTTAGTGTTCAGAATTACTGTGGCCCTACCTTTATCGGCCGGTAATACCATAATGGTTTTATCTTTCGCGATGTTGTTCAAAGCCTGCATCTCTTCTTTGGTTACATTCGGAGTCGGAGGTTTAGTAGATTTAATTAGGCTTACCATCTTCCCTCGAAGTTGATCTTTTTCTATTTCCGGTAAAAGATTGCATGCTGATTCCGTGGCAACGATCAGTTCTTCAGTAGGGTGGTTAGGTTTCGTAATCGCGTAGTTTAAGCCTTTGGTAAGTACATAGTTCTCAGTATGTGTTAGCCGTCTGTTGGATAAGTTAATAACCCACTTTTTTCGTTGTGATCCTGTAGATTGCAAACCATCTGTATTCTTTTTGTCCCTTATGTTCAATTGTATATCTAACTTCCCATATATTCAAGGCCTGTCAGAGAAAATCAAGAGAACATTTAAAAAATATAACATACGAACATACTTTAAACCATCTAACAAAATTAAAAACTTAATCGTCCGACCGAAAGATAAAGCATGCAAAGAGGATTCCTGTGGTGTCGTCTACAAAGTGGGGTGCACCAACTGTGAGATGGTGTATATTGGGGAAACGGGTAGGGCACTCAAAACCAGAATTAAAGAGCACAAGAAAGATGTTGAGGAAAACACACAGAACATGCAGACGCGTGCATCACGGAAAGTTTCGTCCTCCATTTTACATAAATCAGCAATCACGGACCATATGACCACACACAACCACATACCTAACTGGGATAAGATAGAGGTACTACACAAAGAACAAGTTTGGCTTAAACGTAAAATTAAAGAAAGCATCAGCATAAGAAAGCAAAATAAAAATACAAAGATGAATAGAGACGAAGGCGCGCACCAACTATCTCACATTTACGATCAGCTTCTGACGACGACTGGTCCCCTAGGCTACACAACAAAATCATCTAGTGGCTGGAAAGGAGACCAATCGGCGCCATAACGCATCATAGCAACTGAAGAAGTCAAGCTGACAGCTAGACGAAACTGTCTTGCCAACGTAAGTTTTATTGGTTTACTATCAAAGAACTACTTATATTATTATACGAATCGAAACCAGAAGAAATGTTTTCATTATGAATTAGTGAATCTTTGCAGTAAATTGTGTCTTGCTATGTGATTGGTTGAAGTTTCCTGAATACCTAATGACGCTACGTTAAAATTAACCAATCAATGACATGGACACATTTAGGCCGCTATAATAATAGTAATATTGTATAATGTAATATGGCCCCTTGATTGTCAGCATATGCAGTTTATGGTCACCCTCTATAAATAAGATTAAATAAAAAATAAAATATCGGAGAATTTAAATTTCACTGGTAAGGACGGGAACCAGGACGGGTTTCCATTTATACGACCTAAAAATTAAACATTGGACAAGTATTCAGTTTCGTATCACATTTCCATTTAATATATATGTACAATATTTATATACACAGAGATAAATAAACTTTCTATTATTATACAAATTGTATCTTTCATTAATCTCTTTTTGTATTAAAAATGTAATTTACTAAAAAACAAGATTTAAAAAAAAAATGTTATCATTTGAGAATTACATGATATTTAAATGAAATACAACTACTGTAATTTATGGTAGATCTATTCATGTGGTATAGATGTTATTTTCATTATAATGTAACTGGTAATATTCAGTTTCTTTAGATTGCCAAAGTGATCCTAAAGAGCACTCTTCATCATTATTTCATTGGAAACATATATAAGCCAACATGTTTCAGTAGATATCCGAACTTTGCGGATATCTCTCTTTTTTTTAAATTACTTATCCGCATTTAGTAATTGTTGTGTGGATAACTAACTTGTCAAAGTGATGAGTTCATGTCTAGTTTAAATTGAATTCTTAATGAGAGTACAAGCAACTACACATATAACTTAATAGCTGCTAATCAGTAACCTGGTAGAAAACAGTGTTCAATATACGTTTACTGCATCATTCTTGTGTCAGCGGTTCCCACTTGTGATGCATAAGCTTAGGTTTTCTGCTTCGACACAATGTGTTTATGTCCTTGTGTTGCGTATAGTGCGAACCAAGCTTCAGTGCATGTTTTGTAGGAATGAAATAAAAATGTTTTTGAAAATCCTCCAAAAACCCTAGAAAGCTAAGTTTATACCTTCAATTAAACCACTTGAGTGAATTCTAGTAACTGGTCTCTGATTAGAATCAAGTTAAATAATAATAAGAATATTTTTTGTCCATCCATTCAATGATTTTTAAATAAATCATTATTCATTTATGTATAAAATGTACTATTGATTTTCTAGAGAAATTTGTCCCTTTTCCCAAACTTGTTATTTTCTAAAAGATGTGTGACCTCTGTGAGGGAGATTAGTCGACTGTTCATCCGTTTTAAACCTTCCAGAGAGTTTGTTAGCAAGATTGCAGATTATGGCAGCCTGAAAAAAATAATAAGTACATGAAAAATAGCGTTGCTATTATTATTATTATAATAATAAATTGTATTATTCAGGATAGAAAAGTCTAGAAAACAAAAATATTTATTTTACAAAGTTGATAAAAAGGATAGAGAAATTCAAAATAAGAAAAGACTCATTACAAAACAATAAAGTAATAAGAAGTTGATGGAAAAATATGCACAGATTGGGATTTAAACAAGGATTTGAACTAGGCCCTGAGATTTGGTGAACAAATATAAAGCACCAAGCTATAGTGCCATTATTCCAAGAATTATAATATTTTAAATTGGCTTATTCTGGAAGTCAGAGCTTCTTACCTGTTTAGTCTTCACAATGAGTGAATGGCTACCAGAGCTATCACGATACTTAAGATGGAATGACTTCATATCAGATGAACAGTTCCATGAGCTGGCTTGCTCATATGGACAACTTGATAGTAAAACCTAAAATGAGAAGGTAAAAATTTAATTACAACTCTCAAGTAGGTATATTTTAACAAAATATTGTTTAGTTTGTACATGTACTGTACAAGGTGTTTTGCCGAGTCTTTACTGGAATGGCCACCATGAACAAAAAACAATTCACTTTTTAGTCCAGATCCAGATGTTCCTTAATTTCAAATACAACAACTTTATTTAACCACGGAGGCCCAGATCAACACATGGTTGTTCTTACCTGGAGCCGTGCAGAATCAAAGACACATAAAGATACAATGCTCGAAATAGAGATAGGCGTAAACAACAGGGGGCTTCAGGCCTATATAATTGACCACCCTTGAAACCCAGAAAATAGATGATTTAATAAGTGAGTGAGGAAAACAGGAGAAAAACTTGATATTTTATACAAACCTTGCTGATTGCATTGATGACATGAATGCCTCTACAATTGGTACCTACAAACACTGCAACTGGGGGTCGCTGTGTCCCCCCAGTACGAGATGCACCCATTTGAGCAAATCCAAAGAAGAATGCTGATCCATAGATTACAAATGATCTACATTTTTCAAGGTACATTAATTGAAGTTTCTGCAAAAAAAAAACCAATACATTATTAATAAGAATGCCTTGAAATCTTTCATTTTCAGTATTAAAGTTTGTTTTGAATTGGACGCAATGCAATTGAGTTGACCAATCACAAGCGACAGTTCAGATGATCCATCGCATCATGATTGGTCAAACAACTTGCAGTGAGTACATTCTCACAGTGTTTAAATTGAAATTTCAACTTTACTTCATGCAAATGAGATGAATTACAGAAAGTTCAGACCAATCAATAACCATATTCAGTTATTTTAAATAAATCATTTTTAATTTCAATTATTAAGTGTTTTCCACATTTTCATTTCTTTGTTTTATTTTGCATTTTAATTACACTTATTTTGCATTTTAATTCCACTTATTTTCTAGGGTAAAGATGAGATAAACTATTTCAACTAACTTTCAAACTAATTCATTGTGCGCTTACAGGGATATTGAGACATGTTTCATCACTCCCTATCTCAACACATATTTTGATGCTTTCTATGTCCAGGCATTGACTAATGACATGATTGCCATGACCTAGTAAGATGGTCAGTCATAGTAAATCAAAAGCTTCTCAATAAATGTTATTGAACTTGCATGCATTAGACACTCACCATGATATCTCTCACTCCTTTACTTGTAATGTTCTTGTGTTCTGTTGAAATTCTTTGAGCCCAGTTGGAAGTTTTAGTTGCTGGGGCCTTAGCTTCTAACTTAACCCCTGGTATAAAATGCCTTAAGTTTATATTGCTGAGGAAAAAGAAATATAAAGGTTTCTTAAATGATAATCATATTGAACTACTGCTTTTGCCTCGCAATGCATTTCCAGTATTCATGCAAGTAATAATAGACAGGTTCCATTTCTCAAAAAACGGCCTAGAAAACGAATCAAGAAGCATTTTTGGGTAGAAGCTGGGATCCACTTGATTTAGGATATTTCGACCTCGCTGATTACGAATATGGCGGATCCCAAGCGAAATTCGGCCATCTAAGCCCTTAATTTGCATAATTAAAAATGGCGGCCATTTTTTATAATTACCCTATATCTCGAGAACCACTAGTCACAGATAATTAATTTTGGTGTCAAAATGTTTTAAATATATGTTTTTATATTCACTTTAATGACACTTTTTCTCAAAAAATTGATGCAAGTTGTATTTCTGACATTTTGACCTTTGACCTTGATTTATCGTATCTCAGTAACCAATAATCGGAGAGACACGAAATAGGGCTCAAATTGTTCAGAAACTATACATTCATATTTATTATAATGAAATGTTTTTACAAAAAATGGCCGATTCTACAACTATTGACCTTTGAACTATTAGTCAAATATAATAATAATATAACTTTGAAAATTGTGGTCTTATGAATTTTTTTTTCTTTTTAAATTGTTTAAAACATGTGACGTGTTTCTATCCATTCTAATGGAATATTTTGTACAAGAATGGCCGATAGTATGGTTATTGACCTTTTAACTACAGCATAGGCCTACTGTATACTAAATATAATATAATTGCATAACTATGAAATTATTTATACACAATAACAATTAGTAAAATTATAAAATTCACTGCCATCAAATATGATGTGTTATTATTTATATAGATTTAAAAAGGAATTTGAATACGCAAGTTACATTTTTTGAAATTTGAAATTTGAAATTACCTGCCATCAATATGATGGAGTGTGCTTATAGATTTTCTAAAATGTGAACATGTCAGCTACATTTGGAAATTACCTGCCATCAATATGATGGATTATGATTATAGATTTAAATAAGAATTTGAACACGTAAGCTACATTAGAAAATTACCTGCCATCAATATTATGGATTATGATTATAGAATTAAAAAAGAATTTGAACACGTCAGCTACATTTGGAAATTGGGAAATTACCTGCCATCAATATGATGGATTATGATTATAGATTTTAAAAAGAATTTGAACACGTAAGCTACATTTGAAAATTACCTGCCATCAATATGATGGATTATGATTATAGATTTAAAAAAGAATTTGAACACGTCAGCTGCATTTGGAAATTTGGAAATTACCTGCCATCAATATGATGGATTATGATTGTATAGTACCTGCCATCAATATGATGGATTATGATTATAGATTTAAAAAAGAATTTGAACACGTAAGCTACATTTGAAAATTACTTGCCATCAATATGATGGATTATGATTGTATAGATTTAAAAGAAAATGTGAACACGTACGTAAGCTACATTTGGAATGAACATGTTAAGGGCATCAGTTAAGATCATTCATGCAAAGGTTTCCGTCATCTTTAGCGTTGTTACAGCGGCATAAAGCTGTACATGGTAGTTTTGACTTCTTGCACCTACATTTATTGGTTATGTATCGTGTCTTGCATCCACAATAAATCATCTCTAACGAAGCAGTAGGAATAGCTTCATTTTTCAGAAGCACTGGTTGAAGTTTACCATTAGATAGCTCCCAACCAGAATATGTTGGTGATGGCAAATGCTGGATTGGCGATACAGCTTTTTTCCATACGAGTGCTTGGAAGTGTGCTCTTTTTATATGTTGGTGCACTGCATCGCTTGTTGGAGGTAATGCCTTTTTTTTTTTAAAGCCTAACTTTATTGGTACTTTTAACTTGACCAACACCGTAAACGTAGCAAATGAATCTTTCCGATTTCATAATAACTTGGTCACTGATAGGTTTTCTCCCAGGTCTTTAATTAGTTCATACCTTTTTTTAATACTTCCCATGCCGATGCCTTTGAGTGACCACTTAGATATGAGCAGTGAAGAGTTAAATTACTGTATGTATGTATTAATATAATTTAACTCTTCCCTGGATATGAGGTAGTATCGCATCCACTAATAGTGTGGAATGGAATCAGTGCTTTTGCAGAACCCTCGGGCAAGGCTTGAAAAATGTCTTTTATAGATACTTTCTTTTTTTGGATGTCCCTATCATCATCCATTTGGATACCATGCTTTGGTAGTGAGACACTAGAATCACTAGTACGTACGTCTGTATCCCTAGAAGCAACTACAACTGTGTCGTATCGGACATTGGCAGCATGACAAGTCTCGTGTCCTATTCTTCATGGTCTGACCAGAGACAACGTATTCGTGTACAATTTTGATGATTTAACAACTGATTCTTTCATAAATCCACCAGCTGTGACAATTTCTTTGTCTACAGGAGCTTGACGAATCAACTCCTCTGATAGAAATCGTGTCAGATCTGCATTATTATCTTGTAATGCCAACAAGTTTGACCAGCAATTTGGCAGCGGTATTTCACCACTTTCTATAATTCGACGAATTGGTCTCTGTGTTTTGGTTCATCTTTGTCTGGTGGTGTCCTTTATCGACAGTTTTAAGTTAGGCATGCCATGTTAAAAAAAACAAAAAACCAGAGGCATTATCTCCAACAAGCGATGCAGTGCACCAGCATATAAAAAGAGCACACTTCCAAAAGCTGTATCGCCAATCCAGCATTTGCCATCACCAACATATTTTGGTTGGGAGCTATCTAATGGTAAACTTCAACCAGTGCTTCTGAAAAATGGAGCTATTCCTACTGCTTCGTTAGAGATGATTTATTGTTGATGCAATACACGATGCATAACCATATAGATGTAGGTGCAAAAAGTCAAAACTACCATGTACAGCTTTAATATGCTACTGTAACAACGCTAAAGATGACGGAAACATTTGCATGAATGATCAAAACTGATGCCCTTAACATGTTCATTCCAAATGTAGCTTACGTGTTCACTTTTCTTTCAAACCTATACAATCATAATCCATCATATTGATGGCAGGTACTATACAATCATAATCCATCATATTGATGGCAGGTAATTTCCAAATGTAGCTGACGTGTTCAAATCCTTTTTTAAATCTATAATCATAATCCATCATATTGATGGCAGGTAATTTTCAAATGTAGCTTATGTGTTCAAATTCTTTTTTAAATCTATAATCATAATCCATCATATTGATGGCAGGTAATTTCCAAATGTAGCTGACATGTTCACATTTTTAAAAATCTATAATCATACTCCATCATATTGATGGCAGGTAATTTCAAATTTCAACAAATGTAACTTGCGTGTTCAATTTTTTTTTAATCTATATAAATCATAACACATCATATTTGATGGCAGTGAATTTTATAATTTTACTAATTATTATTGAGTATAAATAATTTCATAGTTATGCAATTATATTATATTCAGTATACAGTAGGCCTATGCTGTAGTTTAAAGGTCAATAACCATACTATCGGCCATTCTTGTACAAAATGTGCCATTAGACTGTATAGAAACACACATGTTTTAAACAATTTAAAAAGAAAAAAAAAATTCATAAGACCACAATTTTCAAAGTTATATTATTATTATATTATTATATTTGACTAATAGTTCAAAGGTCAATAGTTGTAGAATCGGCCATTTTTTGTAAAAACATTTCATTATAATAAATAAGAATGTATAGTTTCTGAACAATTTGAGCCCTATTTCGTGTCTCTCCGATTATTGGTTACTGAGATACGATAAATCAAGGTCAAAGGTCAAAATGTCAGAAATAAGACTTGCATCCATTTTTTGAGAAAATGTGTCATTAAAGTGAATATAAAAACATATATTTAAAACATTTTGACACCAAAATTAATTATCTGTGACTAGTGGTTCTCGAGATATAGGGTAATTATAAAAAATGGCCGCCATTTTTAATTATGCAAATTAAGGGCTTAGATGGCCGAATTTCGCTTGGGATCCGCCATATTCGTAATCAGCGAGGTCGAAATATCCTAAATCAAGTGGATCCCAGCTTCTACCCAAAAATGCTTCTTACATCATATTTCAGAGGAAATAGAACTTGTCTATAATATTAGAGGGAAAAGGTGAACACACTTATATATATAATTATAAGAATAAACTTGTTAAACATGTACAGTATATAGAATTACTGTATAATAAATCAGGGGTGCTAATTTTCCTATATTTATGTTGTCGATAAAGCTAATAAATTACAGGTGTATTTACAATTTAAACGCAAATTTACAATTTAAACAATCAAGACAATATTGAGAACTTACTTTAAAAATCCTACTTTGTGTTTCTTTGGATCATGATCACCATAAACAATCTGAAATGATAAAAACAAACAGTTAACAGTTTTTTTTCAACTCCAGTTTTAAGTACTATGGTTGAGGAGTACTTTGAACCTACACAATATTACAGTTGTGGTGTGAAGTACTCTTGTCTTAGCTCATCAGTCAATCGACTCCTATTAAAGACCACTTTTGGGACCAGGGTTTTGTTTTAGTGGTCTTTGGGTAGTGTTGGTCTCTAATTAGAATCCCTCTAATCAATGACCGGCACTAGAAGTTGTCTTTATTTCCTATTTAGAGATAAATTGGAAGAAGCAGCTAAATGGTAGGTGATAGATCATCTGGGCCATGGTACAGTGGATGGATTCTTTAACTGGAGGGAAACCTTTATTTAATTTTAGATATCATTAATCTTACAAGAAAACTATACCTGCATGTATATGCCAGCTAATAGTACAGCATCATTGTCAGAACATGGATACATTGCTTTGAGAATATTTAATAAGCATTCATCAAATAACATCTTTATTGCTTGTGGGTCTTTTATCTGTCATGAAAAAAGTCAAAAACTATGTAATTCATAATGTTCTACTGTAATTGTATCTTCCTGAACACGGACAAAAACATATTGTGAAAGAGTTTTAAATTTCTGAAGTGAGTACTTTATCTGATGAGCACTTTTCAAGATCAAGTCACGTGACTTTTTAAGTTTCATTCCATAAGTTCCAAATGTCTTCATCTTACCAATCTTTCATCATTGAGTGTAAGAAGAGCATCTCTTCTTAAGTAGAGGACGGGTCGCTCAGTATCCGGGTTATAATTTGTAAGTTGTCTAACTATTGCATCCCACTGTCGAATGTGAAGAATCGGTTTATGCTCTGGTCTCATTTGAAGATCTATATCATAAAGATAAATTTGAATGTACATATTATTAATCTTTTACTATTGGTTCAGTACCATTCAATTTATCATGGTTACAAAACTGAGCCACTGTACAATACCTTTAGCTTAGTTTACAATCCTATACTGTAACTGGGTAATAATTAAGAAGAATACAAACTGTTTTTTAATTTTTATTATTTGTTTATTGATAGTTTACCTGACTGACTAACTGGTTTACCTGACTAACTAATAGGGTTTACCTGATTAACTAGTTGAACTGACTAACCAGTTTACCTGACTGACTAACTGGTTTACATAACTGACTAACTAGATTACCTGACTTTATACTAAGCCTACATTTTCTTTCACAAATAAACACATTGTAATTTAAAAAGGTCAAACTTACGTAGACTTTGTGAAGCTATCCATATTGCAAATACATGGTGACAACCCTTAGGAAGTTCCAATTGCTGAAAAGTTAAGAAAATATAGTTGAAATAAATGTTGCATACACTACACACCAACCAACCAATTTACATGTTGTTTACAGAATTTTCCTAAAAGTTTTTAGTCTAAGCTTATAAAATAGCTAGCTTTCGTTTTGGACTAGTAGACAAATTTAATCTGCACATTTGTATACACTGTTTAAGTAATTATCAGGCCTATATTTGGTCAATTTCAAAGTTTTCATTCGGCCAAAACAAAACTCACTACATACTGTACTGGACCGAACTGCCATTTTGTGTACCCTAACTATTCAGAAAAGATGGTGTAAAATAAGTAACATGTTCATTCAGAACACAGGGTAGAGATTTGTTAATACATCTGGTATATGAACAATTACCACATTCCTTCCACTGATTTTAGAAGAAACTAAATAGTAAAATATGTAGATAACTCACTTTAAGTAATTGAGCAACAGAAGTATTGCTACCAGCAACAACATCCAAAACAACATGTGATCCATCTAAGTCCATTAGATGTACATCCACTTTAATTGGCTGTGAAGTAATAAAAACAGAATAACTAATACCCATACATTTAACATACACCATTTGTACATTTGACATACACCATTTGTACATTTGACATGTACACCATTTGTCCTACTCTTTCTGTAAATTTGACCTACTCCTTCTGTACATTTGACTTACTGCCTCTGTACATTTGACCTACTCCCTTTGGACATTTGACTTACTGCCTCTTTACATTTGACCAACTCCCTCTGTACATTTGACTTACTGCCTCTGTAAATTTGACCTACTCCCTCTGTACATTTGACTTACTGCCTCTGTACATTTGACCTACTCCCTTTGTACATTTGACCTACTGCCTCTGTACATTTGACCTACTCCCTTTGTACATTTGACCTACTGCCTCTGTACATTTGACCTACTCCCTTTGGACATTTGACTTACTGCCTCTGTACATTTGACCTACTCCCTTTGGACATTTGACTTACTGCCTCTTTACATTTGACCAACTCCCTCTGTACATTTGACTTACTGCCTCTGTACATTTGACCTACTCCCTCTGTAAATTTGACCTACTCCCTCTGTACATTTGACCTACTGCCTCTGTACATTTGACCTACTGCCTCTGTACATTTGACCTACTGCCTCTGTACATTTGACCTACTCCCTTTGTACATTTGACCTACTGCCTCTGTACATTTGACCTACTCCCTCTGTACATTTGACTTACTGCCTCTGTACATTTGACCTACTCCCTTTGTACATTTGACTTACTACTTCTGCACATTTGACCTACTCCCTCTGTACATTTGACCTACTCCTTCTGTACATTTGACCTACTCCCTTTGTACATTTGACCCACTCCCTCTGTACATTTGACCTACTCCCTCTGTACATTTGACCTACTCCCTCTGTACATTTGACCTACTCCCTCTGTACATTTGACCTACTCCCTCTGTACATTTGACCTACTCCCTCTGTACATTTGACCTACTCCCTCTGTACATTTGACCTACCCCCTCTGTACATTTGACCTACTCCCTCAGCCTCTGTACAATAATAACAATAATAATAACAACACCTTTATTAAAAGGATTTCTTCATTTTCCAGGTGTCATTCTAACATATTTCTAATTTCAGATTTGCAATAACCTAGGACCAACACATATTGTGTCATTGTCCATCTCCTGGACCTAGAATCAACCAACACATATTGTGTCATTGGCCAGCTCCTGGACCTAGAATCAACCAACACATATTGTGTCATTGGCCAGCTCCTGGACCTAGAATCAACCAACACATATTGTGTCATTGGCCAGCTCCTGGACCTAGAATCAACCAACACATATTGTGTCATTGGCCAGCTCCTGGACCTAGAATCAACCAACACATATTGTGTCATTGGCCATCTCCTGGACCTAGAATCAACCAACACATATTGTGTCATTGGCCAGCTCCTGGACCTAGAATCAACCAACACATATTGTGTCATTGGCCATCTCCTGGACCTAGAATCAACCAACACATATTGTGTCATTGGCCAGCTCCTGGACCTAGAATCAACCAACACATATTGTGTCATTGTCCATCTCCTGGACCTAGAATCAACCAACACATATTGTGTCATTGGCCAGCTCCTGGACCTAGAATCAACCAACACATATTGTGTCATTGGCCATCTCCTGAACCTAGAATCAACCAACACATATTGTGTCATTAGCCAGCTCCTGAACCTAGAATCAACCAACACATATTGTGTCATTGGCCAGCTCCTGAACCTAGAATCAACCAACACATATTGTGTCATTGGCCAGCTCCTGGACCTAGAATCAACCAACACATATTGTGTCATTGGCCATCTCCTGGACCTAGAATCAACCAACACATATTGTGTCATTGGCCAGCTCCTGGACCTAGAATCAACCAACACATATTGTGTCATTGGCCATCTCCTGGACCTAGAATCAACCAACACATATTGTGTCATTGGCCAGCTCCTGGACCTAGAATCAACCAACACATATTGTGTCATTGGCCAGCTCCTGGACCTAGAATCAACCAACACATATTGTGTCATTGGCCAGCTCCTGGACCTAGAATCAACCAACACATATTGTGTCATTGTCCATCTCCTGGACCTAGAATCAACCAACACATATTGTGTCATTAGCCAGCTCCTGGACCTAGAATCAACCAACACATATTGTGTCATTGTCCATCTCCTGGACCTAGAATCAACCAACACATATTGTGTCATTGTCCATCTCCTGGACCTAGAATCAACCAACACATATTGTGTCATTGTCCATCTCCTGGACCTAGAATCAACCAACACATATTGTGTCATTGGCCAGCTCCTGGACCTAGAATCAACCAACACATATTGTGTCATTGGCCATCTCCTGGACCTAGAATCAACCAACACATATTGTGTCATTGGCCAGCTCCTGGACCTAGAATCAACCAACACATATTGTGTCATTGTCCATCTCCTGGACCTAGAATCAACCAACACATATTGTGTCATTGGCCAGCTCCTGGACCTAGAATCAACCAACACATATTGTGTCACTGGCCATCTCCTGAACCTAGAATCAACCAACACATATTGTGTCATTAGCCAGCTCCTGAACCTAGAATCAACCAACACATATTGTGTCATTGGCCAGCTCCTGAACCTAGAATCAACCAACACATATTGTGTCATTGGCCAGCTCCTGGACCTAGAATCAACCAACACATATTGTGTCATTGGCCATCTCCTGGACCTAGAATCAACCAACACATATTGTGTCATTGGCCAGCTCCTGGACCTAGAATCAACCAACACATATTGTGTCATTGGCCATCTCCTGGACCTAGAATCAACCAACACATATTGTGTCATTGGCCAGCTCCTGGACCTAGAATCAACCAACACATATTGTGTCATTGGCCAGCTCCTGGACCTAGAATCAACCAACACATATTGTGTCATTGGCCAGCTCCTGGACCTAGAATCAACCAACACATATTGTGTCATTGTCCATCTCCTGGACCTAGAATCAACCAACACATATTGTGTCATTAGCCAGCTCCTGGACCTAGAATCGACCAACACATATTGTGTCATTGTCCATCTCCTGGACCTAGAATCAACCAACACATATTGTGTCATTGTCCATCTCCTGGACCTAGAATCAACCAACACATATTGTGTCATTGTCCATCTCCTGGACCTAGAATCAACCAACACATATTGTGTCATTGTCCATCTCTTGGACCTAGAATCAACCAACACATATTGTGTCATTAGCCAGCTCCTGGACCTAGAATCAACCAACACATATTGTGTCATTGTCCATCTCCTGGACCTAGAATCAACCAACACATATTGTGTCATTGTCCATCTCCTGGACCTAGAATCAACCAACACATATTGTGTCATTGTCCATCTCCTGGACCTAGAATCAACCAACACATATTGTGTCATTGTCCATCTCCTGGACCTAGAATCAACCAACACATATTGTGTCATTGGCCAGCTCCTGGACCTAGAATCAACCAACACATATTGTGTCATTGGCCAGCTCCTGGACCTAGAATCAACCAACACATATTGTGTCATTGGCCATCTCCTGGACCTAGAATCAACCAACACATATTGTGTCATTGGCCAGCTCCTGGACCTAGAATCAACCAACACATATTGTGTCATTGGCCAGCTCCTGGACCTAGAATCAACCAACACATATTGTGTCATTGTCCATCTCCTGGACCTAGAATCAACCAACACATATTGTGTCATTAGCCAGCTCCTGGACCTAGAATCAACCAACACATATTGTGTCATTGTCCATCTCCTGGACCTAGAATCAACCAACACATATTGTGTCATTGTCCATCTCCTGGACCTAGAATCAACCAACACATATTGTGTCATTGTCCATCTCCTGGACCTAGAATCAACCAACACATATTGTGTCATTGTCCATCTCCTGGACCTAGAATCAACCAACACATATTGTGTCATTGGCCAGCTCCTGGACCTAGAATCAACCAACACATATTGTGTCATTGTCCATCTCCTGGACCTAGAATCAACCAACACATATTGTGTCATTGTCCATCTCCTGGACCTAGAATCAACCAACACATATTGTGTCATTGTCCATCTCCTGGACCTAGAATCAACCAACACATATTGTGTCATTGTCCATCTCCTGGACCTAGAATCAACCAACACATATTGTGTCATTGTCCATCTCCTGGACCTAGAATCAACCAACACATATTGTGTCATTGGCCAGCTCCTGGACCTAGAATCAACCAACACATATTGTGTCATTGGCCAGCTCCTGGACCTAGAATCAACCAACACATATTGTGTCATTGGCCATCTCCTGGACCTAGAATCAACCAACACATATTGTGTCATTGGCCAGCTCCTGGACCTAGAATCAACCAACACATATTGTGTCATTGGCCAGCTCCTGGACCTAGAATCAACCAACACATATTGTGTCATTGGCCAGCTCCTGGACCTAGAATCAACCAACACATATTGTGTCACTGGCCATCTCCTGAACCTAGAATCAACCAACACATATTGTGTCATTAGCCAGCTCCTGAACCTAGAATCAACCAACACATATTGTGTCATTGGCCAGCTCCTGAACCTAGAATCAACCAACACATATTGTGTCATTGGCCAGCTCCTGGACCTAGAATCAACCAACACATATTGTGTCATTGGCCATCTCCTGGACCTAGAATCAACCAACACATATTGTGTCATTGGCCAGCTCCTGGACCTAGAATCAACCAACACATATTGTGTCATTGGCCATCTCCTGGACCTAGAATCAACCAACACATATTGTGTCATTGGCCAGCTCCTGGACCTAGAATCAACCAACACATATTGTGTCATTGGCCAGCTCCTGGACCTAGAATCAACCAACACATATTGTGTCATTGGCCAGCTCCTGGACCTAGAATCAACCAACACATATTGTGTCATTGTCCATCTCCTGGACCTAGAATCAACCAACACATATTGTGTCATTAGCCAGCTCCTGGACCTAGAATCGACCAACACATATTGTGTCATTGTCCATCTCCTGGACCTAGAATCAACCAACACATATTGTGTCATTGTCCATCTCCTGGACCTAGAATCAACCAACACATATTGTGTCATTGTCCATCTCCTGGACCTAGAATCAACCAACACATATTGTGTCATTGTCCATCTCTTGGACCTAGAATCAACCAACACATATTGTGTCATTAGCCAGCTCCTGGACCTAGAATCAACCAACACATATTGTGTCATTGTCCATCTCCTGGACCTAGAATCAACCAACACATATTGTGTCATTGTCCATCTCCTGGACCTAGAATCAACCAACACATATTGTGTCATTGTCCATCTCCTGGACCTAGAATCAACCAACACATATTGTGTCATTGTCCATCTCCTGGACCTAGAATCAACCAACACATATTGTGTCATTGGCCAGCTCCTGGACCTAGAATCAACCAACACATATTGTGTCATTGGCCAGCTCCTGGACCTAGAATCAACCAACACATATTGTGTCATTGGCCATCTCCTGGACCTAGAATCAACCAACACATATTGTGTCATTGGCCAGCTCCTGGACCTAGAATCAACCAACACATATTGTGTCATTGGCCAGCTCCTGGACCTAGAATCAACCAACACATATTGTGTCATTGTCCATCTCCTGGACCTAGAATCAACCAACACATATTGTGTCATTAGCCAGCTCCTGGACCTAGAATCAACCAACACATATTGTGTCATTGTCCATCTCCTGGACCTAGAATCAACCAACACATATTGTGTCATTGTCCATCTCCTGGACCTAGAATCAACCAACACATATTGTGTCATTGTCCATCTCCTGGACCTAGAATCAACCAACACATATTGTGTCATTGTCCATCTCCTGGACCTAGAATCAACCAACACATATTGTGTCATTGGCCAGCTCCTGGACCTAGAATCAACCAACACATATTGTGTCATTGTCCATCTCCTGGACCTAGAATCAACCAACACATATTGTGTCATTGTCCATCTCCTGGACCTAGAATCAACCAACACATATTGTGTCATTGTCCATCTCCTGGACCTAGAATCAACCAACACATATTGTGTCATTGTCCATCTCCTGGACCTAGAATCAACCAACACATATTGTGTCATTGTCCATCTCCTGGACCTAGAATCAACCAACACATATTGTGTCATTGTCCATCTCCTGGACCTAGAATCAACCAACACATATTGTGTCATTGGCCAGCTCCTGGACCTAGAATCAACCAACACATATTGTGTCATTGGCCATCTCCTGGACCTAGAATCAACCAACACATATTGTGTCATTGGCCAGCTCCTGGACCTAGAATCAACCAACACATATTGTGTCATTGTCCATCTCCTGGACCTAGAATCAACCAACACATATTGTGTCATTGTCCATCTCCTGGACCTAGAATCAACCAACACATATTGTGTCATTAGCCAGCTCCTGGACCTAGAATCAACCAACACATATTGTGTCATTGTCCATCTCCTGGACCTAGAATCAACCAACACATATTGTGTCATTGTCCATCTCCTGGACCTAGAATCAACCAACACATATTGTGTCATTGTCCATCTCCTGGACCTAGAATCAACCAACACATATTGTGTCATTGTCCATCTCCTGGACCTAGAATCAACCAACACATATTGTGTCATTGGCCAGCTCCTGGACCTAGAATCAACCAACACATATTGTGTCATTGTCCATCTCCTGGACCTAGAATCAACCAAACCTGTGTTGAGGAATTGAATGAGGATGCAGGACCCAATGTCAAACATTTTATTTATTTTATTTTATTTCATCAAAACCAACAGCAACAAAAGTGGCCACTTAAAGGTATGAAACAGAAAAAATACTCTATTTAAGAAGCAAACTTAAATAAGAATATGTTAAATAGTAAAAATTAGCCTATTGAGCACAATTATTTAAAAAAAGAATACAATGAGTCTTGAATAAAGAATAACTATTGAAAAAAATATCAACATTTACATTTGACTCACTCAAATAATTATACAAAAAAGGCAAGTGTGTCTGAAACCCCCTTTTCGAGACATTTGCTCTATTAAAAGGAACATAACAAGTGGACTTGACTCTAGTCTCCTCATGTCTGAGGACTTGCACACAATGAACTGTAACCTTTGGTCATAGCAAATCAAAAGCTCCTATAAACTTTTATGTAACTTACCGGCTTTCTCATTGCTTCTTTAAGCACTTTGATCGTTCCTTCCCAATCGTTCATCTTTGAATCCTCGCACTGACGTAATGCTGTTCTATTTTCATTATTTACTGCAGTCTGTAAACAAACAGAACAAAAATGTTTTTCTACAGTAGTTTTTCAAAATATATCATAATGTTTCCAGTGAGTGAAATACACATTACAATTTGTAAAAAGTGTGTTGGTAATAAATCTACATACAAGGCTGCCATTATATTTTTGTTAGTCCACATACCAAATCAATGTCTTTATGTGCAACAAGCACTTTGACAATATCGGTGAAACCTTTGTCAGCTGCAAAATGTAGAGGAGTTGATCCATCTTCATTCCTTTAAAAAGAGAAAATGTCATCAAATTTTGTGGAATATACAATCTTGATGCCTGCAGACAGAAGGCTTGAAAGAACACAGTTTTTGCAGAGTTAGAGACTACCTTTTTTACTTTGTATAGTGGTGGCATTTTATGATAGAAAAAAAAATTTCTATTTCAGTAATCTTGTTTCAAAATGGGAATACACCATCAAAAGGAAAATTATTATCACAAAGAATACAAAATAAAGGCAGAATTTTGCAATTCTAAAGTCTTTTGTTTTGTTTTATATATTTAGGCAAATTGCCAAGGATAATCATAAGCAAATTCATTCTGTTTCATTCAAGACAAACATACACAAAAGATGCTGCACAATACAAAGTCTTATTACAAGTCTTTAGGACTGGAGTTGTAAATTGACAAGACAATTGACAAGAGAACCCATGAACCTTGAATTGGTAGCCAAGTATCATAACCACCAAGCCACAACTCCACTCTACTTTTGATGAACTAAGCTTTTGAGAATAATGAAATATACAAGCTATATAACAAATAAAACCACCAAAATTGTAAATTTCTGACAATAGTATTAGTAGTGATAATAGATAATATTAATAGCAGTAACTTACTCTACATTCGGGGATGCTTTGCCAAAATGCAAAAGTGCTTTAACTGCCTCAGTATTGCCATAGAACACGGCGTAATGGATAGGTGCCCATGAGTGTTGGTTCGGTTGATCAGCATAGTATCCCATTGAAATAATCTGTTTTATAGCTTCTACATTCCCTTCAAAGGCGGCGCTGTGAAGTGGAAACTCATCCACCCAACTGGAAATAAAATTGACATATTTCATGTTTACAGATTGAGTTCTGGAACCAGACTATGAATACCAAAGATATCAAATTATTTCCTTTTTTAAAATGTAAAATAAAACGTACTATCCAAAATTGAGCGAGTTGACTGTAGAATGGTATACATTACTAATACTGTAGAGAAAAGACAAACACATACAGTATGAGACCAATACTGTACAGCCATGTATGTTGCCGTATGTATCCTACTACACTGAAAGCCTAACAAAATTTACTCTCACAGTCTCATGTCTTGAGTGTGATGATATGGGTGGCTGCCATGGACCATGGAGTAAAGAATTCCATGCATGGACAGAGTATCTGTCTTTTGTAAGATTCACTCACCTTTATTTTAATTTCAGTATATTACAAAAGTATTATTGTTACAAATCATTTTAATAAAAAAACTCTTTCTTTACAACCAGAAATTGCTGTTGATATTTCTTTTCTTACAGTATTTCATATACTGTAGCAGTAACTGTAAATGTAGATACATGAATAAATAACCTACTTCCTAGACGGCAAGTCTGGAATGTCCAGCCTGGGAGGAGTAATTGCATTGTAGTCTGGAATTCCCATTCCAAAGAACGGATTCAATACAACTCCATCAACACTTATAAAATCATTCACTCTCTGTAAAAAATTGTAAAATTTATATAAAATATACTAGGGCCTATATAAATATCTACTATAATAATCGCCCTATCTTTTTCTATCCAGCTTTATTCAGAAACTAGTCACGGTCTTCAAACTTGGTGGGTACAGCTCAGTAAAAAGAAAGAACAAGTTATTAGGTCAAATGTAAAATCTAAACAATTACTCAGATCGATCAAGCTAAAACTTGGGGAAAGTATTAATAATGATAAGTATGAATCCGATATCAAGGAGGGTGCCATCCAAAGTCATGCGATATAAACTTTACAAATTGCACCGATTGAGCTGAAACTTGGGTAAAATCTTTAAAATGTGGTGGGTAGGTGCAGTTCAGTATAAGAAAGAACAAGTTTCTTTTGTTAGGTCGTCAAGGTAAAATCTAAAAAATTGTGACCTACTAAGTTATAAAACAAATAATGAATGTTTTATATTTGTGAAATGGTACAAATAACTTCATTCGGTGAAAGATGAAAATTTTTTATATTTTCACCTCATGAAATTATTTTTACTGTTTCACATTATAAACATTTAATATTTGTATACATTACAACATTGGACTATACAATAAAGTACTATTCACTACTGATTTATAAACTAAAAAACTTACAGTGTCTTCAACAGGCAAGTCTGTTTCAAGTTGAAAGAACTCGTTTATTACTAAGTTGTCAACAAGATCCAATAGTTCCATTTTCTTGAGGGCATCTGCCGGAGTGTATGTGCTTCCTTGCGGAACCCTTGACACAAACGCTGGATTTGTCACATTGTTCTGCAGCCGTTCGTGAACTGAACGTGGTCTGTGCATTTTTAACAATTTCTTCTCTAAAATATTGCTTTAACAACTTTTGTGGTATTTACTGGATACATACAAGGTGTTCCAAGTTTACATTAAGAAGTTACCGTCTTTAATTTATTTTTTGTTTATAACTGCTTCATCCAATTTAAAAAAAATGTAATGTTGTCTCTCTTTCCTCAAGTGCTCTAAAAATATCTTTGCTTTGAACTGTCTTAGTTCAGGAGTTTATTCCTGTATAATCCTAATGGTTTAATACAGTATCAAATCTGCCTTTTTATGCCTAGTGTTGGTGTTTGGCCTCGAGTCAATGATCCTTTACAATTAACACACAATGATGGGCGAAATTATTACATTTACAAAGTTGGCCTCTGTTTACATTGTGTTCCAGTTTTTTCCACATGAACGAGCAATGGGTGTGTCCAATCTTCTAGCAGGAAATTTCAATCGAAGTTGAGAAGGGTAATTGGCTATTGACCGCGGCGAGTTATCTGCAAGAGAACGTAGCAAATTAGGGTACACTAATGATTATTATTTTTAACTAAAAAGTGCATTGTGTGTGTTTGTAGGAGAATAACCTGTGACTCACACCCTATTGGGCTGAATTGCACACAGCTTTGGATAACACAGACTTTTATCTCCCTTTGCGTGTAGTACAGTACAGCTGCCATCAAATGGAGGTAATTCATCTGTCCACAGCTGCGAGAGACAAAACACCTCCGGCAACCCTCTACTCTTCCAAAGATGGCCTGGGTTGGTACACACGAGCCAATCATAACAAAATATTGTCCCTATTTCTGATAGTTTTAATACTAAATATTTAGGTCCTGGGTTTTAAAAGTTTATTAATTGGAAAAAAAATGTCTAGCATATTCTATTCCAACTACTGCCACGTGTAAAAATGTTAAATAAGCAAATACCTAGTAATTTTAATTCATAATTTTACAAAAGAAATGAAAGTAATGTTTGTATTGAAGTGTGTCTCCTTTAGTTAGATTCCAAATAAAGCCACAAAACAACACAAACCTATACAATGAAACGCACCATGCATTCAGGGAGTTTCAGCAACGCCTATATTTGTATAACCAATTTGAAAAGAATAATTTGAATAGGTTTCACTGAATAGGTATTATTACTAAGTATTAAATTTAACCTTCAGACTGCATACTGAGCTTATAGGAGTTTAACTGATGTTGACACTGACAGGTGAGCTAGGGGATAAAGCCAATAGACCTACGTTTTTTGACCCACTACAATTTATGTACTGTAAAAATAAATACTTTATGGACCTATTGCGATCATTTTTCCTCTTTAAACCGTTAAAAATGGGACAAATTAATCAATTCTAATAAATTAAGAGGCCCACTATGTAAATTCCAGAATGCATCGCGTGCGGATTGATATTTTCATATTGTGATTTGGAGCACCCACTTTAGATAGATCGTGAAAGAGTAAACAAATAAATAAACCAAAAGAAAATTTAGGCAAAAAAACCAGATCTTTCTTAATTTGTATTAACAGATTCTGCCATAAATGTAATCTACAGTAATCTAGGAACTGCTTAGGCGAATGCCGAAGTGAATATATAATTTGCGCTGATCCAACGGCTAAATCAAGAAAAATTCAGCGCAACCTTGGCTTTCTCCGATTATAACGCACACAACAAAGAAATGTGATATACAGTACACTAGAGCAAATTGTGTCCATTATGCATGTAAAGTATAGGAGGAACTAGTAGTATTATAAAGTTTGATTGATTTTGGAAAGAAACATCCCATTGTTACGTCTTTAATTAAGAATTGCAATTGTAATATTTTTTAACTCATAATAAATGCTTTGCTGACTAAACAAAATAATTTACAATATTAAAGATGTATTGTCCCTTTGACTAATTCCATAAAATAAAATATTTCGAAAAAAGTGGGTCATTTTGAAGTATCATAATAGTTATTATTAACATTTTAACAAAAAATTAGTCGAAAAAAGATTTTTTTTGTTCAAAAAATAACTTTGACTTCCAGTTTTTGATCAAAACATATCTCATAATGCAACATGCTTGTTTGGCTACTCTGTATGCATAATCATAAAACTTCCTCGCGATCTGTGTGGAAACACCTTCTCAACCGTGACGAGTTGTAAATAATCCTAATTAGCATCATGCATACTCATGGTTTGAAATCTTTGTTTACTTTCGCTCGCGATGATTTTCCAGACGAAATGTTATCAAATTAATTTAATTTATGATTTTCAAGGGACAATACATCTTTAAATAATAAATGAAAACTATCACAAAAAAAAACTAGATTTAAACTCGTCACTGTGCCGGGTTAGGCTATGGTAACGCATCGTAACACGCACATGTTACTTATTATGCTTAGTCTAAAATAGGCTGCACTACAACGATTGTAACGAACAGATGGAATATATCAAAATCAGTTTAGTTGACGGTTATTGCATGCTAGAGCGGGATATACATTTTTCGTTTATATAGATTTAATTGATATTTTTTAGGAACTAGATTATTTATGTGGATATTTTTTACTTGGTAATATTTATTATCAATCATTCAATTAATTTTTTTTTGTATTTCACAGGTCTCGGAGAAGGACTGTGTCTTTTCAAAATTGCCATTTCTAAATTCTAAACACGTTTAAATATTATATTAGGCATAATGTTATATTAGGCATATAATAATTTACCTCTATTTATATGTACTGTAATTAATATATTATATAGAGAATATACGTCTGTCGTGTCTTTTATTATGCAAACAATTACGTATGGTTTTAGGATATTAATAAAATATATAGATAATATGCCGTTATAAATCAATCTACCGGCCTACAGTAGGACTATGATGTACAATGATAGATAAAGGTGAACACGATTCTCAAAGAGGTAATCTGCACTGATATTTAAACATTTAGGCCTAGATTTACTAAACGGCGTATGAATGCGAGACACTGAGTTGCACTTACTTAATTATTATTAAATGATTATTATAAATGAAGAAATAAAAGATATTCAAATTAAAATCTATAGTATCGCCGACGTATTTACGTAAATTATATATAAATCATACTGTCAAATTATAGAAACAGTACTTTTTTCGGAATTATTATGGATATATAGCAAGCCTGTTAGCTACAGCGACTTTAATTGATTTTGCTTATTCTTGCCTCCTTAGATTTCCACGTGTCTTGATTTTGTTACCTATGTTTTAAATGTATTTCGATTTTAAAGGCTAATAATGAATGAATGAACATAATCTCATAATCGCGTCGAGCATCTATAGCTCATTGAATCGTTTCACAAAAACACGTGCAGGAGGCCTATAGACGTTTCAAACGTATGGTTATTAGTAATAGACGTCATCTTTATCTCGCCATGGACAACGATCGTACGTGTTTTGTCCATGAGTTGACACACTAACAAGTGCGTGTTTTTTAAAAAGGGGAAACCCCGTCAGCAAAATAACGTATTGTTAGAGGAAACAGCTTCACTATCATAGAAGGCGCATCTCCGTCGATATGGCTTATTCGGGGGTTTATTTCAGTAACTCGCCTTTTAACCATCCGCATATAATGATCATTTTACTAAAAACTATTTTAAACATTAGAAATAAAAATATACACGTGATTTGCCTCAACAATAATTATTATATACTTAATATTATCCTACATAACGGATAGAAATAAAAATAAGGTGATCGAATAGTATGTTGTTAACGACATGGATATGATATAATCTGCCACATATATGCATAAGTATAAAAATGGATACGCTGGCTTTACGGGCTATATTGTAACAATTATTGTTTTAAAATAAATTGTTCTCTTTTACGTAATTGTTTGCATAATAAAAGACATGACAGACGTATATTCTCTATATAATATATATTAATTACAGTACATATAAATAGAGGTATTTTATTTTTATTTTTATTTCTTTATTCTGATATAAAATCAATAGGATAAAAACACAAAAAAGTACCGAGACGGCAAACTTATTTCCATTGTGGTCCTAAATTTCCATTGTGGTCCTAGGTAAATTATTATATGCCTAATATAACATTATGCCTAATATAATATTTAAACGTGTTTAGAAATGGCCATTTTGAAAAGACACAGTCCTTCTCCAAGACCTGTGAAATACAAAAAAAAAATTAATTTAATGATTGATAATAAATATTTATAAGTAAAAAATATCCACATAAATAATCTAGTTCCTAAAAAATATCAATTAACTATATAAACGAAAAATGTATATCCCGCTCAGCATGCATCCCGCTCGATCCATACAAAATAGCGCGACCGATTTCAAACGCGACAGGTACAGCTCTAGCGGCGCGCCATACAAAATACCGGAAGTTGATTTTATCGCGACCGATTTCAAACGCGACCGATTTCAAGCGCGACCGATTTCATCTGACACCGTCAAAACGGCTACTACTTTACAATAATACTAATAATAGTAATATTTAGTATTACTAATCAATCGGCTGTTACTCTTTATATAGCACTGAATTATTATATATTGTATAGATCCACCTACTATATCGGTTTGGAAATCTGACCACTAAAACATAAATGTTTAGTTAGGCATAGAAAAACGTTGCATTTCCAAACAATTCCCCAATTTCCAGGCATTCACAAGCTCAGGTTTGCCGTCAATAGATCGCAATTAACGTTAGCCTAGCGTTTAAAATGGGTGGAGTACCTAAGTTTTGCTTTTTATTAATTGATTTAACAAATAAATTTTACACAGAATTGAAAATTTAATAATTAGTAGGGCATACAATATAATATTGAATAAAAATATTAAGATTCTTACACTTTAATCAAGCTCCATCTTCTTGAATAACTAGGGCCTAGGAGTCTCATGAGTAGTCGATCTCAAAGATAGTGTGCTCAGCTAGCTACTGCTGCTCTCAAAAACAAAACATTACTATTTTTTATAGAGGGCAGTATGCAGTAAACTGAACCAGAGCCATATATATAGAGGAGAGTTACGACATTGGATTATAGTCACGTGATATGCAGATCAATTTGTGTCCAACTTGTCTCCGTTAATGCATGTAAAGTATAGGAGCAAGAAAATACTTTAAACTTTTTCTTATATTTAAAAAATGTAATTGCACATTTTATGGTGAAATATCGATGTGCACAGTGTACAGAAGTACTTGCGGCAAAGAATATTGCGCGCGCGTGCGCTAGTACATTATAAAGTTCGATTGATTGATTTAATTCTGGAACGAAACATCCCATAATAACTACGTCCTATTAATAACAATTATGTAATATTTTCAATTCATAATGCATGCTTTGATGACTAAATAAAATAATAAAGTGTCGTGGATATATTTGTTAATATATTGAACAGGGTATGAACAATATTAAAATAATAAAGGCAAATTATTACAAATGAAATGATGAACGTCGAGTCTCTGAAAGTTTGTGTCAAAAAATACACAGAGAGTCATATACTGTATAAAAAGAGGGGTGAATTTGTGTGTGATGTATCCTGACTTGCATGTAGGCCCTAGCATTTATTCTTCTGTTATTATAGACACAATATGTATATGTTACCAAATTAATACCATTATTAATTACTAAAATAAAAATGGAATATAAGCGTTATTTCATAGACAAAAAAATCTAAAAATAATGCATGAATTACAGGAAAACGCTATACAAAATAGATGCGCGCGCCTTCAGCGTGCGAATTCTTTGACACAAAAATGGCTTCTAATTTTCAATGTCGTAACTCTTTATATGGCTCTGAACTGAACTGTCAGAGAGCCATATTGTTAAAGCCATTGTGTCCAACTATTCCTATGTAGTATGGAGTTGAATCTTTTGTTTTTAAAATGTATAACGTTCTAAGGGCTTTAACTATCCAATTTAATATAAAAACAATCAATTTGTTTAAAGCTTTTTTTTTAAATAATAATAAAATTATAAAGTTACTGCGAACATGATTTGAAACAACAAAAATAGCAATTGCGTGCGCGTTTAGTTTGTAGGCCTACAGCGATTCTCTATAGTTAATGCATTGTTTTTACTGTTGTTTAAAATCATGTTCGCAGTAACTTTATGATTTCGTTATTATCTTAACAAAAACCTTTAAACAAATCGATTGTTTTGATATTATATATATATATATTCGATATTTAAAGCCTTGTGAAGGTTATACATTTTTAAAGCAAATTACTCGACTCCATAGGCCTACTCTACATAAGCATAGTTGGACACAAAGATAGCCGATGTGCACCCCACGCGATTTTCTAGGATCCGCAATATATGGCTCTGAACAGTTGCAGAGCCATAGGCCTAAAATTATATGGATCTGAACACGAATTAATCGTGTAGTATTATCTTTGAATTAATTACCTCATGAAAACTTACCCCAGTCTAGATTAGCGAGTAACAAACCACTCAATCAAATCTAAATCTGGGAGTAGTTGTCTTTGACCTTGATATAGTAATAATTGCCCTGAGCTAGTTGTCTGGGAAGGCTATAAATGGCAAATTTTAAATGACAACTGAAAATAGTGTCTTTATATTCTGCATTATAATTTGCAACATTTAGGCAGGGCCCGGGCCGACTTGACTGGGTAGGGAGTGGATGGACGGGTTCGAAGGTGCGAATAACCCGGCCCCTTTTTATTGAGTGCCCTTCAAACTATATTGCCAAGGGTATTTCCAATTCAGAACCCGACATTGCCGCACAAACGCCATTAGAAAGAGTTTCAACATGGACGCAATCAACTCGGTTCCATCACTCATTCAACCACTTGTTGTTAAAAGGTCAGTTTGCCAACTCCGTAGTAAAGAATGTTGGTTCTTCAGTCCATACAGGAGCTGTCATGAAAACACATTGTGCGATTGAAACCCACCAGATGGCCAACGTGTATATCAATACAAATTGGCTTCGAAGAAAACCTGAACGTGTCATCAGTACCGAACCATTCCACTATGGTTGCTTCAGTTTAGATACCAGGTCATACCTGCATGGCATTATGATATTAACATTATAAAACATGTAGGGGCCTACTGTATTTGATACTGATACATACTAATGTTTATTTCTTTAAAAAAATAACAGCCTCGTTTTATTTGAATCTCTTTATTACAGCACATGAATACGACACCGTAGGAAATAAATTCCCTAGAAGCTAGATTGTCGCCATCGATACTGATACCACCAAGACCAAAGCATGAACAAGTAAACTTTAAGGTAATGTTCAAAACCATGTCTAATGAAACTGCTCTTTCAAACAATTAATTAATGAACTTAATTATCTTGCTATAAACATTTGTGTTCTTCCTTTTTATAGGCACTTTATGTATTAGATCAACCATCACTTGACTTTGGAAGCTAATACTATGAACCTCCAAGCTATGAATTATGTTATCGATCGTTGTTCCTGCCATCCAGACCCGATACCACTCGTCTATCATACTCATCGGCCATCTACAACAACAAGCTGGTTATAAGCATCTTGTTCAATCACTTGCAGTCTTCAGTGCATATCATCTTCGAAAGCCCGATTAATCTTTGTAATGCTTGCCAGAATGTGGATGCTATTTTCTGAAAGCAATGGTGTTGGGAACCAAAGTGTGACAACATTAAATGAAACACCAGCATCTGGTGCATACTGGTTGCTATACCATATTTACCAAGCTCTGTGTGGTTTGATGCATCTTGTTGTTCACAGCATGAGCCGGCAAACTATACTGTAATGCCTCCTAGGTGAAGATAGTGACACCTCACGAGCTTTGTGCCAATCATTATCCGTCAGACGCCACCATTACGTCATTAGTTTCAAAATGATGTATTTATTTATTTATTTATTCATAGGAATCACCTTTATATCGGTGGCACACATTATCAGTTAATGGTGCATCCAATTTACAGACAAAATACAAATAACATAAGCTACAAAGTTCTAAATACTAACACATAACATCAGAACAAAATGTAAACTAATTAATTAATTAGATCTGTA
Source organism: Antedon mediterranea (assembly GCF_964355755.1). Taxonomy (NCBI): domain Eukaryota; kingdom Metazoa; phylum Echinodermata; class Crinoidea; order Comatulida; family Antedonidae; genus Antedon; species Antedon mediterranea. The sequence goes on from NC_092671.1 coordinate 25,837,045, forward strand.
TGAAAATACATAATACGTAAACTGTACAATATATATAACTACAAAAATAAAAACAGAACAACAAAAATACAGGATAATGAATAAAAATAAATAAATAAAACTTACAGATACATCATGCATATGCCCCAGTTGGATCACATTCTGAATTCATCACCTTACAAACTGCCGCAATCGAACACGCAGAATTGGCTGTTGTTGATACGGATGATTATGACGGTTACACCACTTCGTCGAATGCTTCATTCAGCGGAGAATGACAAAGCAATGTGTATTTATTACCACAACAGAGAAACATCCGAATCTTCGTTATTCGGAGAGTGGCGAAATATATCGGTATCGTACTAAGGCCTTGGCATACATCAGCATATAACTTCATCCTCCCTGACCATCTATTGATGTTGGATTGAATCCTACCAACGGATCTTCCAATGTTATCAGTAAAAGATTTATATCCGTTACCGGTAAACATTTTACGTTTTCTATCAATTATACTTACTTATAAATCTAAATCTAAACCAAAAGTAACAACCTCATACTTTTTATTTCTCAGAGTACGCTTGAAAAAAGTTTGTATGACGAAGTTTCTTTATATCGACTCAATTCATTAGATGGACCTCTTGTTGCTGTGAATTCCTGCATGGCCCCAATGGACAAATCGACGCAACCGATGTATGAGTTTTTAGTCACAGTCGAAGCCCGTGTACTACTGATGATATCAAGAGAAAGCAGATTATTCCCATTTATTTATGACCTTTGCAAGAAAAGTTTATTTGAATCAAGAAAGAAGATCGTCATCGAGTATGAGAAAATCCAGAACGTCTCTAGTTTGTGACTCTATCTAAAGCCATCAAATCCCAATACCCACAACTGAGTCTCGTAGAAGGTCTCCACATAGCGGTAGATATAGCAGTTTTAAGACATTTGACTGTTAAATGTGCCCTGTCATGCCCCCCCCCCCCCGACTTATTGACTAAATTAATAGAATGAATAATCAAATTGGTTTATGAGAGAAGTGTATTAAATTTGGAAAGCTAAAAAGAAAATACAAACAAAAAACATGAAATTTCTGAAAGCACTGTGAAAATAAGAAAAAGCTAGGATTACTTTGTTTTTTTAAATATAAAAATCGTTTGTGTGTCAAGTCATATTAATTTTAAAATGAAGTTCATCATTAATGGAATTTGTGACAGTGTTATTATTTGGGAGCTATTTTAGAGATATGTAAATTATTATTTTGCTTTTGTTCTTCATAGAGTTATGCTGTAAATAATGTTTCCGTTACGTTTTTAGTCGCGTGGACGCGACTCTATAGTTCACTATGTCGGTCGGTCTGTCAGTCTGTCGGTCTGTCTGTCGGTCCGGTATCACTATGCGTTTTAGCACGCGACTTATGGCTGTTGGCCTTGTTTATGTTAATTTACATTTAATGTAAAACTAAAAAAACAATTATAAAATAAATCTTCAAAGCTTTAAAGAAAAACTATAATGATAATGTAAAAATAAACATAGTTATTTTGAAATTAAATTTAACGCGCGTTAATAAAATGCCAACTAATTATTTATCATTCCTCCCGGTCGTTAGATTATCAACCAAGAAAATTCATGTTCACAGTAATGCGGATCCAAGGTAAGGGGGATTCATTCTCCTTTATCAAAATCCAGTGGCCGTTTTTACCAATAATAACACTTAAGTGTATGTATCAATGTATGCTTATTATGAAATTAAGATAAAACAAAATTGGTTACGTCATTATTAATTGCATGTTAATTTTTTTTTTCGACAATCAAACAAACTATGACATTTTCTTGGGCCGAATTAACAAACTTAACATTAACATTCTTCTTTAAAATGAAAGTATATACTTTGACAGTGCATCATTTAAAAAATGTTTAAAGATGTCATCATAGTAACAAATTATGATTCATTGCGGTAATGTAATATCTGCACCTAAAGCTTATTTTCCTGTCGACGTTATTCGACGCTATCATCGTTAACAGTTAACGACGATCCTTTGAAAACGATCAAGTTGAAGATAACGATAGCAAGTACCTTTTCCTGTAAATCGTTAACATTTCAATGTTTACGTAGAAGATCGTTGACAGGAAAACAGGCTTTAAGCAACGTCGGGTTCGGTTAGTCGGCCTACTATGATGGGAGACCGCCTTGGAATAGTACTGGGTGCTGTAGACTGTAGGCTGTTACAAAATAAATTAATATCCCGTAAAATAAAATTATATTTATTGAATGTATAGATTAAATTTAATCACATAGTTTATATATTTTTAACGAATGTATTTTAATTTTGTCTGATAACTTTTCGGATCGCTTGTCAAAATCAAAATTGCCCAGGCCTATACATTGGTAATAAAATCAACAAACTATAGATTAAAAAAAAATGTTAAAAATGACTAGGCCTATTTACGTCTTTATAGTAACCACATAATTTATTGAGTTATTAAATCATTGTGAAACATTAAATAATTAAGAGACACCCGGGACTGGGTCTTCTTTAAGATTGGTCAGATTTTTGGTAAAGAAAAAAATCTAACCGGTGCCGTTCTAATTTAAGGTTATTCTTTCAAGGCCAATATAGGGTCTACATTTTTGTTGAAATGGATTACTTGTTAACACCACCATGAAACTAAACTCCACGAGATAATTATTTGTCAAATGAAAACAAAAGTCTACAGCACCCGGTATTCCAAGGCGTAATATGGCCGTAGACAATTTTATACATTGGAAACTTTTATCTTATCATTCACCTGCATTTAGTATACTGCTCTCTTTTTAAAGAGGGCAGTATACCATAATATTAAAATATTTTAAAATATTTAGCGTTCAGTGTGTGACGCTGCAGCCAAAATCTGAGGAATTTGCTCATTTACATATTCCTTCAATGAGACAGGTGCTTTGCCATATTGGCAGACGATGGGTTGTTCTTTTCTCATTTCGTAGTACATGTTTGGGTTATGCGGACATCCTATGTACAGTCGCTGTTAAATGCTGTTGTTTTGGTTGTTGAAAATGTTGGTAAGTTTTACATTAATCATCATAACAGCTATAATTATTAGTGTAACGAATTAACTTTTTTCGACATCAAAAGTGACGCCTAACTGTAGATTACGGTGCGGCGTGATGTGCCATTACACACAATGTCTACCACCATTTGTTTAAATTCGTTTAAATTAAAAGATATTCTGAGCTACTTGTTTGTGTATTGTAAATGTTATTTAAAATGATGCACAGCTCTTTAAAATTCTTGAATAACAATATGGTAATTGAAACTAAAGAAGATACAAGATGATACATGTTTTTCTTCGTGGGTCTTGCCTGAATTAGCCTGGTTAAATATGCATCTAATTTAACAATGAGTTTTCTTTAGGTGAGACATGTGCAATTCAGTATAAAAGCGAGTTAACAATTTTTCGATTCAGTTGTACTTCTGCTCTCAATATGAATATGAACGTAGAGGACGGTAGCCAGATGTATTTCATGCCGGACTGCAACCACATAATGGCATCTATATGATGTCATAGAATAAATTGTATGGGGTAAGTATGCCATTATATTTACTACTGTTAATTTACTAGCCCTCTTTTATTTGTACTATGTTTCTTTTAAGGTGTAATCATTAAGAAGTTAATTATGGTTTTTAAGGATATGTCCGGACACTTCTCATTTTATTTCTATCTGGTTTTATGACCACCGTTATCACATTTATTCAGCAACATATATTTACATTGCTATATACAATATTGCAGCGATCTTACTTTTTGTAGTTGTAAGACCCTCTGAAGAAGAAATAACCTTAAATTTGCAGTAAAAATAACTCAAATTTAAAATGGTAAAACGAAAACATACGTAAAGATTATATAGGCCTAATCATCAAATACTATTTTTTAAATAGATATAATTGCCACTCAAATCTTTTTTCAAAACTCTCTTGCCCTATAGAATTGCATGTTTCCATTCTACATTAAAATGCTCATTTATCGACCCCATACGTGATGGTTAATGTAAAGTTAACCAGTCCTAAGTTTGAAAATTCATAGTGACGCATCTTGATGGTACCACAATATTCGTTTGCGTATATCTTCAATTAGTCTTAGTCGATTATTGACGAATTTACTGTAAATCCAAATAAAATACACTGTTGATTTACAGGAATCTGATTTGTACATGCCTATAATGAAATGCTTTCGGTCTGTATTGTATTCCAATAGTTTTATGGTGAATAGATTTAGTTTCAGCTGTGTTTCCTACAAACACCAATTGTATACAAAAGTAAAACTAGTATGCGTGTCTAGTACGTTAGATGACGATGACATTATTTTGTACACAAATATGTACAGTTTTGATGATCGAAAACTTGTCGAAAACTTGTCTCATGTCGATTAATGATCGTTTCCATCGTCGTCCTATGCCTAACCCATTTCACTTTCTTCAGCATTAATTACCACCAGGTGCTGGTCCCATCACCAGTATGTTAGGCTTGGTGATTCTTGTTTCATTGTCAAATTTCGTAAGATCACAATATGATTTCTTAATATCTTTTTGTAGGCCTAATGTCAATATCAATGGAATTATTATTTCTTCAGTTAAATTTGTGCAGTAATTTTATTCTCCAGCTGATTCCTACCAAATGAATCTCGTAGTTCATCCTTTGTATTCACGCTCCTTCCCAACCTACGTTTTCGTTATAGAACTTCCAATAACCCACCATACTTTTGTGTGGAAATTTGAATCGGAGATCCTTTCATGCAACACGCCCTTTGCGTTAACACCGTTCTTTTAACATTTAATAAATTTCTTCAATGTAAAAAGTAATTCTATTCTCCAGCCAATGGTAATTTAATTATCCCAAAAAAATCCTAGCAAGTGAATGTCATAGTTCACCCAGGGAGTGGTTGTACCGTTTGTATTTACGCTCCTTCCCAACCTACATTTTCGTCATAGAACTTTCAATAACAGTCTAATCTCTAATAACTTCTGACCAACCACGCCTGATACGTTTTGTGTGGTGTAAATAAGAGATTCTTTTACGCCTTTTGCTTTAACACAGTTTTTTAAACATTTTAATATAGTTCTTCAATGTAAAATTAACAATACACCCTCCAAAAAATACCATGCCACCTGTATCTATTTATCCAATGTCTTTATGTCTGTCATACTTGTACTATATATTTAGGCATATGCAATGGATAGTTTCAAACCTTATGATACCATTGATATCTAGAACATAATCTGAATTGAAAATGAAAAAAAAAGTAATTCTGAAATGAAAGTATTGGTAACATGTTCAAAAATCATAATTAGTGTTTATCCAATGCATATTGAATGAGAGTATAGAAGGTTGGACAAACCTTGAAGAAATGAACAAAATGGACTGCATATGGGACATCTTGAACGTCACAAGTTAATAACAATACAGAATATTTAACAAAATCAATTGCTAAAGGATGGAGATCTTGCGCATCACCAACTACAAGCTACATACAAAACTGAACAAGATAGCTTTCTGTACTGTATATTTCTTGAAATGAAAAAAAAGATTTTCTAAAATTAGTAGGACCGTATTACATTACAATTAACCATATCTGGTGACTGTTTTGACAATCCGGAATGCAAGTCCATTTCCAACGATGTTAATACGAAATTACACATTTGATAAAATGAAGAACAATATTGATTGCTTGGATAAAGGCTACCTGTATTCGAATTCTAAATACAAAGAGAGTGTACGTACAGACATCTGAAGATTGAACACTGTAATATATCTATGTTTGCAATGTAACTGGATTGGAGACTAGATGGCTGAACACATGGAGAAACACCCGTCATCTTGTATATACTGCGAACGTTGAGATTTGACTATTTACAAAAACTATACATAAAAACTTTATGCATTGCCCTTTCACTTTCACACTATTAAAAGCATTGTTATTAATATTACATTTCGGAAATTTCAATGTATTTTTAGTCATTATAAATAAGAATATAATAAAATAAGTAAGGTTTGATACTGAAATTAATAATGTCAATGTAAGAATACAGTACAGTATTTTCTTCACTCAACATTTCTGCGTCTTCTGTGTAATGCAGTGGCTGGATTCTACCTTTAGTTGCTTGCACTCAACTTGTTCTTCTTTATTAAAATGTTGTATATATTATGTTCCAATCCAATTCCAATTCCCAGCTTAACGCACGCCTGATAAATGTCTTTTCCATCTTTTCTGTCCTTATCAGTCTTGGAAATCTTATTCTTTTTACCTAGATTAGAATCTAGCAAGCTAGTTTACTTTTGGGGACCAGCCCCACGCACCAGTTTACAAACGCTGTTAAAATTAATCCATTTAGAATTTTGATTTTTATTTTTAGTTTTAGCCTTGCTGTAGCAGTTGTTAATGCCACAATAACTACATTTACTTTCTTGTTGATCTTTATACATTGTTGCTCATCTTCAAACTTACCATATAGAAATAAACATCAGTTTGGCCAAGAATCGTAGACCAGTATTCTAGGCAATAGAGTCCTTACTTTATAACTACCAAAAACACGTCTCCTTGAATTTGGCTTCAACAAGTTTCAGGAAAACAGGCGGAGGCCATGGTCATTGAATTGTAAGAAAACTGATTTACTCCTTCCTATACCATTATCAAGAACAGGTCTTTTTGACAGATGGCTTTAGCCAGGAGTCAATGAAACGAATAGTGGTACCTATAACTTTAGTGGACATTTTCTTACGACCATTAGTTAAAACATCTAGAATACAAATAACGCATGACAAAGTAACTATCATAACCTTGATAAATGTGGCCAAATACATGTAATATTTTGAATGTAAGGATATTTTGTGAAGTGTAGATTGTCTTTGCTAATCCGGCAATAACTATAAGTTCCTCAATACCGCAAACACCACGATTGACACTGGCTCTCAACATTAGATTCGTGAAACACCGACAACCAAAGCCATTTGCACAGAATGTTTTTATTATCCTTTTTGGTTCTAATTAAGGATCTGATGTCTAGGTGAACTAAATCAATGCCAGGTTTAAATTACCCACCATGCATAGGCATATGTATAATATTAAACACTAATTCACCTACTAAAATGTTCATATGAGATTGTAAAAGTAGAAATAGCTGAAAAATAACTTCAGTGTTAATTTTTCCATTGAAAAACCCACACACCATTTCACCAACGCAGTTACAATTTTAATTCACCTCCCCCCTTAAGAAAGTTTCCATTGTTTATTTATTTCCGCTAGATTATCATTTATATAACATCGTGTACAATAACTCTAGTGTATGAAACCTTGTATATATAATTATTATATACTTTATTATTATAGGCCTATATAAATATTTATTTCTATTTTTACTTTTTAAAAACTGTTATCAATTGTTATACATCAAAATAAGTGACTATTCAGCAGAATGATAAATTTAGTAAAAAACAAATAAGAGAAAAAAAAAACAAACACAAATATGATTACACATTTTTTTTATGTTCAAAAATGTGTACATAAAAAATGTGTGCTGAAAAAACAACTTAAAAAATTTGTTAAGAAATGTACAGATACTTACATTACATAACATAACCATATGGAACTGTTCTAAAATCATCGATTATTATTCGTTTGTTATACACAATACGATAATCTTTACTATCGTACTTTCTTTTTTGATCCCCCAGTGGAGAAATAATTTCCATCGTTAGGGCTAATTTCATTGGTGGTCGCCATTCTCCAGGTTTAGATGTAAATACACAAGAATCGGTGTCGTAGTACAGCACATGGTCTTGCAACTTTTCCAATAAGTCGTAGAGCTTTTAGCCTTGCTGTAGCAGTAGTAAATGCCGCCATAACAACATTCACTTTCTTGTTTACCTTTACAAATTGTTGTTCGTCTTCATATTTCATTTCTGCTAAATCGTCATTGTCATCATGTACAATAACTTTGGGTCCGAAAACTTGTCATAAATGTCATTTGGTTCAGAGGTAAATAAAGTTCTTGTAAAATTTTCACTCTGTCCAAATTTTTCCCAGAAGGAATTTAGCATAAGTTTTGCCAATGATCGTAGACTAGCATTGTAGGTAATAGAGTCCTTATCGAGTTTAATATTTCGGAGTTATACTCCCTCTTCTGCTTAAAATTCCATGAAACAGTAACATTCCTAATTACATAGCCAACTTCAACAGCTATCTCTATCTCCGTTGATACCCATATCCCCGTCAGGCATCTTTCATTTTTATCATGGTTGCCTGATTCCTGATCAACGCATGTTCGACATAAAGGAAACATACGTTTTCCATTACTCCTACAATATAAGGAAGAACAGGGTGAAGCAGCTTTTTTGGAGGACTAACTGTGCATTGAACCAGGCCACGAATATCTGTAGACATATCTTTGAAAGCTAACTTTTCAGGATGTCCTATCGGATATTTATTAGTTGACCATATACACCGTTGTATTAGTGGCACTCGCAATATGCGGTGCGGTCCAGCAAACAAAGCAGAACACTTACATGTTTTACAATCAAGTTGTAAACTTTATGCTAGCACCATAAACATTGATTCTGATAAGGCCTGTTCAGTATTCTTAACTGAAAAAGGTGTGAAAGACATAACATGAAATATAATATAATAATAATAATAATAATATAATATATTGTGAACTCGTATGATAATAATTATATTTCATGTTATCAGACGACTGCTAAACACACCATGCATAATGTATCGCTAGTTGTTAGTACACAATTATTTGCTTTAACTTTACATATCCCGAGATATCTTCTGCCATCTTTTCCAAAGAGTTCCATAGAGATATGGACGTATGCAACTCTGACAATACTTTGTCTTTATAGTAAATGCAGTTTAGCCAATTGGATTTACATTTTCATTTAATTTTCAATTCTTCTGAAGTTAAACATTTGTTCTTCTTGACGATATCTTTAATTAAGATGATATCACTAATGCTCCCAAATTTCAATATACTGGTACTAGGAAACGTCAGATAAAAAGATGTTGTTCCCACTAGGACGAATCGAAAGTTGTATGCGCAACGCAAGGGAGTTGATTAATGGTTAGCAAAAGTTCGGATAATGAATAGCTTTTGATTGCGTTGTGTGGGAACCAAGCTTAACGCGCAGCTATATCAGGTCTTGAAAAAAACGTTACGCTAGGAAGAACAATTATGTCACAGAAGTCTTTGATGATAGATCACCTAAACCTTCTTTGCGTGGTCTGATAGTTCGGTCAATAATTGTTGCTCTAAATAATAATGATCGCCTGCTGCTAGGGTGCGTCATTTAATGAATGTTCAAATAAAGTTTGGATAATGTCGTAAATTTTACGTTAAATCTTGCTATTCCTGTGCCATCCATCTGAGCAATATCTTATAAAAAATATAAATATTTATTTTGTTGGCTTATTAAACAACCTCGATTACTGCTTGTGTGCTTGATTTTTGTAAGGTTCGTCTTCCATGTATGGGGCAGTCGGGAGAATATTGAAAGCCTTTCTTAAAATACTCTAGCCCTGGTCTATATCGCCTCAACATAGTTATTCTATCCCGTGTTGCTCGTCCTATTGTGTTTGCTGCCCGCTTTGATTGCTGTAAAGATGCACTTGTCTGAGCCGTCATCTTCTGTTCACTTGGATTAGACCTAATTAATACAAGATTAATATAAGATAATACAATGCATGAATATATTATATTGATTTTACTTTTATATATGATTATATAATTAGACCAGTTTCATTTCAGATGAGTTATTTCAATAATACTGAATTTAAAAAACGACATCATGTGAATAATTCTTTCAGTTGGTCACCTACAAACAGACGTGAAGCTTGGTTGCCACTATAGAAAAATCCCATCGCAACGTAACGACTCAACGTTAGAAAATATTCTTCTATTTTTGCATCTTACGAGAAATTGAAATACGCAAACGGTATAATTTACGTCTGCCTCACTGCTCATACGTGGTCTTCACCCACTTACGACACGCAAGGTTATGTTCTTACGGCAATTTTGCGTCGATACGTTGCGTATACGTCCTTGCGTAAATGGTCACCTAGCTTAATTAAATAGAACAGTACCACACATAAGGTTACCGTGAATTTGCCATAGGTCTATCGCTAGTTGAGGCGCGAAGCGGTGGAGATGCTGACGCCTCTGATAAAACTGACTCGGTTGTGTTACTTGACCTTAGCTTGTACTTTTTTAATTTGCAGTAGTAGTGCCAGCGCTTGAAGACTGTAAATAACATTATTCCTAGGACAACAGAGACGATTACTGGCATTACAAAAATGAGCGATGACGTACTGTCATACGTAATGTAAAGGTGAATGGGTAAATAGAATCTGAAAAAAAAAACTACAATAAATATTTCTTACAAATGTTCATAAATTGTCCTATACTTCATGCAGGTTTTTAAAGATCTTTAGTAGAATAGTGAGTTTGATGCCAGTAATTTATTCGCAGTGGCGCAATCAAGAACCACAGGTAAATGAACAAGGCCCGTGCTCAAATTTGACTAAAAATGAATAAAGGCGTTGTTAAGTTAAGAGTAAGGCAGACATTCTTCACACAAAATATAGGCCTTCCTATGCAATTTCTGCCATCTACATTGAATCCTATTCAGGAAACCATTTAAAGTTTAGGCTTTAAAAGCATTTGACTGATTTTATCTGTTTGCCCCATATTGCAAACAGGTATAGAGTGAGTGAGGGACACACAAGCTACGGCAAAGTTTATATCTCATATCTCGTATCAAAATCCAAATCAATCCACCATGCATTTTGAAGCCTATTTTTTTTTAAATATTTAAACAAACGGACATTATAATACTCAGGATTAAAATCTCCGAGTAAGGTGATACCCGCATCGCTTCGCAATAAACAAAATGCTGGTATACGCGTGACGCACGTATATTGTACGCGAGACAACATGTTTGATCAGGATTTCACGGTAATGAACAAATGGTATACAGAATCATTTAAATTCGAGCTATCACCGTGTATGTTACCATAGTTACCGGTCAGTAAATAAATGGTATGAATTAATTGAAATGATATAAATATCCCATAAATTCAAATATGAAGTTCGGTTCAAACGAAGCCCCATCAACTTTATATCTACCAAAGCATTTCTCATTATCATTACGGGCATGATGAATATGGATTTCATGTTGTTTTGATTCATAACTTAACCACTCCTTACTGGCAAGTTAAGTAATCTGCTGGCGGAAAAAGAGCAACCAATTATATTCGGCTTTAAAAAGTTCCTAGAAAAATACAAAATTACAGGCCGAGGCTATGGTTTTTAAACCGGGTTTAGAAAACGAGAAATGCAAAGAAGCTTATGAATATTAATGACCTCCATAGAAATTTGATAATGCTTTTACAGTTTATCTCAATGTACGATCACTTAAAACTCTGGTATACCAGATCTTAAGTGGGAAATGGATTTTCGATTTTTTTCATTTTAGAATGATGTTTTGGGGGCTATTAGGTGTTGTTAGAATGTATATTGTTACAAAATATAAATTGGCCCTTTTGGGGAAAGCCCCCATTTGAAAATCAAAAAAAATTCGCGGGTGACGTCACTTTGCGAATATATTCCTATCCCTCCAATGGACAATTTGCAGTTTTTTGGCTATAACTCTTGAAATCTATGGAGTATTTTCTAAAAAATGCTTGTGCATTTGCAGAAACGTATTTTTTTAGATAAAATTATTACCGTATAAACGGTTATTCATCGAGTAAATGACGATACCGAAGTTGACCTGGCAACGTTGTCCGGGATACAGCTCCGTGCGCAATGATGCGTATCCATATTTTCCGTTCGTGTATTTTGTATATCGTTCGTAATTTATACTGCTAAAATGTGTTAGTTTCTTTAGTTTTTAGTTTAGCAGAATTAAATTAGTAATATGAGATGATAATTTATTTGTCACGAATCAGGCAGTTCGAAAACGAATTTTATTCATATTTTACTTTGGCTTGACAATGAGCGCAGCAAGTTGTTGATATCGCTTTGGTCCTTGGATGAACATGAAACGGAGCCTCGCCGCATGATGTGGGTGGTGGATCGACTCCGCGCGCTGGATTGGGGGCCTAGGCCTAGTAAAGGTTTGGGAGGTAGGCCTTCTAAATTCGGGTTTTATAACAAACGAAGTACATTTTAGGGACCTATATTTCAACAACATTAGATATTGAATAAATTAGTATTAGTGTCAACGCTTCGCGTATCTTTCCAGGCCGTCGATCATTCACTGACTATCGGGCGGCATACACGCTCTCGATATCATCGTGTGTATATGTGACGTCGTGAATATAGAGGCTTCCGACGGCCGTTGAAATAGAATATTGCAATGGCGTGAGTAATTTTCGCTAATTTACCATGGTATCTTAAAATTTCGTTTTTACTGAAAATACTATACATTTTGTTTTTATTTGTATGGGTTTGTGTTAATTTGATACATTTAAATAACATGTGTGAATTTATTGAAAATCGAAATTCCATTTCAGGTCCATTTTAATCGCCAATATGATAAACTTCATTTATATGAAACAATCTTAATTTAAATTAACTGTTGCGAGATGGACAGAGTATATATACATAAATCAGTTAATTTCTATAATTCCAAATTCGGAGTTTATTGTTGAATTGAAAAAAAAAATGTATCATCCTTGGTGATTTTAATATTAACCTATTTAAAACGGATAATAATAAAATAAATTCTCTAGAATTCTATTTCATAGAATGATGTATACTCGTGTAGAAACTAAATGGTCTCCCCAATGAACTCATTCATATGGTTGTAAAGATGTCCCCGGTAATTACCGCCCGATTTTAGTTCTTCCAGTAATTAGTGAATCGAAAGGATTTTTTGCAAGTTAACCGCCTTTAAAAAAAATTGTAATTGTTTTATGAAAACCAGTACGGATTTCGAGAGCGTTATAGCACAAAATTATCGCTTATTAGTTTAATTCGTACATTGATTTCTGACATTGATCAGGGCAATTCCTCGTTAGGTACTTTTATTGATTTCAGCAAAGCATTCGAAACGATTAACCATGATATTCTTATTTCTAAACTCAAACACTATGGTATACGCGGCAACCCGTTACTTTGGTTGACTGATTACTTAAACAATAGAATCTAGCCAAGTCCGTTCCTCCTTACGTAACATAACTTAGGTGTTCCACAGGGTTCTGTTTTGGGCCCTATTCTTTTCTTAATTTATATAAACGATCTACCAAATTTCCGTTTAGTCTCGCGCCGAGGATTCAAATTTATTTATTTAATAAATGGTGTTACTATATTATTTTTGAAAACGGAAGAAACATTTTAAACAAAATTGGATCTCTGTATATTGGAGAGAATGTAATCAATGAAATTGTGTTCCTCAAGAACTCTTAATTATAATCTACAACTAATTTACTACCACTACTCGTTTATGGCATTGAGGTCTTGGGGTAGCACATATTCTTCTTACTTACATCAATTATTTCTGCACCTTCGTATTTTGGATGTCTTTAAGTTATATGACCTTCATGTTTTAAAATTTGAATCTGATATATTTTATTGTAGATTGCCTCACCCAAGTTTGTACTTTTATGTAGCACATATGAAAATACAAGGCTTGAAAATAATTTTGATTTAATTATACCACGATTTCGTACTTCATTTGGTCAATTTGATTTAACATTACAATCAAAGTGTGTTAATAATTAATGCATTTTACTTTAAAGGCCAAAACTCAAGTAGCAAAAGCCGATTTATTGTGGCCTTTTTTGTTACATTTATTAATGAAGTTTTACTGTTTCTGTTATTTTATGATAGTGACAAATAAATAATTTTACACAAATAAAGAATTTACACAAATTAGCCGACTCGTTAAATCAAACATTTCACCTCGCCACTGCTCGTACCAAATAAGAAAATCATTCCAGGCCGATTCAGACATCTTGTCGGGGTGATACATCGAAGCATTGGGATATGGACCTACGTAGTTTGCATTAGTTTGCGTGTTAAATTTATGAGGAAAGTAACCCTTCTTTAACTCTTTAATGCCAAAAGTGTTAGGCAGTTTGGCTAAACCCATCGGTAAAAATGAAACGAATAGTAGTACCTTTACTTTTAGTAGAAAGAATCTTGCCACCATTATTTATGACATATGGAACAAAACCACATGAATACAAATAACGCATTACAAAGTAACTATCATAAGCTTGATAGTTAATGAGCAAGGCATGTAATATTATAACCGTAAGGATATTTTTTGAATACATACTCACAGAACTGGAAGCATGCGTTATCACCGTAAAATATTTTAGTCTTTTCTCCACAAACATCACATTCTTCGGAATCTACATAACCGGTTATACAGTCTACACAGCATTTGGAATGTGTTCACCGGTCTCTTGTAAAACTTCTCCACCGCATTTTTTCTTTCAATATCATTTTTAAAATAGAACATATCTTACAAAAATGTTTAGTGCAATCATGGCCCTTTTGAATGAAGCGATCACACACATTTTCTAATGATCACAAACAGATACTTTTGGACTAGTAATTTTATGATTAGCAAAGCATTTGTGATTCTTAAAAAAACATCTACAGTCTTCACAACAAACCGAAGTAGCAGTATCGACAGTAGGAACCGGGTTCACAAGTAAACTTACATTTGATTTGATCTGAGTTTTCTAGATCTAGAAAAGTCAGATATCTGGGTTTTCTAGATCTAGAAAAGTCAGATATCTGAGTTTTCTAGATCTAGAAAAGACAGATATCTAAGTTTTCTAGATCTAGAAAAGACAGATATATCTGTATAGGTCAAATTGCTGGGACGTCAAGAATCTGTGGGAAATAACCTTTCTTTAACTCTCTCTAATATCAAAGACTTTTGTGTTTAAATAAAGGCATCGGTAGAAATAATACAATAATAACCAAGCCTAGAATTTCAAATTCCCAAATTGTAATACTGTATTTGTAGATTTTTGTTTGTTAATTAATCTTTAAGTTGTGAGACGGCCAGTCATAGTAACCCAAGTACTGAAGATGAAAGGGTACCAGTGATACACAGCTGCATACAAGATAAGAAGAAAGTATCAGTGACGTACGTGAACCACTGAAGAAGAAGAAAGTACGAGTACAGGTCAGTGTTGAGAACTACGAAACATTTTTTTTTATCCAGAATGTTAACATTCCCTAATATTGAAATTTATTTGTTGTTGTTCTGCTTAAATCTATCTACTTCAATATATTTTTAGGAAATACTAAACCATACCTACAGAAGTGTTTCTGATGCATCTATTAGCCTCTTTACATCATCATCATCGTCGGTCACCGTCTCCTAGCTCTGGTTCAACATCGTGGCGGTGATGGTCATCTCCTCTGGCCAACTTCGTCGTTGTCTCTTCTGGTCAACTTTTACCTTAAGAAAATGGCGAAACCTATAATTTTAAAAAGAAAAGAATTGAAACGCTATGGCTCGGACGAAGACGAAGTTCCCAATAATCGTCTATGATACAGAATAATACGCAACGTACAAAATATAGAAACAGAAGTGGTCCTCATTATGAAATTTAAATTTATGTACAAAACTAAAATCGGATTATTGTTTTGTCTGTAGACGAAATGCGAAGTTGTATTATTGGTTTATTGCTAATGAATTAAAGTATAATGAAAAATTTAAATTTTAATAATATAGTTTGTTTAAATCATATTTGTTATCTGCAATGGTTAATTAAATTTCAGTGAAAAATATTTGTGTACGTACTACTTTTAAAAGGTTATCGATTTTATTATGTATATTTTTTGTTGTACTTAGTTTAATGTGAATGTGTTTACCATGGCTCTGTCTACACTCAAATTTAATGCGACAAAAAAAGTGATATCCCCATATTAACACAATGACGTCATTTGTCAACTCGCTTGCGTTGCGTCTACGTGCTTGTGGTTCCACAGAGAAGTCTGGAAGTCAGTTCTTCATGACTAAAACATTGAATCGCAGGATTCAGGTATTGAGGCAATTCACCGAGTACGCCAGTGACATTGTTTCAAATTTACTTTTTCGGTTCTACTAAAAATGAATGAAATATATAATTTAAGCGCTCAGTGTGGGAAATCTAGAGTGACAGGTGGCATGTTATCTGTATATAATGACGTTAAACCATTCTTGAATACGTACGTGTGCGACGTTTCGAATTCAAACAAATCTCTATCTGGCAACGACTAGATGTTGGTGGTTGCTAGAAGTACTGTAGATTTGAACAAGTTGAGACGCCGCGCGCACACATACGTATTCATGAATGGTTTAACGTAAAGCATTGTATATATTTTTCGAAGATGGTGTGCTATTTATTGTATAATAATGTTTGAGAAGTAAATTAGTACGTCAACAGCCTTTCACAATTCACATGTATTTTGAAAGATATTATTATATAAATGATTTTTTAAAAATATATATATTGTATTGGCTGATGCATAGATTAGTTTACCCTTTAGTATAAATAAAAACTAGCCACTAGTCGTCAATTGACATATGGATTTGTTATCCCATACCATAGTTATAAGTTGACCAATGAAGCCATCTGGAATAGGCCTAACCTTTAATGTTAACATCAACACATGAAAATAAAATGTCTGGAGAAAATCTACAATGTCTATTAAATAAAGGTGATTGGGACATACCTTTTAATATCTTCTGGAACATTGGTCCTAGTGAATGTGAATTACATCCGTAACGTTTAATGTGGCTCCTAAACACTGCTTTCATGGTGAGAACTATTTTTCACGGAACCCTCAGTAGTCAGGTGGCTTAGCAATTTTAACGTTACCGGCCGGACAAAAGTACCAAAATTGGCATGGAGTTTCCTTTCAACCTATCTATTGATTTTATCCGTGGAACCCACTTGATCGGTTCCGATTTTCCAAGATGGCTGCCAAAATCCAAGATGGCCGCCAGAAAAAAGGAAATGCCATATATCTGGCTGTAAAACTCGTAAATCAACAAATGGGGTGTCAATTTAAGGGTTTCTGGGGTCAATAAAACAGATGCTGGTTATGCCATATTGCTCAGACCACCTATTTCCAAGATGGCGGCCAAATTTCAAAATGGCCCCCAAAAAAGGGAAATGTTGTGTATGGCACTGTAAAAATCGGAAATGAACAAATGAGATATTAATTCAGGGGTTTCTGGGTTCACCGAAACAGATGCTGGTCAAGCCATTTTGCTCAGGTCACCCATTTCTAAAATGGCGGCCAAATTTCAAAATGGCTGCCAAAAAAACCCCAAAATTTTGTGTAGGCATATGTGGGTTAAAAATCAGAAATTAACAAAAATAATGTATGAAAAAGGTTTACTTGGCTCGACTTGTTAATGGTTATTGAACTTCTATAATAGCTACATTACAGTTTACAGTTAAGTACAGTTGATTTACCCTATTTGGATGAACATGTGCACCGGCAAAGAGATGTGCAAGGCAGATTTGCCTTGCTGCATTTGCAGACTGTACAGGCCCTTTTGCAGCCACATTTCACAAATTCTCTGCAAGCTTTAGATGCCTCTGGACCAGACCGGTTCAAATGAGTTCCCAACTTTCACCCATGCATAGTCGGTTAGACACGGAATTGTTTGTTGAGATAACATGCATGTTGTCCAGATGCCAGCTTGGTATACGGCCCTCCTAGTGCATTCTGAGTAGGTGGTATCTTGTCAACAGCTTGCCGTTTCTGGCTGAACACTTCCATCCGAGCACAGTTAACATTCATGGCGTTACTTGTTTTGTCATAAACTACGACAACTAGTCTCTCGATTCTTTGAAATGATTCAGAATGTAAGTGAAGATGCTCAAACGGATGTGCGGCAAAATGAAGAAAGGCATCCGTAACTTCGTCATACGCACTCCATGCCTGCCAAAACGATTTCTTCCCTTTACCTCTAAACGCTGAGGTAGTATTACATCCTGACAGTGAGTGGAAAATTGGCAGGGAACGTGGTTTACGTTCACCGAGATGTGCACAAATGGCGTTGATACTGTAATGAGTGTAGTTCTTTCCAGTTCCAAATGCTATCCAGAGATCAAGATCAGCATTTATCTGAGAGAGGTCATGAAACACACCGATAAGAACAACGACAACATCTGTATCCACAGTTCGCACCTGGATGGATTTTGCTCCATTTTCCAACCCGTGCTTCACGTGAACCACAATCCTAGTGTCTGCTTCCTCTTGATGACAGCTGGACATTTTGAACTGCGTTCCAACATGTAACATGCTCTCCAGATGTGATATATACCGAACACTCAGGAGGGATGCTGCAATCCGCAACTTTTGATGAAAGGAATTCAAAAAGTTCTTCCTTGTTGATTGGATCACGGAGGAAGTCATTCCAGGTGCCCGGCAGTTTGGTATCACCTGATACTTTTCTACGCACACCTTTGCCTCGTTTCTCCCTGGTTCCCTCCTTAAGGCTATCTGTTCGGTATTCGTCCCACACAACATCCACTCGCTTTGTGTTACGTAGCTGCCGTTTCAGATGGGGTATAAACACGTTGTCAGCCTATTCTTTGAATGTTGAGACATCGCACCATCCAGAACTTTGCAGTCATATAATACAGGTGCCTCTGTGTGGTTTGATTCGATACATTGTAACAGATGACATTTGGTACCAGACAGATTAAGCTTTCCAAACTCAGACAGGGATGGAGGATACGACTGTACTTCGTGTGCAAAGAATTCACTGATGTCACCATCTCTATTTTGTAAGGAAATGTATAACTGGCCGAAGAGTGCCACATTGTTCTCAAGCACCTTTACTTTCTTGCAATCCTTTGATTTGACTTTGAGCTTTATTGAGAGCAAGGGTAGTGAACACACGTTGAGAAGTTCTCTTGAGTTCTTTGAGATCGTACATGTATGGAACGACTACGATCCACGAGCACGGTCTTCACATACTCTTGACACTTCTTTGTACCTGTATCTTCTAGTGTACGGATTGTATCCACTACTGCCTCATTCGCGCAGTTACGACTATCAAGAGTTACCAACTCAGGGAAGTCATCCAGGAAGGGATTTCCTATCTTGCGTATTGTGTTAGATAGACTATCAACCTGTCGCTGGAAGGTTTTCTGTGCTACAAGTCCCTGTTCATGGTGTTCAAAGTTAGCTGGGTTTTCCGGATCATCGTCATGAATATATTTATTCTCATACTGTCTGGCAAGCTCGGGTCCGGCAGTCATCCAGCGTCTGAAGGCAACTGGATTCTCTGTAAGTCCTACTACACCACCGGATGCATTCTCCACTTTATTCTCTTGCTCATGCGCTTGGTCTATTGAAATCGCAGAGTATCTGTGTAACAACTTTGCGATTGTCCAGTGATTCCAAGTTTCAAACTCATATTTGATCTCTTGTGGCAATGCCTTCATGTCTCTAATGTGTACAGGCAGCCACCGGGAATAGTTCACATGATCTAACGCAAAGAACAATGGCACGAGTGCCTCTAATACAGAAACATATTCAAGAAACATTTATTGACCAAAAATATTATATAACATTAACAATGGTTTGCATATAATATATATAGTCGAGAGACTACAAAAGGCCCGATGGGCCTGTCGCTGTAGTCCCTCTTTACATTATACAAATAATAATAAACATACAATAGGAAGTCTGAAAAATATGAGAATCATAATCTCATAGTGTGCGATCATGTTCCAGAACTTGAACGTGGGCCATTTTAAAATTTGACCGCCATCTTGGAAATGAGTGACCTGAGCAAAATGGATTGACCAGTAGCTGTTTCAGTAACCTCAGATACCGCTGAATTGACACCTTATTTGTTCATTTATGATTTGTACAGCCTTATATACAATATTTCCTTTTTTTTGGCACCCATTTTGAAATTTGGCCGCCATCTTGGAACTGGGTGACCTGAGCAAAATGGGTTGACCAGCATCTATTTCAGTGACCTCAGAAACCCCTGAATTGACACCTCATTTGTTCATTTCTGATTTTTACAGTCTGATATATGACATTTGATTTTTTTGGCGGCCATTTTGAAATTTGGCCGCCATCTTGGAATTGGGTGACCTGAGCAAAATGGGTTGACCAGCATCTATTACAGTGACCTCAGAAACCCCTGAATTGACACCTCATTTGTTCATTTCTGATTTTTACAGTCTGATATATGACATTTGATTTTTTTGGCGGCCATTTTGAAATTTGGCCGCCATCTTGGAAATTGGTGGTCTGAGCAACATGACATGACCAGCTTCTGTTTTAGTGACCCCCAGAAACCCTAACATTGACACCCCATTTGTTGATTTATGAGTCTTACAGCCAGATATATGGCATTTCCATTTTTCTGGCGGCCATCTTGGATTTTGGCCGCCATCTTGGAAAATCGGACCCGATCAAGTGGGTTCCACGGATAAAATCAATAGATAGGCCGAAAGGAAACTCCCAGCCAAATTTGGTACTTTTGTCCGGCCGGTAACGTTAATCCTGAAAATTGTTGCTAAGCCACCTGACTTTAAACTGGTTTTCCATAATTGACGCCATGCTCGTAGCAAGGAGGGTTTTTACAGCGAATCCCCTTAACCGAATGCGAACTCCTATCCTCCACATGCCCATACCCCCACCTCTTCTTTGAAGCGTAACTCACAGTACAACAAGTTATCAAATTGAACAATTCGTAAACTCGTTCGTGAACAACTCATAACTTCTTTCCAGCGCACATACCACTCAAGAGTGCTCAAGGCGCATTTAAAAATAAAAAACAATTCATTCAAGTTCCTGACAAATAAAATGCAATCCCCATCCGTTCTCGTTCTGTCGCGGCCCCGGGCACCTACCTAGGTGATCAAACAAAGGAGCTGGATACACATTTGCCTTGTTGCCACAGGATGCTCAGAGACAACAACCAAGACAGAGGCACCCCAAAGATAATGCTGGCCAGGAAAAAGTATACAGTGTACTATACAATTCTAGTCTAAAACTTTAAGAAACCTCATGATTTCCATATGCCTTAATGAATAAATGTGTTTTTAATAATTTTTTGGAAGTATCAACAGTTTCCATAGTCGAGGAGCCGTAACGGTGAAAGCTCGATCTCCTCATGAGTGGTGAGACTTATACTGATGTAGAAGCAGCGTATCACTAGAACGCAGATTACGCAGTGACAAAAGCATGAACAAGTTGTTTAGCTGCTGTCTCATTAATAAACTTGCGAATACTTCGGATGTTTCTTAAGTGAAAAGACGACGCAGAAATGGTTTTTGAGATGAGAAATCATAGTCACACCCATATCTATTTCAACCACAAGATTTCTAACCTGCCTAGCCGGGTCAATTTGGGTTTCACCAATGTAGATAAAACTTGGTGGCAGTTTTTCCAACCGCTGTTGTGATCCGAAGAGAAAATATTCTGTTTTTTCCTCGTTTAATTTAAAAAAGTTGTTTTTCATCCAGACACTCAATTCATAGATACAATGTTGGAGCAATTCTAAAGAAATGTCACTGTGTGTCATTGTAGGTTTAAATAAAATATAACGCTGACTATCGTCACCATAAACATGATAGTAGAGATCATATTTACTAATGATATCCCGTATCGGGTGTAAATACATTGTAAAACCATTGCGGCCCAAGAACAGATCCTTGTTGTACCGAAAAGTTTTAAAAAGAAGCTTTTGAGATAGCATCACCAATACATACGTGTCGAGCGCTTTTTTTCAAATATGACTGGCACCAATCAAGTGCATTTCTTTCAATACCAATATACGTACTGAGTCTATTTAACAACACAGAATGGTCAACCGTATCAAATGCTGCACCATCCATCGCACGTACTGTAGGATATCGTTATTTACACGAAGTAATGCCGTTTCATTACTATGATGCACTCTTGTAGGCAGATTTCCTCCTCACTTGCAGGTTCAAACTGTATGGACCTAGTTAAACCATAAGATATATTACATTTATCAGAAGCAGTTATAACTTCTGCTGTATTTTCATTTTCTAGAGAATCACGAATTGATTTAATTTTACTTACAAAAACAACACAGTAAATCTTTTAGCAAGAGCTTCATCTGAGACACAGACGAAGGAAGGAGCGATGTAAGTTTATTTACTAAATTGAAAAGTTTCTTTTGATCACCTGTGCAGTAACTAACCAGACTAGAGTAATACCGCGTCTTGGCCTTTTCAATCAGTCCGTTTACTACGCATCTTTGGTCACAGTATTCCTATCTATCCTTAAGAAGCTTTAATTTCATCCACTTACGTTCAAGTTGACGACGTACTTTCCGTTCAGATCGAATTTCATCTGTATACCACGGTTTAGCTTCCCTTTGCCTACTTGTTTTTTTTTTTGAACTGGTGCATATAAATCAAGTACAGCTCTGAGATCAGAATAGCTTTCTACACTATCTTCAAGAATTACACTTACATCGGTTATATTAGACTCACAAGCTTGAATGTCATTTGTAAATTTCTCAATATCAATTTGTTTTAGGTTGCGACCTTTTCTTACAGTTTTATGTGTTGTGGGCCGTTTAAGAACAAACTTGTAAAATATGGCAAAATGATCTGACAGGTCAGGGTGTATCTTTACATCCGAGAGCAGTAGATCATCTCTAGTGATGATTAGGTCGAGGCAGTGCCCACTACAGTGTAAGGGTTCATTTATATGCTGCTGGAGACCAAACGATTTAAGCAGTCCTTTAAATCTATTCGCTGCCACATTTTTAGTATTATCCATTATGAATATTGAAATCTCCACAAAAAAACAATTTCAGACGAAAAGAGAATAGTCAAACAACATTTTTTCAAAGTCATTGAGAAATTCTGGTGGTCGATATATGTTAACTAAATGAAGAGATTTCGATTAATCTGCACATGTATAGCTTCAAATGATGCATATAATTATATGTAAATCAGTTTTCATGTTTACAACTAAGCTAGACTTAGACAAATCTCCAACACCACCCCCTGTTTTGTCCACCCTAGGGACATGCACAAAGCAGTTAAAGTGGAGTGGAGTTAAATCTCCAATCCATTTTTATTAGTGTTGGTTGAGAATTAGACATGTCAATCCTCGCCATTTCTTTTGCCCCATGTATACCATTAGTATTAGCTTGGCATTCAGGCCTTGTATTGTAGATACCAGGTGTGATTCCTATAGCTACATCGTATATCTTTTTTTTCGTTTTTCGTTTTAGTCGCGTGCAACGCGACGCTACAGCTCACTTTGTCGGTCGGTCGGTAAACACTAATTTGTATATGGCCTTGTCTTAGTTTCATCTAGCCAAGTCAGTTTTGCACAGTATATTCCTTATGGCCAGGAATCGATGTGGTTATATTTTCATGGTGCGCAGTCCCACGTCAAGTCGGCTCCAAGTCAACTCGGCCCCCCGTCAACTCGGCCTCAAAAAGTATTAGGCCTACATATTACAATGGCAGGATATAGTACGGTTAGGCCTACATAATAGACGAAATAAAACGGAAATTTCAATGTAAATTATAACACACTGGACCTGATCGTTTTTTTTTGTTTAATTGATAGGTAGTATTTATTTATATTGTTGGTTAGTCTTAGTAAGAACCCTCAGTAATGTGTTTGTTATTAGATCTATTTTTTGATACAAGGATGTTCCCAGAAAGAATCGAAATATTCTTAGAAGGCCTATATATTATATAGATATTATTAGATTAATACAGTAAAATAAAAATGTTTTTTTTTTGTATGTATTCTCTCTCAAATTATTAGCAATATGTCACGGTCAAAGTGAATAACTATATGTGACATTAAAATGGTATATTACAGTAACAAAATCTTTCACACATTTATTTTTTCGGGGGTACAATGACGATGTCAATCAAACTACCGAAGAGATTATGGAAACAAATTCGGAATGTTCTGTCATGTTAAAGTTCTATTGCAATTGTGCGCTATTCAAATTGTTTTTATTACTTTTGTGATTTGATTAAAATGGAGAATCCAACGAATACATTTTATGTATGGGAAATTAATCTAAAACACACTGAAGAAATCATCATGAAAAATGGCGTATTTTTATTTTGTCAAGCAAAAACATTCGCCTTTTACTAAAGATTTCCGTGTAGAGGAAAAACTGAGTTTTAACTCAATTTGTCTCAACCCTTGTTTTTTCTAACGAGGGTAATTATGAAGTGTTAACGTCAGAACTATTATTATTTAATTATTGTCAAGACAACCTACGAGATATACATTTATATTCTCAATGGTGATTTGTAGAATAAACTTTATTTGGTCAAGACGAAGCAGCTACACCGTACACATTATGATGTATTTTTAAATTAAATCACAGGCCTAAAAAATTACTAATAATTAGAGTCTTTAATTTTTTAAATACGTAGCGACGAACGCGATTATCAACTTCAATAACTATTTTAAATATACAAATTAAGGCATGGGTTTTGTACTTTTTTCCACGTGTTGTTAATATTTATGTTACTATTTTTATAATAATTTCTTTAACCTATATTAAGATACTTTAAACTTTTAGTGTTAAAAATTCCAATACAGGTTCAACAATACAGTACTAACTTTTGTTAATAACACAGAATATTTGAAACCTATTTATTTTGATAGGTAATTTTATACATACAGTATTCCCATTGTCACAAGTTTTTCGTTACTCTGGTTTCTCTGCATCACGTATACATCTTTCGCCTTTTACTAAAGATTTCCGTGTAGAGGAACAACTATTGAGTTTTAACTCAATTTTTCTCAACCCTTGTATTTCTACAAGGATAATTTATGAAATAAGAGTAGAATAACATTGTTTATATAATTTGGTGAGGGTGGGATTACCAGTAAAGCTTGGTTCCCACACGCAATGTAAGTGATTTGACCAATCATAAGCGATGGATTATTCGAACAGTAGCTTGTCATTGGTCAACTCGCTTCCGTTGCACGTACGTCCTTGTGTTGCGTTTCTAGTGGGAACCACGCTTTAGTGAAAGTTCTATCCTATACCTTATATGCCTACATACTTTATTTTGGAATCATTGTAGAGGTCTAACATTAATATGCTGTAAATCAACGGCTCAATGTAAATTGTAAAACCTACCATTGGCATGACATCAACTTAGTTTGATCTCCGCCAGAAAATCTTAAGAACTCGCTTTAACTTTCTAATTTTTGTAAAAAGTACTTGTCGAGCAGCAAAAGCAATACAGAATGTAAATAAATTAAAGTTATTGTTGGTATGGTAGTGTGGCAACTCGTTGGTACGAGCAACGCATGTACGCACCACGCAGAAATTACGCGACGCACATGAAATCTTAAGCACGCAACAACACGATCGGCGAAAACTTAAAATAATTGAGAATTTCAAGAAAGCTTTGCGATCGATACTAAATATCAAGAAAAAAATAATACATTGTTGCAATAGACTATTCAGTCGTAATTATTTTGTCATTTTGTTAAAACTCTGTCTTAAATTTTACGAAATGGCAGCAAAATTGTCACCTGGAAAAATTAATTTGAATATGCAAATAAGTAGCACTGTTTCAACAGTTTTCAACTAGAAATATTTTAACTACAATTATTCTTCTTACTATTAATAAGTTTAACACTTTTTGTAATGCTATATTTAGTTTATCTTACAACGCTTTTAAAATCTCTTACAATATCAGTTGGTTAATAACCAACACCTATGTATTGCGATGTGGAATGACATACATATACTGTAAGTGACGTATTTGTCTTTACTCTGGTTTCTCTGCATCACGCATAAATCTTTCGCCTTTTACTAAAGATTTCCGTGTAGAGGAACAACTATTGAGTTTCAACTCAATTTTTCTCAACCCTTGTTTTTTGAACGAGGGTAATTAAGAAATGTTAATGTCAGAAATGTAATTATTATCAAGACAAGCTACGAGATATACATTTATATTCAAATGTGATTTTTAGAATACACTTTATTTGGTCATAATGACAGTACCCGTTTATGATGGGATTTTTTTTATTGAAATCATAGGCCTAACAAATTACAAATAATTAAGTAATGATAATTTAATTGTTTTCAACACGCTATTGTACCGTATTTCATTGAACGCTGTGTTGTTACGTAACAACAAACGCGATTATCAACTTCAATAACTATTTCAAATATGCAAAAATGAAGGCATGGTTTTTGTACTTTTTTTCAATGGTTAGTCAATATTTACGTTACTATTTTTTTATAATAATAGTTTAATTTATATTACGGGACTTTGGATTTGTGGTGCTAAAAACTCCAAAAACAGATTCACAATTGTTTCTAACTTTTGTTGATAACACACACTATTTCAAACCTATTTATTTCGATAGGTAATTGTATACATATACCGTTGTCGCATGTTTTTCTTTACTCTGGTTTCTCTGCATAACGCATAAATCTTTCGCCTTTTACTAAAGATTTCCGTGTAGAGGAACAACTATTGAGTTTCAACTCAATTTGTCTCAACCCTTATATCTCTATAAGGGTAATTTATGAAATTAAGAATAGAATAAATAAATATTTTATTAAGTAGGCCTATTGTAATAAATTACCATTCCCTAACATATAGAGTAACATAGTACTGTATTTACATGAACATTCTAGAATAAGATGTTTTGATTTAAGAAACCATGTGTAATTAATAAGAACAATCAAGAACATTCCAGTATGCTATTAATAGAAACTGTAATTAATAGAATAAGAAGAAGTATAAGGAATGATCTAGAAGGTTATGAACATATTGTATATAAGGGGAAGTATGACAATTGTAAGAGGGAGAAGGATTTTTGATTGAAGCATTTATTTTGAAGAAGGTTGTTGGATTAGAGGTTGGATTAGAGGTTGGATATTTATATTGTACAGTTAGTGTGAAGCTGTTGTTTAAAGTGCTTACTGGATTGTTAAAAGTTGAAGTTGATTGAAATTAAAGCTTTGTTTTGAGTTATTTTTACAACTTTGTGGATTTTGTGTGTATACTTTTATGTCACAAGGGAGTTCCTAAAGTATTTTCAACCGCTCGGAAACATACGTGAGAGGAGTTCGTGACGCTATACAAAATATTTACTCGCATACAGCTCAGGAAAAGGTCGGTAATTTGACTAGAGTACCACGTGAGGAGGACCTGTGGTGTAGGCTTAAGTATTCATTTTTTTTATATTTTTTATACAATTTGGTGAGGGTGGGATTACCAGTAAAGCTTGGTTCCCACTCGCAACGTAAGTGATTTGACCAATCATAAGCGATGGATTATTCGAACAGTAGCTTGTCATTGGTCAACTCGCTTGCGTTGCACGTACGTCCTTGTGTTGCGTCTCTAGTGGGAACCACGCTTTAGTGAAAGTTCTATCCTATACGTTGTATGCCTATACATACATACTTTAACTCAATTTTTCTCAACCCTTGTTTTTTGAACGAGGGTAATTATGAAATGTTAATGTCAGAAATGTCATTATTATCAAGACAGGCTACCAGATATGCATTTATATTCAAATGTGATTTTTAGAGTACACTTTATTTGGTCATATGTAAAGTACCCGTTTATGATGTGATTTTTTTTATTGAATTCATAGTCCTAACAAATTACTAATAATTAAATAATGATAATTTAATTGTTTTCAACACACTATTGTACCGTATTTCATTGAACGGTGTGTTTAGGTAACAACGAACGCGATTATCAACTTCAATAACTATTTCAAATATGCCAATGAAGGCATGGTTTTTGTACTTTTTTTCAATGGTTTATTCAATATTTACGTTACTATTTTTTAAATATAATAGTTTAATTTATATTACGGGACTTTGGATTTGTGGTGTTAAAAACTCCAAAACAGGTTCAACATTGTTTCTAACTTTTGTTAATAACACACACTATTTCAAACCTATTTATTTCGATAGGTAATTGTATACATATACCGTTGTCGCATGATTTTCTTTACTCTTGTTTCTCTGCATCACGCATAAATCTTTCGCCTTTTACTAAATATTTCCGTGTAGAGGAACAACTATTGAGTTTTAACTCAATTTTTCTAAACCCTTGTTTTTTGAACTAGGGTAATTATGAAGTGTTAATGTCAGAAATGTAATTATTATCAAGACAGGCTACCAGATATACATTTATATTCAAATGTGATTTTTAGAATACACTTTATTTGGTCATAATGACAGTACCCGTTTATGATGTGATTTTTTTTATTGAAATCCTAGGCCTAACGAATTACTAATAATTAAATAATGATAATTTAATTGTTTTCAACACACTATTGTACCGTATTTCATTGAACGCTGTGTTACGTAACAACAAACGCGATTATCAACTTTAATAACTATTTCAAATATGCAAATGAAGGCATGGTTTTTGTACCTTTTTTCAATGGTTAGTCAATATTTACTTTACTATTTTTTTAAAATAATAGTTTAATTTATATTAAAAAATAGATAATAATAGATAATGCCTGGTTAGCTCATCAGATCGTGCAAACTTCCAGCCACATCCTTTCCAGTTGCAAGCATAAGGTTTTTCTCCTGTTCAACATACGGAGGTTGATAAGTCATTTGTGGCATATAAATCCTCGGCACATAATAATATGGTGTTTCCCCGCAGTAATAGTGGTAAGCCATTTCTATACGTCCCCGCACTACGATTTTTTCAAACAGAATGTGTGATTGCTAAAGCTTTGTTGGAATTTAAGGTACAGGTGAATCATTGAATTATCATATAATTTGCGGACCATGACCGAAGCACTTCCGCTTCGATCTATTCGACGAAAATAAAAAAAAGGATAACTATTTTCTGCTTTATACTTAATTTAATGTAATGGTGATCTAATAAAAGGCGTAACAACACATAATACATATTGTAGTTTAATACTGGCTTAAATATTTTTGTTTTATATAAACTGTATTCAAAAAAATAGTTCTTTTCTAATGAAGAATCTGGGAAGTTTACAATCAAGCAACAACACCACATTCTACGTGAATTCTGCTGTACGTGAACTAGCCTTAATACCGCCTGATTACGGTATATAGGTCTACAGTATTAGCTTCAGAATAAATGACGACGCATTTGTTGTACCTTGATAGACAGAGCCCCATTACAGATAATCTGTTCTGCAGCACAATACAACTGTACACGCGGTGATTCAACTAAAAGCAGTAAAAAGATTTTGGCACACAAGGCGTATCATATAATTTGCGGACCATAACCGAAGCACTTCCGCTTCGATCTATTCGACGAAAATAAAAAAAAGGATAACTATTTTCTGCTTTATACTTAATTTAATGTAATGGTGATCTAATAACAGGCGTAACAACACATAATACATATTGTAGTTTAATACTGGCTTAAATATTTTTGTTTTATATAAACTGTATTCTAAAAAATAGTTCTTTTCTAATGAAGAATCTGGGAAGTTTACAATCAAGCAATAACACCACATTCTACGTGAATTCTGCTGTACGTGAACTATCCTTAATACCGCCTGATTACGGTATATAGGCCTACAGTATTAGCTTCAGAATAAATGACGACGCATTTGTTTTACCTTGATAGACAGAGCCCCAAGCAGACAGCCCACATTACAGATAATCTGCTCTGCAGCACAATACAACTGTACACGCGGTGATTCAACTAAAAGCAGTAAAAAGATTTTGGCACACAAGGCGTATCATATAATTTGCGGACCATGACCGAAGCACTTCCGCTTCGATCTATTCTACGAAAATAAAAAAAGGATAACTATTTTCTGCTTTATACTTAATTTAATGTAATGGTGATCTAATAACAGGCGTAACAACACATAATACATATTGTAGTTTAATACTGGCTTAAATATTTTTGTTTTATATAAACTGTATTCTAAAAAATGACAATTTAGAACTTAATTTTGCAATAGTACCTAATTTGGCGCCTTAAACGCCAAATTAAGTGCGGTACCTCATTTGGCAGTGGTACCTCATTTGGCGTGACACCCCTACTGTTCTGTATCCCGTTTGTCTTAATTTCCAAGTAAAAATGAGGTACCACCACGTAACTCCTTATGATTAGGCTTATTATCATAGAAGAGTACTATACGGACGTCGTACCTGGAAATCACGGGAATTCAGTGTTTGTTGACCAATCATTTTTTAAAGAGCCGTATCTGACCATTGCATTGCCCAGTCTGTAAAATTACAGCAGGCCTACTTTATATTATTGTGTTTTCCCTGTTTATCGATACCATGAAGGAAAACGTTTTTGTTCAATCAGAAAACTTTGCGAGATTTTTTTTAATGGATATTATAATTTATAGTTAGTCACCTGATTTTTGTGGCAAATCATTAATAGTTTTGACATTGTTAGGGACTATAAGACAGATTTTGGTTGCATGATTGTGGAAAACCATCAATGTGGGTTTTTCTTCATACAAGCTACAGCCAAAATATAATAGGGGTATATATTTTTTCAAAGTCATCGTCAAACGCTGAGAGTCAATACAGTATTTCAAACGCATTCTTTCACCTCTAATTGCTCACATTTAATTAATAATATACTGAAATAAATTCGAGAAAACATTAACTTATTGTGTTTTGTTTTATTTATTGATCGTTGTTTATCGTTTGTAAACCACAGAAAACCACAACTATAAAGAATAAAACATAAATTCACAAAATGCAACAAATTAATACAGTATTTGCGAGTGCAATCATGAAACATTAATATTATAAGTACTTTATCGAAACATATAAAAATAATTGTGCAGATAATAGCACGTTGATATAAAATTCTTTCTATTTACAAGGAATTCATTTAATATTTAAATTTATTTCCAACGAAATGAAGAATCTGGGAAGTTTACAATCAAGCAACAACACCACATTCTACGTGAATTCTGCTGTACGTGAACTAGCCTTAATACCGCCTGATTACGGTATATAGGCCTACAGTATTAGCTTCAGAATAAATGACGACACATTTGTTGTACCTTGATAGACAGAGCCCCAAGCAGACAGCCCACATTACAGATAATCTGCTCTGCAGCACAATACAACTGTACACGCGGTGATTCAACTAAAAGCAGTAAAAAAGATTTTGGCACACAAGGCGTATCATATAATTTGCGGACAATGACCGAAGCACTTCCGCTTCGATCTATTCGACGAAAATCAAAAAAGAATAACTATTTTCTGCTTTATACTTAATTTAATGTAATGGTGATCTAATAACAGGCGTAACAACACATAATACATATTGTAGTTTAATACTGGCTTAAATATTTTTGTTTTATATAAACTGTATTCTAAAAAATCACAATTTAGAACTTAATTTTGCAATAGTACCTAATTTGGCGCCTTAAACGCCAAATTAAGTGCGGTACCTCATTTGGCGTGACACCCCTACTGTTCTGTATCCCGTTTGTCTTAATTTCCAAGTAAAAATGAGGTACCACCACGTAACTCCTTATGATTAGGCTTATTATCATAGAAGAGTACTATACGGACGTCGTACCTGGAAATCACGGGAATTCAGTGTTTGTTGACCAATCATTTTTTAAAGAGCCGTATCTGACCATTGCATTGCCCAGTCTGTAAAATTACAGCAGGCCTACTTTATATTATTGTGTTTTCCCTGTTTATCGATACCATGAAGGAAAACGTTTTTGTTCAATCAGAAAACTTTGCGAGATTTTTTTTAATGGATATTATAATTTATAGTTAGTCACCTGATTTTTGTGGCAAATCATTAATAGTTTTGACATTGTTAGGGTTAGGGTTCCAACGAAATGAAGAATCTGGGAAGTTTACAATCAAGCAACAACACCACATTCTACGTGAATTCTGCTGTACGTGAACTAGCCTTAATAATAAGGCGTATCATATAATTTGCGGACCATGACCGAAGCACTTCCGCTTCGATCTATTCGACACATAATACATATTGTAGTTTAATACTGGCTTAAATATTTTTTTTTTATATAAACTGTATTCTAAAAAATAGTTCTTTTCTAATGAAGAATCTGGGAAGTTTACAATCAAGCAACAACACCACATTCTACGTGAATTCTGCTGTACGTGAACTAGCCTTAATACCGCCTGATTACGGTATATAGGCCTATCAGTATTAGCTTCAGAATAAATGACGACGCATTTGTTGTACCTTGATAGACAGAGCTCCAAGCAGACAGCCCACATTACAGATAATCTGTTCTGCAGCACAATACAACTGTACACGCGGTGATCCAACTAAAAGCAGTAAAAAGATTTTGGCACACAAGGCGTATCATATAATTTGCGGACCATGACCGAAGCACTTCCGCTTCGATCTATTCGACGAAAATCAAAAAAAGAATAACTATTTTCTGCTTTATACTTAATTTAATGTAATGGTGATCTAATAACAGGCGTAACAACACATAATACATATTGTAGTTTAATACTGGCTTAAATATTTTTGTTTTATATAAACTGTATTCTAAAAAATGACAATTTAGAACTTAATTTTGCAATAGTACCTAATTTGGCGCATTAAACCCAAATTAAGTGCGGTACCTCATTTGGCAGTGGTACCTCATTTGGCGTGACACCCCTACTGTTCTGTATCCCGTTTGTCTTAATTTCCAAGTAAAAATGAGGTACCACCACGTAACTCCTTATGATTAGGCCTATTATCATAGAAGAGTACTATACGGACGTCGTACCTGGAAATCACGGGAATTCAGTGTTTGTTGACCAATCATTTTTTAAAGAGCCGTATCTGACCATTGCATTGCCCAGTCTGTAAAATTACAGCAGGCCTACTTTATATTATTGTGTTTTCCCTGTTTATCGATACCATGAAGGAAAACGTTTTTGTTCAATCAGAAAACTTTGCGAGATTTTTTTTAATGGATATTATAATTTATAGTTAGTCACCTGATTTTTGTGGCAAATCATTAATAGTTTTGACATTGTTAGGGTTAGGGTTCCAACGAAATGAAGAATCTGGGAAGTTTACAATCAAGCAACAACACCACATTCTACGTGAATTCTGCTGTACGTGAACTAGCCTTAATAACAAGGCGTATCATATAATTTGCGGACCATGACCGACGCACTTCCGCTTCGATCTATTCGACACATAATACATATTGTAGTTTAATACTGGCTTAAATATTTTTGTTTTATATAAACTGTATTCTAAAAAATAGTTCTTTTCTAATGAAGAATCTGGGAAGTTTACAATCAAGCAACAACACCACATTCTACGTGAATTCTGCTGTACGTGAACTAGCCTTAATACCGCCTGATTACGGTATATAGGCCTACAGTATTAGCTTCAGAATAAATGACGACGCATTTGTTGTACCTTGATAGACAGAGCCCCAAGCAGACAGCCCACATTACAGATAATCTGCTCTGCAGCACAATACAACTGTACACGCGGTGATTCAACTAAAAGCAGTAAAAAAGATTTTGGCACACAAGGCGTATCATATAATTTGCGGACCATGACCGAAGCACTTCCGCTTCGATCTATTCGACGAAAATCAAAAAAGGATAACTATTTTCTGCTTTATACTTAATTTAATGTAATGGTGATCTAATAACAGGCGTAACAACACATAATACATATTGTAGTTTAATACTGGCTTAAATATTTTTGTTTTATATAAACTGTATTCTAAAAAATGACAATTTAGAACTTAATTTTGCAATAGTACCTAATTTGGCGCCTTAAACGCCAAATTAAGTGCGGTACCTCATTTGGCAGTGGTACCTCATTTGGCGTGACACTCCTACTGTTCTGTATCCCGTTTGTCTTAATTTCCAAGTAAAAATGAGGTACCACCACGTAACTCCTTATGATTAGGCCTATTATCATAGAAGAGTACTATACGGACGTCGTACCTGGAAATCACGAGAATTCAGTGTTTGTTGACCAATCATTTTTTAAAGAGCCGTATCTGACCATTGCATTGCCCTGTCTGTAAAATTACAGCAGGCCTACTTTATATTATTGTGTTTTCCCTGTTTATCGATACCATGAAGGAAAACGTTTTTGTTCAATCAGAAAATTTTGCGAGATTTTTTTAAAGGATATTAAAATTTATAGTTACAGTTAGTCACCTGATTTTTGTGGCAAATCATTAATAGTTTTGACATTGTTAGGGTTAGAGACTATAAGACAGATTTTGGTTGCATGATTGTGGAAAACCATCAATGTGGGTTTTTCTTCATACAAGCTACAGCCAAAATATAATAGGGGTATATATTTTTTCAAAGTCATCGTCAAACGCTGAGAGTCAATACAGTATTTCAAACGCATTCTTTCACCTCTAATTGCTCACATTTAATTAATAATAATACTGAAATAAATTCAAGAAAACATTAACTTATTGTGTTTTGTTTTATTTATTGATCGTTGTTTATCGTTTGTAAACCACAGAAAACCACAACTATAAAGAATAAAACATAAATTCACAAAATGCAACAAATTAATACAGTATTTGCGAGTGCAATCATGAAACATTAATATTATAAGTACTTTATCGAAACATATAAAAATAATTGTGCAGATAATAGCACGTTGATATAAAATTCGTTCTATTTACAAGGAATTCATTTAATATTTAAATTTATTTCAAACGAGTTTTATCCGGAAGATTCGGTAATTGAGTTGTCTACATGTGGCGTTTCATGTGAAGAGACAAATGATCAGAACGAGAGAAAGCTCGTTCGCATAGATGGCACTGGAAAGGTCGATCACCAGTGTGTTTACGATAATGCCTGGTTAGCTCATCAGATCGTGCAAACTTCCAGCCACATCCTTTCCAGTTGCAAGCATAAGGTTTTTCTCCTGTGTGCGTTCGGAGATGAGCTTTCAGGTGCGAGCTCTTTGTGTAGGTCTTGTTACAGCCTGGGTGTGAACATGTATGTGTCGTTGTTCTTTTCCTTCCCCATGTTCTGCGCTCTTTCCTTCGGTTCACCTGTAGATTCTGAAGTGGTTGTGACGTCAGAACACTTTCATTTGAAGAGTTGATGAGCAGGTCCATGAGTGGTGAAGTTGGAATAGAAACAGTCAAATGTGTAAGGTCAGAGGGTGCAAAAACATTATCCATATCTGACCGCATAAGTGGACTGTGCGGTTCCTGTTTTATCGCCATGCCCATTGATGAATCGTCAATATAACGTTTCTGTTGATCTGCGTTAGAATTGTTCAAGATAAAGTCCAAGTCGAGCAAATTATCGTAGCAGTCCGCAATGGATGATGCGGGTGGGGACGAACGCATACTCGACGAACAGTCACTGACCGATGCTAGGCTGTTTGGTGAACATGTCTCTGTGCGTTGTTGACCTACCATGCTGTGATCCCAGTCGTGTAATAGCGACTCAACATCATTTAAAACCTGTGAGGGTAAAACATACGGAGGTTGATAAGTCATTTGTGGCATATAAATCCTCGGCACATAATAATATGGTGTTTCCCCGCAGTAATAGTGGTAAGCCATTTCTATACGTCCCCGCACTACGATTTTTTCAAACAGAATTTGTGATTGCTAAAGCCTTGTTGGAATTTAAGGTACAGGTGAATCATTGAATTATCATATAATTTGCGGACCATGACCGAAGCACTTCCGCTTCGATCTATTCGACGAAAATCAAAAAAGGATAACTATTTTCTGCTTTATACTTAATTTAATGTAATGGTGATCTAATAACAGGCGTAACAACACATAATACATATTGTAGTTTAATACTGGCTTAAATATTTTTGTTTTATATAAACTGTATTCTAAAAAATGACAATTTAGAACTTAATTTTGCAATAGTACCTAATTTGGCGCCTTAAACGCCAAGTTAAGTGCGGTACCTCATTTGGCAGTGGTACCTCATTTGGCGTGACACTCCTACTGTTCTGTATCCCGTTTGTCTTAATTTCCAAGTAAAAATGAGTTACCACCACGTAACTCCTTATGATTAGGCCTATTATCATAGAAGAGTACTATACGGACGTCGTACCTGGAAATCACGAGAATTCAGTGTTTGTTGACCAATCATTTTTTAAAGAGCCGTATCTGACCATTGCATTGCCCTGTCTGTAAAATTACAGCAGGCCTACTTTATATTATTGTGTTTTCCCTGTTTATCGATACCATGAAGGAAAACGTTTTTGTTCAATCAGAAAATTTTGCGAGATTTTTTTAATGGATATTATAATTTATAGTTACAGTTAGTCACCTGATTTTTGTGGCAAATCATTAATAGTTTTGACATTGTTAGGGTTAGGGACTATAAGACAGATTTTGGTTGCATGATTGTGGAAAACCATCAATGTGGGTTTTTCTTCATACAAGCTACAGCCAAAATATAATAGGGGTATATATTTTTTCAAAGTCATCGTCAAACGCTGAGAGTCAATACAGTATTTCAAACGCATTCTTTCACCTCTAATTGCTCACATTTAATTAATAATATACTGAAATAAATTCGAGAAAACATTAACTTATTGTGTTTTGTTTTATTTATTGATCGTTGTTTATCGTTTGTAAACCACAGAAAACCACAACTATAAAGAATAAAACATAAATTCACAAAATGCAACAAATTAATACAGTATTTGCGAGTGCAATCATGAAACATTAATATTATAAGTACTTTATCGAAACATATAAACATAATTGTGCAGATAATAGCACGTTGATATAAAATTCGTTCTATTTACAAGGAATTCATTTAATATTTAAATTTATTTCAAACGAGTTTTATCCGGAAGATTCGGTAATTGAGTTGTCTACATGTGGCGTTTCATGTGAAGAGACAAATGATCAGAACGAGAGAAAGCTCGTTCGCATAGATGGCACTGGAAAGGTCGATCACCAGTGTGTTTACGATAATGCCTGGTTAGCTCATCAGATCGTGCAAACTTCCAGCCACATCCTTTCCAGTTGCAAGCATAAGGTTTTTCTCCTGTGTGCGTTCGGAGATGAGCTTTCAGGTGCGAGCTCTTTGTGTAGGTCTTGTTACAGCCTGGGTGTGAACATGTATGTGTCGTTGTTCTTTTCCTTCCCCATGTTCTGCGCTCTTTCCTTCGGTTCACCTGTAGATTCTGAAGTGGTTGTGACGTCAGAACACTTTCATTTGAAGAGTTGATGAGCAGGTCCATGAGTGGTGAAGTTGGAATAGAAACAGTCAAATGTGTAAGGTCAGAGGGTGCAAAAACATTATCCATATCTGACCGCATAAGTGGACTGTGCGGTTCCTGTTTTATCGCCATGCCCATTGATGAATCGTCAATATAACGTTTCTGTTGATCTGCGTTAGAATTGTTCAAGATAAAGTCCAAGTCGAGCAAATTATCGTAGCAGTCCGCAATGGATGATGCGGGTGGGGACGAACGCATACTCGACGAACAGTCACTGACCGATGCTAGGCTGTTTGGTGAACATGTCTCTGTGCGTTGTTGACCTACCATGCTGTGATCCCAGTCGTGTAATAGCGACTCAACATCATTTAAAACCTGTGAGGGTAAAACATACGGAGGTTGATAAGTCATTTGTGGCATATAAATCCTCGGCACATAATAATATGGTGTTTCCCCGCAGTAATAGTGGTAAGCCATTTCTATACGTCCCCGCACTACGATTTTTTCAAACAGAATGTGTGATTGCTAAAGCCTTGTTGGAATTTAAGGTACAGGTGAATCATTGAATTATCATATAATTTGCGGACCATGACCGAAGCACTTCCGCTTCGATCTATTCGACGAAAATAAAAAAAGGATAACTATTTTCTGCTTTATACTTAATTTAATGTAATGGTGATCTAATAACAGGCGTAACAACACATAATACATATTGTAGTTTAATACTGGCTTAAATATTTTTGTTTTATATAAACTGTATTCTAAAAAATAGTTCTTTTCTAATGAAGAATCTGGGAAGTTTACAATCAAGCAACAACACCACATTCTACGTGAATTCTGCTGTACGTGAACTAGCCTTAATACCGCCTGATTACGGTATATAGGCCTATCAGTATTAGCTTCAGAATAAATGACGACGCATTTGTTGTACCTTGATAGACAGAGCCCCAAGCAGACAGCCCACATTACAGATAATCTGTTCTGCAGCACAATACAACTGTACACGCGGAGTGATTCAACTAAAAGCAGTAAAAAGATTTTGGCACACAAGGCGTATCATATACGTAAACAGCAAACAGTATTTGCGAGTGCAATCATGAAACATTAATATTATAAGTACTTTATCGAAACATATAAAAATAATTGTGCAGATAATAGCACGTTGATATAAAATTCGTTCTATTTACAAGGAATTCATTTAATATTTAAATTTATTTCAAACGAGTTTTATCCGGAAGATTCGGTAATTGAGTTGTCTACATGTGGCGTTTCATGTGAAGAGACAAATGATCAGAACGAGAGAAAGCTCGTTCGCATAGATGGCACTGGAAAGGTCGATCACCAATGTGTTTACGATAATGCCTGGTTAGCTCATCAGATCGTGCAAACTTCCAGCCACATCCTTTCCAGTTGCAAGCATAAGGTTTTTCTCCTGTGTGCGTTCGGAGATGAGCTTTCAGGTGCGAGCTCTTTGTGTAGGTCTTGTTACAGCCTGGGTGTGAACATGTATGTGTCGTTGTTCTTTTCCTTCCCCATGTTCTGCGCTCTTTCCTTCGGTTCACCTGTAGATTCTGAAGTGGTTGTGACGTCAGAACACTTTCATTTGAAGAGTTGATGAGCAGGTCCATGAGTGGTGAAGTTGGAATAGAAACAGTCAAATGTGTAAGGTCAGAGGGTGCAAAAACATTATCCATATCTGACCGCATAAGTGGACTGTGCGGTTCCTGTTTTATCGCCATGCCCATTGATGAATCGTCAATATAACGTTTCTGTTGATCTGCGTTAGAATTGTTCAAGATAAAGTCCAAGTCGAGCAAATTATCGTAGCAGTCCGCAATGGATGATGCGGGTGGGGACGAACGCATACTCGACGAACAGTCACTGACCGATGCTAGGCTGTTTGGTGAACATGTCTCTGTGCGTTGTTGACCTACCATGCTGTAATCCCAGTCGTGTAATAGCGACTCAACATCATTTAAAACCTGTGAGGGTAAAACATACGGAGGTTGATAAGTCATTTGTGGCATATAAATCCTCGGCACATAATAATATGGTGTTTCCCCGCAGTAATAGTGGTAAGCCATTTCTATACGTCCCCGCACTACGATTTTTTCAAACAGAATGTGTGATTGCTAAAGCCTTGTTGGAATTTAAGGTACAGGTGAATCATTGAATTATCATAAAATTTGCGGACCATGACCGAAGCACTTCCGCTTCGATCTATTCGACGAAAATCAAAAAAGAATAACTATTTTCTGCTTTATAATACTTAATTTAATGTAATGGTGATCTAATAACAGGCGTAACAACACATAATACATATTGTAGTTTAATACTGGCTTAAATATTTTTGTTTTATATAAACTGTATTCTAAAAAATGACAATTTAGAACTTAATTTTGCAATAGTACCTAATTTGGCGCCTTAAACGCCAAATTAAGTGCGGTACCTCATTTGGCAGTGGTATTTCATTTGGCGTGACACCCCTACTGTTCTGTATCCCGTTTGTCTTAATTTCCAAGTAAAAATGAGGTACCACCACGTAACTCCTTATGATTAGGCCTATTATCATAGAAGAGTACTATACGGACGTCGTACCTGGAAATCACGGGAATTCAGTGTTTGTTGACCAATCATTTTTTAAAGAGCCGTATCTGACCATTGCATTGCCCAGTCTGTAAAATTACAGCAGGCCTACTTTATATTATTGTGTTTTCCCTGTTTATCGATACCATGAAGGAAAACGTTTTTGTTCAATCAGAAAACTTTGCGAGATTTTTTTTAATGGATATTATAATTTATAGTTAGTCACCTGATTTTTGTGGCAAATCATTAATAGTTTTGACATTGTTAGGGTTAGGGACTATAAGACAGATTTTGGTTGCATGATTGTGGAAAACCATCAATGTGGGTTTTTCTTCATACAAGCTACAGCCAAAATATAATAGGGGTATATATTTTTTCAAAGTCATCGTCAAACGCTGAGAGTCAATACAGTATTTCAAACGCATTCTTTCACCTCTAATTGCTCACATTTAATTAATAATAATACTGAAATAAATTCAAGAAAACATTAACTTATTGTGTTTTGTTTTATTTATTGATCGTTGTTTATCGTTTGTAAACCACAGAAAACCACAACTATAAAGAATAAAACATAAATTCACAAAATGCAACAAATTAATACAGTATTTGCGAGTGCAATCATGAAACATTAATATTATAAGTACTTTATCGAAACATATAAAAATAATTGTGCAGATAATAGCACGTTGATATAAAATTCGTTCTATTTACAAGGAATTCATTTAATATTTAAATTTATTTCAAACGAGTTTTATCCGGAAGATTCGGTAATTGAGTTGTCTACATGTGGCGTTTCATGTGAAGAGACAAATGATCAGAACGAGAGAAAGCTCGTTCGCATAGATGACACTTGAAAGGTCGATCACCAGTGTGTTTACGATAATGCCTGGTTAGCTCATCAGATCGTGCAAACTTCCAGCCACATCCTTTCCAGTTGCAAGCATAAGGTTTTTCTCCTGTGTGCGTTCGGAGATGAGCTTTCAGGTGCGAGCTCTTTGTGTAGGTCTTGTTACAGCCTGGGTGTGAACATGTATGTGTCGTTGTTCTTTTCCTTCCCCATGTTCTGCGCTCTTTCCTTCGGTTCACCTGTAGATTCTGAAGTGGTTGTGACGTCAGAACACTTTCATTTGAAGAGTTGATGAGCAGGTCCATGAGTGGTGAAGTTGGAATAGAAACAGTCAAATGTGTAAGGTCAGAGGGTGCAAAAACATTATCCATATCTGACCGCATAAGTGGACTGTGCGGTTCCTGTTTTATCGCCATGCCCATTGATGAATCGTCAATATAACGTTTCTGTTGATCTGCGTTAGAATTGTTCAAGATAAAGTCCAAGTCGAGCAAATTATCGTAGCAGTCCGCAATGGATGATGCGGGTGGGGACGAACGCATACTCGACGAACAGTCACTGACCGATGCTAGGCTGTTTGGTGAACATGTCTCTGTGCGTTGTTGACCTACCATGCTGTGATCCCAGTCGTGTAATAGCGACTCAACATCATTTAAAACCTGTGAGGGTAAAACATACGGAGGTTGATAAGTCATTTGTGGCATATAAATCCTCGGCACATAATAATATGGTGTTTCCCCGCAGTAATAGTGGTAAGCCATTTCTATACGTCCCCGCACTACGATTTT
This sequence comes from Antedon mediterranea, assembly GCF_964355755.1. NCBI lineage: Eukaryota > Metazoa > Echinodermata > Crinoidea > Comatulida > Antedonidae > Antedon > Antedon mediterranea. Next base: position 25,878,412 of record NC_092671.1, read on the forward strand.
TTCAAACAGAATGTGTGATTGCTAAAGCCTTGTTGGAATTTAAGGTACAGGTGAATCATTGAATTATCATATAATTTGCGGACCATGACCGAAGCACTTCCGCTTCGATCTATTCGACGAAAATAAAAAAAGGATAACTATTTTCTGCTTTATACTTAATTTAATGTAATGGTGATCTAATAACAGGCGTAACAACACATAATACATATTGTAGTTTAATACTGGCTTAAATATTTTTGTTTTATATAAACTGTATTCTAAAAAATAGTTCTTTTCTAATGAAGAATCTGGGAAGTTTACAATCAAGCAACAACACCACATTCTACGTGAATTCTGCTGTACGTGAACTAGCCTTAATACCGCCTGATTACGGTATATAGGCCTATCAGTATTAGCTTCAGAATAAATGACGACGCATTTGTTGTACCTTGATAGACAGAGCCCCAAGCAGACAGCCCACATTACAGATAATCTGTTCTGCAGCACAATACAACTGTACACGCGGTGTGATTCAACTAAAAGCAGTAAAAAGATTTTGGCACACAAGGCGTATCATATAATTTGCGGACCATGACCGAAGCACTTCCGCTTCGATCTATTCGACGAAAATCAAAAAAGGATAACTATTTTCTGCTTTATACTTAATTTAATGTAATGGTGATCTAATAACAGGCGTAACAACACATAATACATATTGTAGTTTAATACTGGCTTAAATATTTTTGTTTTATATAAACTGTATTCTAAAAAATGACAATTTAGAACTTAATTTTGCAATAGTACCTAATTTGGCGCCTTAAACCCAAATTAAGTGCGGTACCTCATTTGGCAGTGGTACCTCATTTGGCCTGACACCCCTACTGTTCTGTATCCCGTTTGTCTTAATTTCCAAGTAAAAATGAGGTACCACCACGTAACTCCTTATGATTAGGCCTATTATCATAGAAGAGTACTATACGGACGTCGTACCTGGAAATCACGGGAATTCAGTGTTTGTTGACCAATCATTTTTTAAAGAGCCGTATCTGACCATTGCATTGCCCAGTCTGTAAAATTACAGCAGGCCTACTTTATATTATTGTGTTTTCCCTGTTTATCGATACCATGAAGGAAAACGTTTTTGTTCAATCAGAAAACTTTGCGAGATTTTTTTTAATGGATATTATAATTTATAGTTAGTCACCTGATTTTTGTGGCAAATCATTAATAGTTTTGACATTGTTAGGGTTAGGGTTCCAACGAAATGAAGAATCTGGGAAGTTTACAATCAAGCAACAACACCACATTCTACGTGAATTCTGCTGTACGTGAACTAGCCTTAATAACAAGGCGTATCATATAATTTGCGGACCATGACCGAAGCACTTCCGCTTCGATCTATTCGACACATAATACATATTGTAGTTTAATACTGGCTTAAATATTTTTGTTTTATATAAACTGTATTCTAAAAAATAGTTCTTTTCTAATGAAGAATCTGGGAAGTTTACAATCAAGCAACAACACCACATTCTACGTGAATTCTGCTGTACGTGAACTAGCCTTAATACCGCCTGATTACGGTATATAGGCCTATCAGTATTAGCTTCAGAATAAATGACGACGCATTTGTTGTACCTTGATAGACAGAGCCCCAAGCAGACAGCCCACATTACAGATAATCTGTTCTGCAGCACAATACAACTGTACACGCGGTGTGATTCAACTAAAAGCAGTAAAAAGATTTTGGCACACAAGGCGTATCATATAATTTTCGGACCATGACCGAAGCACTTCCGCTTCGATCTATTCGACGAAAATCAAAAAAGAATAACTATTTTCTGCTTTATAATACTTAATTTAATGTAATGGTGATCTAATAACAGGCGTAACAACACATAATACATATTGTAGTTTAATACTGGCTTAAATATTTTTGTTTTATATAAACTGTATTCTAAAAAATGACAATTTAGAACTTAATTTTGCAATAGTACCTAATTTGGCGCCTTAAACGCCAAATTAAGTGCGGTACCTCATTTGGCAGTGGTATTTCATTTGGCGTGACACCCCTACTGTTCTGTATCCCGTTTGTCTTAATTTCCAAGTAAAAATGAGGTACCACCACGTAACTCCTTATGATTAGGCCTATTATCATAGAAGAGTACTATACGGACGTCGTACCTGGAAATCACGGGAATTCAGTGTTTGTTGACCAATCATTTTTTAAAGAGCCGTATCTGACCATTGCATTGCCCAGTCTGTAAAATTACAGCAGGCCTACTTTATATTATTGTGTTTTCCCTGTTTATCGATACCATGAAGGAAAACGTTTTTGTTCAATCAGAAAACTTTGCGAGATTTTTTTTAATGGATATTATAATTTATAGTTAGTCACCTGATTTTTGTGGCAAATCATTAATAGTTTTGACATTGTTAGGGTTAGGGACTATAAGACAGATTTTGGTTGCATGATTGTGGAAAACCATCAATGTGGGTTTTTCTTCATACAAGCTACAGCCAAAATATAATAGGGGTATATATTTTTTCAAAGTCATCGTCAAACGCTGAGAGTCAATACAGTATTTCAAACGCATTCTTTCACCTCTAATTGCTCACATTTAATTAATAATAATACTGAAATAAATTCAAGAAAACATTAACTTATTGTGTTTTGTTTTATTTATTGATCGTTGTTTATCGTTTGTAAACCACAGAAAACCACAACTATAAAGAATAAAACATAAATTCACAAAATGCAACAAATTAATACAGTATTTGCGAGTGCAATCATGAAACATTAATATTATAAGTACTTTATCGAAACATATAAAAATAATTGTGCAGATAATAGCACGTTGATATAAAATTCGTTCTATTTACAAGGAATTCATTTAATATTTAAATTTATTTCAAACGAGTTTTATCCGGAAGATTCGGTAATTGAGTTGTCTACATGTGGCGTTTCATGTGAAGAGACAAATGATCAGAACGAGAGAAAGCTCGTTCGCATAGATGGCACTGGAAAGGTCGATCACCAGTGTGTTTACGATAATGCCTGGTTAGCTCATCAGATCGTGCAAACTTCCAGCCACATCCTTTCCAGTTGCAAGCATAAGGTTTTTCTCCTGTGTGCGTTCGGAGATGAGCTTTCAGGTGCGAGCTCTTTGTGTAGGTCTTGTTACAGCCTGGGTGTGAACATGTATGTGTCGTTGTTCTTTTCCTTCCCCATGTTCTGCGCTCTTTCCTTCGGTTCACCTGTAGATTCTGAAGTGGTTGTGACGCCAGAACACTTTCATTTGAAGAGTTGATGAGCAGGTCCATGAGTGGTGAAGTTGGAATAGAAACAGTCAAATGTGTAAGGTCAGAGGGTGCAAAAACATTATCCATATCTGACCGCATAAGTGGACTGTGCGGTTCCTGTTTTATCGCCATGCCCATTGATGAATCGTCAATATAACGTTTCTGTTGATCTGCGTTAGAATTGTTCAAGATAAAGTCCAAGTCGAGCAAATTATCGTAGCAGTCCGCAATGGATGATGCGGGTGGGGACGAACGCATACTCGACGAACAGTCACTGACCGATGCTAGGCTGTTTGGTGAACATGTCTCTGTGCGTTGTTGACCTACCATGCTGTGATCCCAGTCGTGTAATAGCGACTCAACATCATTTAAAACCTGTGAGGGTAAAACATACGGAGGTTGATAAGTCATTTGTGGCATATAAATCCTCGGCACATAATAATATGGTGTTTCCCCGCAGTAATAGTGGTAAGCCATTTCTATACGTCCCCGCACTACGATTTTTTCAAACAGAATGTGTGATTGCTAAAGCCTTGTTGGAATTTAAGGTACAGGTGAATCATTGAATTATCATATAATTTGCGGACCATGACCGAAGCACTTCCGCTTCGATCTATTCGACGAAAATAAAAAAAAGGATAACTATTTTCTGCTTTATACTTAATTTAATGTAATAATAATAATAATAAATGAAGACTTATATAGCGCCGGTATCCTCCACCCATGTGGCGCTCATGGCGCTTTGTGCATTAACAACGTGCGAGAACATCAGCGAATAGCGACGTCTTTAGGTTGGTCTTGAAACTGTTTTGACTAGTTGAGCATTTAACTGTTGCTGGTAAGCTGTTCCATACACTTGCGGCCGCAACGTAAAAAGATCTCTGACCCCACTGATTTTTCGCTCTACGCTCTTGAAGAAGGTTTTGTGACAATGATCGTAGGCCTCTGCGGGATGATTCGTAACGATCCACAAGGTCAGATAAATAAGCAGGAGCACTGTAATTTAGGATCTTGAATACAAACAACGCAAGTTTGTACTTAATACGTTGTTGAACAGGCAACCAATGCAAATCCATCAGGACAGGAGTTATGTGAGCGTTTGATTTTGTATAAGTTACAATTCTAGCTGCCATATTTTGCAAGCGCTGCAAACGTTGTATTTGAGATTTTGGTATGCCAAACAACAAGGCATTACCAATGTCAATTTTAGAAGTGACAAATGAGTGTACAATCAATTCAGCTGTTTTCTTGTAATGGTGATCTAATAACAGGCGTAACAACACATAATACATATTGTAGTTTAATACTGGCTTAAATATTTTTGTTTTATATAAACTGTATTCTAAAAAATAGTTCTTTTCTAATGAAGAATCTGGGAAGTTTACAATCAAGCAACAACACCACATTCTACGTGAATTCTGCTGTACGTGAACTAGCCTTAATACCGCCTGATTACGGTATATAGGCCTATCAGTATTAGCTTCAGAATAAATGACGACGCATTTGTTGTACCTTGATAGACAGAGCCCCAAGCAGACAGCCCACATTACAGATAATCTGTTCTGCAGCACAATACAACTGTACAGCGGTGATTCAACTAAAAGCAGTAAAAAGATTTTGGCACACAAGGCGTATCATATAATTTGCGGACCATGACCGAAGCACTTCCGCTTCGATCTATTCGACGAAAATCAAAAAAGGATAACTATTTTCTGCTTTATACTTAATTTAATGTAATGGTGATCTAATAACAGGCGTAACAACACATAATACATATTGTAGTTTAATACTGGCTTAAATATTTTTGTTTTATATAAACTGTAGGCCTATTCTAAAAAATGACAATTTAGAACTTAATTTTGCAATAGTACCTAATTTGGCGCCTTAAACGCCAAATTAAGTGCGGTACCTCATTTGATTGAGGTTGATAAGTCATTTGTGGCATATAAATCCTCGGCACATAATAATATGGTGTTTCCCCGCAGTAATAGTGGTAAGCCATTTCTATACGTCCCCGCACTACGATTTTTTCAAACAGAATGTGTGATTGCTAAAGCCTTGTTGGAATTTAAGGTACAGGTGAATCATTGAATTATCATATAATTTGCGGACCATGACCGAAGCACTTCCGCTTCGATCTATTCGACGAAAATAAAAAAAAAGGATAACTATTCTCTGCTTTATACTTAATTTAATATAATGGTGATCTAATAACAGGCGTAACAACACATAATACATATTGTAGTTGAATACTGGCTTAAATATTTTTGTTTTATATAAACTGTATTCTAAAAAATAGTTCTTTTCTAATGAAGAATCTGGGAAGTTTACAATCAAGCAACAACACCACATTCTACGTGAATTCTGCTGTACGTGAACTAGCCTTAATACCGCCTGATTACGGTATATAGGCCTACAGTATTAGCTTCAGAATAAATGACGACGCATTTGTTGTACCTTGATAGACAGAGCCCCAAGCAGACAGCCCACATTACAGATAATCTGTTCTGCAGCACAATACAACTGTACACGCGGTGATTCAACTAAAAGCAGTAAAAAGATTTTGGCACACAAGGCGTATCATATAATTTGCGGACCATGACCGAAGCACTTCCGCTTCGATCTATTCGACGAAAATCAAAAAAGGATAACTATTTTCTGCTTTATACTTAATTTAATGTAATGGTGATCTAATAACAGGCGTAACAACACATAATACATATTGTAGTTTATTACTGGCTTAAATATTTTTGTTTTATATAAACTGTATTCTAAAAAATGACAATTTAGAACTTAATTTTGCAATAGTACCTAATTTGGCGCCTTAAACGCCAAATTAAGTGCGGTTGAGTTGTCTACATGTGGCGTTTCATGTGAAGAGACAAATGATCAGAACGAGAGAAAGCTCGTTCGCATAGATGGCACTGGAAAGGTCGATCACCAGTGTGTTTACGATAATGCCTGGTTAGCTCATCAGATCGTGCAAACTTCCAGCCACATCCTTTCCAGTTGCAAGCATAAGGTTTTTCTCCTGTGTGCGTTCGGAGATGAGCTTTCAGGTGCGAGTTCTTTGTGTAGGTCTTGTTACAGCCTGGGTGTGAACATGTATGTGTCGTTGTTCTTTTCCTTCCCCATGTTCTGCGCTCTTTCCTTCGGTTCACCTGTAGATTCTGAAGTGGTTGTGACGCCAGAACACTTTCATTTGAAGAGTTGATGAGCAGGTCCATGAGTGGTGAAGTTGGAATAGAAACAGTCAAATGTGTAAGGTCAGAGGGTGCAAAAACATTATCCATATCTGACCGCATAAGTGGACTGTGCGGTTCCTGTTTTATCGCCATGCCCATTGATGAATCGTCAATATAACGTTTCTGTTGATCTGCGTTAGAATTGTTCAAGATAAAGTCCAAGTCGAGCAAATTATCGTAGCAGTCCGCAATGGATGATGCGGGTGGGGACGAACGCATACTCGACGAACAGTCACTGACCGATGCTAGGCTGTTTGGTGAACATGTCTCTGTGCGTTGTTGACCTACCATGCTGTGATCCCAGTCGTGTAATAGCGACTCAACATCATTTAAAACCTGTGAGGGTAAAACATACGGAGGTTGATAAGTCATTTGTGGCATATAAATCCTCGGCACATAATAATATGGTGTTTTCCCGCAGTAATAGTGGTAAGCCATTTCTATACGTCCCCGCACTACGATTTTTTCAAACAGAATGTGTGATTGCTAAAGCCTTGTTGGAATTTAAGGTACAGGTGAATCATTGAATTATCATATAATTTGCGGACCATGACCGAAGCACTTCCGCTTCGATCTATTCGACGAAAATAAAAAAAAGGATAACTATTTTCTGCTTTATACTTAATTTAATGTAATGGTGATCTAATAACAGGCGTAACAACACATAATACATATTGTAGTTGAATACTGGCTTAAATATTTTTGTTTTATATAAACTGTATTCTAAAAAATAGTTCTTTTCTAATGAAGAATCTGGGAAGTTTACAATCAAGCAACAACACCACATTCTACGTGAATTCTGCTGTACGTGAACTAGCCTTAATACCGCCTGATTACGGTATATAGGCCTACAGTATTAGCTTCAGAATAAATGACGACGCATTTGTTGTACCTTGATAGACAGAGCCCCAAGCAGACAGCCCACATTACAGATAATCTGTTCTGCAGCACAATACAACATTTAATTAATAATATACTGAAATAAATTCGAGAAAACATTAACTTATTGTGTTTTGTTTTATTTAGTGCGAGAACATCAGCGAATAGCGACGTCTTTAGGTTGGTCTTGAAACTGTTTTGACTAGTTGAGCATTTAACTGTTGCTGGTAAGCTGTTCCATACACTTGCGGCCGCAACGTAAAAAGATCTCTGACCCCACTGATTTTTCGCTCTACGCTCTTGAAGAAGGTTTTGTGACAATGATCGTAGGCCTCTGCGGGATGATTCGTAACGATCCACAAGGTCAGATAAATAAGCAGGAGCACTGTAATTTAGGATCTTGAATACAAACAACGCAAGTTTGTACTTAATACGTTGTTGAACAGGCAACCAATGCAAATCCATCAGGACAGGAGTTATGTGAGCGTTTGATTTTGTATAAGTTACAATTCTAGCTGCCATATTTTGCAAGCGCTGCAAACGTTGTATTTGAGATTTTGGTATGCCAAACAACAAGGCATTACCAATGTCAATTTTAGAAGTGACAAATGAGTGTACAATCAATTCAGCTGTTTTCTTGTAATGGTGATCTAATAACAGGCGTAACAACACATAATACATATTGTAGTTTAATACTGGCTTAAATATTTTTGTTTTATATAAACTGTATTCTAAAAAATAGTTCTTTTCTAATGAAGAATCTGGGAAGTTTACAATCAAGCAACAACACCACATTCTACGTGAATTCTGCTGTACGTGAACTAGCCTTAATACCGCCTGATTACGGTATATAGGCCTATCAGTATTAGCTTCAGAATAAATGACGACGCATTTGTTGTACCTTGATAGACAGAGCCCCAAGCAGACAGCCCACATTACAGATAATCTGTTCTGCAGCACAATACAACTGTACAGCGGTGATTCAACTAAAAGCAGTAAAAAGATTTTGGCACACAAGGCGTATCATATAATTTGCGGACCATGACCGAAGCACTTCCGCTTCGATCTATTCGACGAAAATCAAAAAAGGATAACTATTTTCTGCTTTATACTTAATTTAATGTAATGGTGATCTAATAACAGGCGTAACAACACATAATACATATTGTAGTTTAATACTGGCTTAAATATTTTTGTTTTATATAAACTGTAGGCCTATTCTAAAAAATGACAATTTAGAACTTAATTTTGCAATAGTACCTAATTTGGCGCCTTAAACGCCAAATTAAGTGCGGTACCTCATTTGATTGAGGTTGATAAGTCATTTGTGGCATATAAATCCTCGGCACATAATAATATGGTGTTTCCCCGCAGTAATAGTGGTAAGCCATTTCTATACGTCCCCGCACTACGATTTTTTCAAACAGAATGTGTGATTGCTAAAGCCTTGTTGGAATTTAAGGTACAGGTGAATCATTGAATTATCATATAATTTGCGGACCATGACCGAAGCACTTCCGCTTCGATCTATTCGACGAAAATAAAAAAAAAGGATAACTATTCTCTGCTTTATACTTAATTTAATATAATGGTGATCTAATAACAGGCGTAACAACACATAATACATATTGTAGTTGAATACTGGCTTAAATATTTTTGTTTTATATAAACTGTATTCTAAAAAATAGTTCTTTTCTAATGAAGAATCTGGGAAGTTTACAATCAAGCAACAACACCACATTCTACGTGAATTCTGCTGTACGTGAACTAGCCTTAATACCGCCTGATTACGGTATATAGGCCTACAGTATTAGCTTCAGAATAAATGACGACGCATTTGTTGTACCTTGATAGACAGAGCCCCAAGCAGACAGCCCACATTACAGATAATCTGTTCTGCAGCACAATACAACTGTACACGCGGTGATTCAACTAAAAGCAGTAAAAAGATTTTGGCACACAAGGCGTATCATATAATTTGCGGACCATGACCGAAGCACTTCCGCTTCGATCTATTCGACGAAAATCAAAAAAGGATAACTATTTTCTGCTTTATACTTAATTTAATGTAATGGTGATCTAATAACAGGCGTAACAACACATAATACATATTGTAGTTTATTACTGGCTTAAATATTTTTGTTTTATATAAACTGTATTCTAAAAAATGACAATTTAGAACTTAATTTTGCAATAGTACCTAATTTGGCGCCTTAAACGCCAAATTAAGTGCGGTTGAGTTGTCTACATGTGGCGTTTCATGTGAAGAGACAAATGATCAGAACGAGAGAAAGCTCGTTCGCATAGATGGCACTGGAAAGGTCGATCACCAGTGTGTTTACGATAATGCCTGGTTAGCTCATCAGATCGTGCAAACTTCCAGCCACATCCTTTCCAGTTGCAAGCATAAGGTTTTTCTCCTGTGTGCGTTCGGAGATGAGCTTTCAGGTGCGAGTTCTTTGTGTAGGTCTTGTTACAGCCTGGGTGTGAACATGTATGTGTCGTTGTTCTTTTCCTTCCCCATGTTCTGCGCTCTTTCCTTCGGTTCACCTGTAGATTCTGAAGTGGTTGTGACGTCAGAACACTTTCATTTGAAGAGTTGATGAGCAGGTCCATGAGTGGTGAAGTTGGAATAGAAACAGTCAAATGTGTAAGGTCAGAGGGTGCAAAAACATTATCCATATCTGACCGCATAAGTGGACTGTGCGGTTCCTGTTTTATCGCCATGCCCATTGATGAATCGTCAATATAACGTTTCTGTTGATCTGCGTTAGAATTGTTCAAGATAAAGTCCAAGTCGAGCAAATTATCGTAGCAGTCCGCAATGGATGATGCGGGTGGGGACGAACGCATACTCGACGAACAGTCACTGACCGATGCTAGGCTGTTTGGTGAACATGTCTCTGTGCGTTGTTGACCTACCATGCTGTGATCCCAGTCGTGTAATAGCGACTCAACATCATTTAAAACCTGTGAGGGTAAAACATACGGAGGTTGATAAGTCATTTGTGGCATATAAATCCTCGGCACATAATAATATGGTGTTTCCCCGCAGTAATGGTAGTAGTGGTAAGCCATTTCTATACGTCCCCGCACTACGATTTTTTCAAACAGAATGTGTGATTGCTAAAGCCTTGTTGGAATTTAAGGTACAGGTGAATCATTGAATTATCATATAATTTGCGGACCATGACCGAAGCACTTCCGCTTCGATCTATTCGACGAAAATAAAAAAAAGGATAACTATTTTCTGCTTTATACTTAATTTAATGTAATGGTGATCTAATAACAGGCGTAACAACACATAATACATATTGTAGTTGAATACTGGCTTAAATATTTTTGTTTTATATAAACTGTATTCTAAAAAATAGTTCTTTTCTAATGAAGAATCTGGGAAGTTTACAATCAAGCAACAACACCACATTCTACGTGAATTCTGCTGTACGTGAACTAGCCTTAATACCGCCTGATTACGGTATATAGGCCTACAGTATTAGCTTCAGAATAAATGACGACGCATTTGTTGTACCTTGATAGACAGAGCCCCAAGCAGACAGCCCACATTACAGATAATCTGTTCTGCAGCACAATACAACATTTAATTAATAATATACTGAAATAAATTCGAGAAAACATTAACTTATTGTGTTTTGTTTTATTTATTGATCGTTGTTTATCGTTTGTAAACCACAGAAAACCACAACTATAAAGAATAAAACATAAATTCACAAAATGCAACAAATTAATACAGTATTTGCGAGTGCAATCATGAAACATTAATATTATAAGTACTTTATCGAAACATATAAAAATAATTGTGCAGATAATAGCACGTTGATATAAAATTCGTTCTATTTACAAGGAATTCATTTAATATTTAAATTTATTTCAAACGAGTTTTATCCGGAAGATTCGGTAATTGAGTTATCTACATGTGGCGTTTCATGTGAAGAGACAAATGATCAGAACGAGAGAAAGCTCGTTCGCATAGATGGCACTGGAAAGGTCGATCACCAGTGTGTTTACGATAATGCCTGGTTAGCTCATCAGATCGTGCAAACTTCCAGCCACATCCTTTCCAGTTGCAAGCATAAGGTTTTTCTCCTGTGTGCGTTCGGAGATGAGCTTTCAGGTGCGAGCTCTTTGTGTAGGTCTTGTTACAGCCTGGGTGGTGGTAAGCCATTTCTATACCTCCCCGCACTACGATTTTTTCAAACAGAATGTGTGATTGCTAAAGCCTTGTTGGAATTTAAGGTACAGGTGAATCATTGAATTATCATATAATTTGCGGACCATGACCGAAGCACTTCCGCTTCGATCTATTCGACGAAAATAAAAAAAAGGATAACTATTTTCTGCTTTATACTTAATTTAATGTAATGGTGATCTAATAACAGGCGTAACAACACATAATACATATTGTAGTTGAATACTGGCTTAAATATTTTTGTTTTATATAAACTGTATTCTAAAAAATAGTTCTTTTCTAATGAAGAATCTGGGAAGTTTACAATCAAGCAACAACACCACATTCTACGTGAATTCTGCTGTACGTGAACTAGCCTTAATACCGCCTGATTACGGTATATAGGCCTACAGTATTAGCTTCAGAATAAATGACGACGCATTTGTTGTACCTTGATAGACAGAGCCCCAAGCAGACAGCCCACATTACAGATAATCTGTTCTGCAGCACAATACAACTGTACACGCGGTGATTCAACTAAAAGCAGTAAAAAGATTTTGGCACACAAGGCGTATCATATAATTTGCGGACCATGACCGAAGCACTTCCGCTTCGATCTATTCGACGAAAATCAAAAAAAGCATAACTATTTTCTGCTTTATACTTAATTTAATGTAATGGTGATCTAATAACAGGCGTAACAACACATAATACATATTGTAGTTTAATACTGGCTTAAATATTTTTGTTTTATATAAACTGTATTCTAAAAAATGACAATTTAGAACTTAATTTTGCAATAGTACCTAATTTGGCGCCTTAAACGCCAAATTAAGTGCGGTACCTCATTTGGCAGTGGTACCTCATTTGGCGTGACACTCCTACTGTTCTGTATCCCGTTTGTCTTAATTTCCAAGTAAAAATGAGGTACCACCACGTAACTCCTTATGATTAGGCCTATTATCATAGAAGAGTACTATACGGACGTCGTACCTGGAAATCACGAGAATTCAGTGTTTGTTGACCAATCATTTTTTAAAGAGCCGTATCTGACCATTGCATTGCCCTGTCTGTAAAATTACAGCAGGCCTACTTTATATTATTGTGTTTTCCCTGTTTATCGATACCATGAAGGAAAACGTTTTTGTTCAATCAGAAAATTTTGCGAGATTTTTTTAATGGATATTATAATTTATCAAAAAAGGATAACTATTTTCTGCTTTATACTTAATTTAATGTAATGGTGATCTAATAACAGGCGTAACAACACATAATACATATTGTAGTTTATTACTGGCTTAAATATTTTTGTTTTATATAAACTGTATTCTAAAAAATGACAATTTAGAACTTAATTTTGCAATAGTACCTAATTTGGCGCCTTAAACGCCAAATTAAGTGCGGTTGAGTTGTCTACATGTGGCGTTTCATGTGAAGAGACAAATGATCAGAACGAGAGAAAGCTCGTTCGCATAGATGGCACTGGAAAGGTCGATCACCAGTGTGTTTACGATAATGCCTGGTTAGCTCATCAGATCGTGCAAACTTCCAGCCACATCTTTTCCAGTTGCAAGCATAAGGTTTTTCTCCTGTGTGCGTTCGGAGATGAGCTTTCAGGTGCGAGCTCTTTGTGTAGGTCTTGTTACAGCCTGGGTGTGAACATGTATGTGTCGTTGTTCTTTTCCTTCCCCATGTTCTGCGCTCTTTCCTTCGGTTCACCTGTAGATTCTGAAGTGGTTGTGACGTCAGAACACTTTCATTTGAAGAGTTGATGAGCAGGTCCATGAGTGGTGAAGTTGGAATAGAAACAGTCAAATGTGTAAGGTCAGAGGGTGCAAAAACATTATCCATATCTGACCGCATAAGTGGACTGTGCGGTTCCTGTTTTATCGCCATGCCCATTGATGAATCGTCAATATAACGTTTCTGTTGATCTGCGTTAGAATTGTTCAAGATAAAGTCCAAGTCGAGCAAATTATCGTAGCAGTCCGCAATGGATGATGCGGGTGGGGACGAACGCATACTCGACGAACAGTCACTGACCGATGCTAGGCTGTTTGGTGAACATGTCTCTGTGCGTTGTTGACCTACCATGCTGTAATCCCAGTCGTGTAATAGCGACTCAACATCATTTAAAACCTGTGAGGGTAAAACATACGGAGGTTGATAAGTCATTTGTGGCATATAAATCCTCGGCACATAATAATATGGTGTTTCCCCGCAGTAATAGTGGTAAGCCATTTCTATACGTCCCCGCACTACGATTTTTTCAAACAGAATGTGTGATTGCTAAAGCCTTGTTGGAATTTAAGGTACAGGTGAATCATTGAATTATCATATAATTTGCGGACCATGACCGAAGCACTTCCGCTTCGATCTATTCGACGAAAATAAAAAAAAGGATAACTATTTTCTGCTTTATACTTAATTTAATGTAATGGTGATCTAATAACAGGCGTAACAACACATAATACATATTGTAGTTGAATACTGGCTTAAATATTTTTGTTTTATATAAACTGTATTCTAAAAAATAGTTCTTTTCTAATGAAGAATCTGGGAAGTTTACAATCAAGCAACAACACCACATTCTACGTGAATTCTGCTGTACGTGAACTAGCCTTAATACCGCCTGATTACGGTATATAGGCCTACAGTATTAGCTTCAGAATAAATGACGACGCATTTGTTGTACCTTGATAGACAGAGCCCCAAGCAGACAGCCCACATTACAGATAATCTGTTCTGCAGCACAATACAACATTTAATTAATAATATACTGAAATAAATTCGAGAAAACATTAACTTATTGTGTTTTGTTTTATTTATTGATCGTTGTTTATCGTTTGTAAACCACAGAAAACCACAACTATAAAGAATAAAACATAAATTCACAAAATGCAACAAATTAATACAGTATTTGCGAGTGCAATCATGAAACATTAATATTATAAGTACTTTATCGAAACATATAAAAATAATTGTGCAGATAATAGCACGTTGATATAAAATTCGTTCTATTTACAAGGAATTCATTTAATATTTAAATTTATTTCAAACGAGTTTTATCCGGAAGATTCGGTAATTGAGTTATCTACATGTGGCGTTTCATGTGAAGAGACAAATGATCAGAACGAGAGAAAGCTCGTTCGCATAGATGGCACTGGAAAGGTCGATCACCAGTGTGTTTACGATAATGCCTGGTTAGCTCATCAGATCGTGCAAACTTCCAGCCACATCCTTTCCAGTTGCAAGCATAAGGTTTTTCTCCTGTGTGCGTTCGGAGATGAGCTTTCAGGTGCGAGCTCTTTGTGTAGGTCTTGTTACAGCCTGGGTGGTGGTAAGCCATTTCTATACGTCCCCGCACTACGATTTTTTCAAACAGAATGTGTGATTGCTAAAGCCTTGTTGGAATTTAAGGTACAGGTGAATCATTGAATTATCATATAATTTGCGGACCATGACCGAAGCACTTCCGCTTCGATCTATTCGACGAAAATAAAAAAAAGGATAACTATTTTCTGCTTTATACTTAATTTAATGTAATGGTGATCTAATAACAGGCGTAACAACACATAATACATATTGTAGTTGAATACTGGCTTAAATATTTTTGTTTTATATAAACTGTATTCTAAAAAATAGTTCTTTTCTAATGAAGAATCTGGGAAGTTTACAATCAAGCAACAACACCACATTCTACGTGAATTCTGCTGTACGTGAACTAGCCTTAATACCGCCTGATTACGGTATATAGGCCTACAGTATTAGCTTCAGAATAAATGACGACGCATTTGTTGTACCTTGATAGACAGAGCCCCAAGCAGACAGCCCACATTACAGATAATCTGTTCTGCAGCACAATACAACTGTACACGCGGTGATTCAACTAAAAGCAGTAAAAAGATTTTGGCACACAAGGCGTATCATATAATTTGCGGACCATGACCGAAGCACTTCCGCTTCGATCTATTCGACGAAAATCAAAAAAGGATAACTATTTTCTGCTTTATACTTAATTTAATGTAATGGTGATCTAATAACAGGCGTAACAACACATAATACATATTGTAGTTTAATACTGGCTTAAATATTTTTGTTTTATATAAACTGTATTCTAAAAAATGACAATTTAGAACTTAATTTTGCAATAGTACCTAATTTGGCGCCTTAAACGCCAAATTAAGTGCGGTACCTCATTTGGCAGTGGTACCTCATTTGGCGTGACACTCCTACTGTTCTGTATCCCGTTTGTCTTAATTTCCAAGTAAAAATGAGGTACCACCACGTAACTCCTTATGATTAGGCCTATTATCATAGAAGAGTACTATACGGACGTCGTACCTGGAAATCACGAGAATTCAGTGTTTGTTGACCAATCATTTTTTAAAGAGCCGTATCTGACCATTGCATTGCCCTGTCTGTAAAATTACAGCAGGCCTACTTTATATTATTGTGTTTTCCCTGTTTATCGATACCATGAAGGAAAACGTTTTTGTTCAATCAGAAAATTTTGCGAGATTTTTTTAATGGATATTATAATTTATAGTTACAGTTAGTCACCTGATTTTTGTGGCAAATCATTAATAGTTTTGACATTGTTAGGGTTAGGGACTATAAGACAGATTTTGGTTGCATGATTGTGGAAAACCATCAATGTGGGTTTTTCTTCATACAAGCTACAGCCAAAATATAATAGGGGTAGATACCATGAAGGAAAACGTTTTTGTTCAATCAGAAAATTTTGCGAGATTTTTTTAATGGATATTATAATTTATAGTTACAGTTAGTCACCTGATTTTTGTGGCAAATCATTAATAGTTTTGACATTGTTAGGGTTAGGGACTATAAGACAGATTTTGGTTGCATGATTGTGGAAAACCATCAATGTGGGTTTTTCTTCATACAAGCTACAGCCAAAATATAATAGGGGTATATATTTTTTCAAAGTCATCGTCAAACTCTGAGAGTCAATACAGTATTTCAAACGCATTCTTTCACCTCTAATTGCTCACATTTAATTAATAATATACTGAAATAAATTCGAGAAAACATTAACTTATTGTGTTTTGTTTTATTTATTGATCGTTGTTTATCGTTTGTAAACCACAGAAAACCACAACTATAAAGAATAAAACATAAATTCACAAAATGCAACAAATTAATACAGTATTTGCGAGTGCAATCATGAAACATTAATATTATAAGTACTTTATCGAAACATATAAAAATAATTGTGCAGATAATAGCACGTTGATATAAAATTCGTTCTATTTACAAGGAATTCATTTAATATTTAAATTTATTTCAAACGAGTTTTATCCGGAAGATTCGGTAATTGAGTTGTCTACATGTGGCGTTTCATGTGAAGAGACAAATGATCAGAACGAGAGAAAGCTCGTTCGCATAGATGGCACTGGAAAGGTCGATCACCAGTGTGTTTACGATAATGCCTGGTTAGCTCATCAGATCGTGCAAACTTCCAGCCACATCCTTTCCAGTTGCAAGCATAAGGTTTTTCTCCTGTGTGCGTTCGGAGATGAGCTTTCAGGTGCGAGCTCTTTGTGTAGGTCTTGTTACAGCCTGGGTGGTGGTAAGCCATTTCTATACGTCCCCGCACTACGATTTTTTCAAACAGAATGTGTGATTGCTAAAGCCTTGTTGGAATTTAAGGTACAGGTGAATCATTGAATTATCATATAATTTGCGGACCATGACCGAAGCACTTCCGCTTCGATCTATTCGACGAAAATAAAAAAAAGGATAACTATTTTCTGCTTTATACTTAATTTAATGTAATGGTGATCTAATAACAGGCGTAACAACACATAATACATATTGTAGTTGAATACTGGCTTAAATATTTTTGTTTTATATAAACTGTATTCTAAAAAATAGTTCTTTTCTAATGAAGAATCTGGGAAGTTTACAATCAAGCAACAACACCACATTCTACGTGAATTCTGCTGTACGTGAACTAGCCTTAATACCGCCTGATTACGGTATATAGGCCTACAGTATTAGCTTCAGAATAAATGACGACGCATTTGTTGTACCTTGATAGACAGAGCCCCAAGCAGACAGCCCACATTACAGATAATCTGTTCTGCAGCACAATACAACATTTAATTAATAATATACTGAAATAAATTCGAGAAAACATTAACTTATTGTGTTTTGTTTTATTTATTGATCGTTGTTTATCGTTTGTAAACCACAGAAAACCACAACTATAAAGAATAAAACATAAATTCACAAAATGTAACAAATTAATACAGTATTTGCGAGTGCAATCATGAAACATTAATATTATAAGTACTTTATCGAAACATATAAAAATAATTGTGCAGATAATAGCACGTTGATATAAAATTCGTTCTATTTACAAGGAATTCATTTAATATTTAAATTTATTTCAAACGAGTTTTATCCGGAAGATTCGGTAATTGAGTTGTCTACATGTGGCGTTTCATGTGAAGAGACAAATGATCAGAACGAGAGAAAGCTCGTTCGCATAGATGGCACTGGAAAGGTCGATCACCAGTGTGTTTACGATAATGCCTGGTTAGCTCATCAGATCGTGCAAACTTCCAGCCACATCCTTTCCAGTTGCAAGCATAAGGTTTTTCTCCTGTGTGCGTTCGGAGATGAGCTTTCAGGTGCGAGCTCTTTGTGTAGGTCTTGTTACAGCCTGGGTGGTGGTAAGCCATTTCTATACGTCCCCGCACTACGATTTTTTCAAACAGAATGTGTGATTGCTAAAGCCTTGTTGGAATTTAAGGTACAGGTGAATCATTGAATTATCATATAATTTGCGGACCATGACCGAAGCACTTCCGCTTCGATCTATTCGACGAAAATAAAAAAAAGGATAACTATTTTCTGCTTTATACTTAATTTAATGTAATGGTGATCTAATAACAGGCGTAACAACACATAATACATATTGTAGTTGAATACTGGCTTAAATATTTTTGTTTTATATAAACTGTATTCTAAAAAATAGTTCTTTTCTAATGAAGAATCTGGGAAGTTTACAATCAAGCAACAACACCACATTCTACGTGAATTCTGCTGTACGTGAACTAGCCTTAATACCGCCTGATTACGGTATATAGGCCTACAGTATTAGCTTCAGAATAAATGACGACGCATTTGTTGTACCTTGATAGACAGAGCCCCAAGCAGACAGCCCACATTACAGATAATCTGTTCTGCAGCACAATACAACTGTACACGCGGTGATTCAACTAAAAGCAGTAAAAAGATTTTGGCACACAAGGCGTATCATATAATTTGCGGACCATGACCGAAGCACTTCCGCTTCGATCTATTCGACGAAAATAAAAAAAAGGATAACTATTTTCTGCTTTATACTTAATTTAATGTAATGGTGATCTAATAACAGGCGTAACAACACATAATACATATTGTAGTTGAATACTGGCTTAAATATTTTTGTTTTATATAAACTGTATTCTAAAAAATAGTTCTTTTCTAATGAAGAATCTGGGAAGTTTACAATCAAGCAACAACACCACATTCTACGTGAATTCTGCTGTACGTGAACTAGCCTTAATACCGCCTGATTACGGTATATAGGCCTACAGTATTAGCTTCAGAATAAATGACGACGCATTTGTTGTACCTTGATAGACAGAGCCCCAAGCAGACAGCCCACATTACAGATAATCTGTTCTGCAGCACAATACAACTGTACACGCGGTGATTCAACTAAAAGCAGTAAAAAGATTTTGGCACACAAGGCGTATCATATAATTTGCGGACCATGACCGAAGCACTTCCGCTTCGATCTATTCGACGAAAATCAAAAAAGGATAACTATTTTCTGCTTTATACTTAATTTAATGTAATGGTGATCTAATAACAGGCGTAACAACACATAATACATATTGTAGTTTATTACTGGCTTAAATATTTTTGTTTTATATAAACTGTATTCTAAAAAATGACAATTTAGAACTTAATTTTGCAATAGTACCTAATTTGGCGCCACGTAACTCCTTATGATTAGGCCTATTATCATAGAAGAGTACTATACGGACGTCGTACCTGGAAATCTCGAGAATTCAGTGTTTGTTGACCAATCATTTTTTAAAGAGCCGTATCTGACCATTGCATTGCCCTGTCTGTAAAATTACAGCAGGCCTACTTTATATTATTGTGTTTTCCCTGTTTATCGATACCATGAAGGAAAACGTTTTTGTTCAATCAGAAAATTTTGCGAGATTTTTTTAATGGATATTATAATTTATAGTTACAGTTAGTCACCTGATTTTTGTGGCAAATCATTAATAGTTTTGACATTGTTAGGGTTAGGGACTATAAGACAGATTTTGGTTGCATGATTGTGGAAAACCATCAATGTGGGTTTTTCTTCATACAAGCTACAGCCAAAATATAATAGGGGTATATATTTTTTCAAAGTCATCGTCAAACTCTGAGAGTCAATACAGTATTTCAAACGCATTCTTTCACCTCTAATTGCTCACATTTAATTAATAATATACTGAAATAAATTCGAGAAAACATTAACTTATTGTGTTTTGTTTTATTTATTGATCGTTGTTTATCGTTTGTAAACCACAGAAAACCACAACTATAAAGAATAAAACATAAATTCACAAAATGCAACAAATTAATACAGTATTTGCGAGTGCAATCATGAAACATTAATATTATAAGTACTTTATCGAAACATATTTAAGGTACAGGTGAATCATTGAATTATCATATAATTTGCGGACCATGACCGAAGCACTTCCGCTTCGATCTATTCGACGAAAATAAAAAAAAGGATAACTATTTTCTGCTTTATACTTAATTTAATGTAATGGTGATCTAATAACAGGCGTAACAACACATAATACATATTGTAGTTGAATACTGGCTTAAATATTTTTGTTTTATATAAACTGTATTCTAAAAAATAGTTCTTTTCTAATGAAGAATCTGGGAAGTTTACAATCAAGCAACAACACCACATTCTACGTGAATTCTGCTGTACGTGAACTAGCCTTAATACCGCCTGATTACGGTATATAGGCCTACAGTATTAGCTTCAGAATAAATGACGACGCATTTGTTGTACCTTGATAGACAGAGCCCCAAGCAGACAGCCCACATTACAGATAATCTGTTCTGCAGCACAATACAACATTTAATTAATAATATACTGAAATAAATTCGAGAAAACATTAACTTATTGTGTTTTGTTTTATTTATTGATCGTTGTTTATCGTTTGTAAACCACAGAAAACCACAACTATAAAGAATAAAACATAAATTCACAAAATGTAACAAATTAATACAGTATTTGCGAGTGCAATCATGAAACATTAATATTATAAGTACTTTATCGAAACATATAAAAATAATTGTGCAGATAATAGCACGTTGATATAAAATTCGTTCTATTTACAAGGAATTCATTTAATATTTAAATTTATTTCAAACGAGTTTTATCCGGAAGATTCGGTAATTGAGTTGTCTACATGTGGCGTTTCATGTGAAGAGACAAATGATCAGAACGAGAGAAAGCTCGTTCGCATAGATGGCACTGGAAAGGTCGATCACCAGTGTGTTTACGATAATGCCTGGTTAGCTCATCAGATCGTGCAAACTTCCAGCCACATCCTTTCCAGTTGCAAGCATAAGGTTTTTCTCCTGTGTGCGTTCGGAGATGAGCTTTCAGGTGCGAGCTCTTTGTGTAGGTCTTGTTACAGCCTGGGTGGTGGTAAGCCATTTCTATACGTCCCCGCACTACGATTTTTTCAAACAGAATGTGTGATTGCTAAAGCCTTGTTGGAATTTAAGGTACAGGTGAATCATTGAATTATCATATAATTTGCGGACCATGACCGAAGCACTTCCGCTTCGATCTATTCGACGAAAATAAAAAAAAGGATAACTATTTTCTGCTTTATACTTAATTTAATGTAATGGTGATCTAATAACAGGCGTAACAACACATAATACATATTGTAGTTGAATACTGGCTTAAATATTTTTGTTTTATATAAACTGTATTCTAAAAAATAGTTCTTTTCTAATGAAGTTTACAATCAAGCAACAACACCACATTCTACGTGAATTCTGCTGTACGTGAACTAGCCTTAATACCGCCTGATTACGGTATATAGGCCTACAGTATTAGCTTCAGAATAAATGACGACGCATTTGTTGTACCTTGATAGACAGAGCCCCAAGCAGACAGCCCACATTACAGATAATCTGTTCTGCAGCACAATACAACATTTAATTAATAATATACTGAAATAAATTCGAGAAAACATTAACTTATTGTGTTTTGTTTTATTTATTGATCGTTGTTTATCGTTTGTAAACCACAGAAAACCACAACTATAAAGAATAAAACATAAATTCACAAAATGCAACAAATTAATACAGTATTTGCGAGTGCAATCATGAAACATTAATATTATAAGTACTTTATCGAAACATATAAAAATAATTGTGCAGATAATAGCACGTTGATATAAAATTCGTTCTATTTACAAGGAATTCATTTAATATTTAAATTTATTTCAAACGAGTTTTATCCGGAAGATTCGGTAATTGAGTTGTCTACATGTGGCGTTTCATGTGAAGAGACAAATGATCAGAACGAGAGAAAGCTCGTTCGCATAGATGGCACTGGAAAGGTCGATCACCAGTGTGTTTACGATAATGCCTGGTTAGCTCATCAGATCGTGCAAACTTCCAGCCACATCCTTTCCAGTTGCAAGCATAAGGTTTTTCTCCTGTGTGCGTTCGGAGATGAGCTTTCAGGTGCGAGCTCTTTGTGTAGGTCTTGTTACAGCCTGGGTGGTGGTAAGCCATTTCTATACGTCCCCGCACTACGATTTTTTCAAACAGAATGTGTGATTGCTAAAGCCTTGTTGGAATTTAAGGTACAGGTGAATCATTGAATTATCATATAATTTGCGGACCATGACCGAAGCACTTCCGCTTCGATCTATTCGACGAAAATAAAAAAAAGGATAACTATTTTCTGCTTTATACTTAATTTAATGTAATGGTGATCTAATAACAGGCGTAACAACACATAATACATATTGTAGTTGAATACTGGCTTAAATATTTTTGTTTTATATAAACTGTATTCTAAAAAATAGTTCTTTTCTAATGAAGAATCTGGGAAGTTTACAATCAAGCAACAACACCACATTCTACGTGAATTCTGCTGTACGTGAACTAGCCTTAATACCGCCTGATTACGGTATATAGGCCTACAGTATTAGCTTCAGAATAAATGACGACGCATTTGTTGTACCTTGATAGACAGAGCCCCAAGCAGACAGCCCACATTACAGATAATCTGTTCTGCAGCACAATACAACTGTACACGCGGTGATTCAACTAAAAGCAGTAAAAAGATTTTGGCACACAAGGCGTATCATATAATTTGCGGACCATGACCGAAGCACTTCCGCTTCGATCTATTCGACGAAAATCAAAAAAGGATAACTATTTTCTGCTTTATACTTAATTTAATGTAATGGTGATCTAATAACAGGCGTAACAACACATAATACATATTGTAGTTTAATACTGGCTTAAATATTTTTGTTTTATATAAACTGTATTCTAAAAAATGACAATTTAGAACTTAATTTTGCAATAGTACCTAATTTGGCGCCTTAAACGCCAAATTAAGTGCGGTACCTCATTTGGCAGTGGTACCTCATTTGGCGTGACACTCCTACTGTTCTGTATCCCGTTTGTCTTAATTTCCAAGTAAAAATGAGGTACCACCACGTAACTCCTTATGATTAGGCCTATTATCATAGAAGAGTACTATACGGACGTCGTACCTGGAAATCTCGAGAATTCAGTGTTTGTTGACCAATCATTTTTTAAAGAGCCGTATCTGACCATTGCATTGCCCTGTCTGTAAAATTACAGCAGGCCTACTTTATATTATTGTGTTTTCCCTGTTTATCGATACCATGAAGGAAAACGTTTTTGTTCAATCAGAAAATTTTGCGAGATTTTTTTAATGGATATTATAATTTATAGTTACAGTTAGTCACCTGATTTTTGTGGCAAATCATTAATAGTTTTGACATTGTTAGGGTTAGGGACTATAAGACAGATTTTGGTTGCATGATTGTGGAAAACCATCAATGTGGGTTTTTCTTCATACAAGCTACAGCCAAAATATAATAGGGGTATATATTTTTTCAAAGTCATCGTCAAACTCTGAGAGTCAATACAGTATTTCAAACGCATTCTTTCACCTCTAATTGCTCACATTTAATTAATAATATACTGAAATAAATTCGAGAAAACATTAACTTATTGTGTTTTGTTTTATTTATTGATCGTTGTTTATCGTTTGTAAACCACAGAAAACCACAACTATAAAGAATAAAACATAAATTCACAAAATGCAACAAATTAATACAGTATTTGCGAGTGCAATCATGAAACATTAATATTATAAGTACTTTATCGAAACATATAAAAATAATTGTGCAGATAATAGCACGTTGATATAAAATTCGTTCTATTTACAAGGAATTCATTTAATATTTAAATTTATTTCAAACGAGTTTTATCCGGAAGATTCGGTAATTGAGTTGTCTACATGTGGCGTTTCATGTGAAGAGACAAATGATCAGAACGAGAGAAAGCTCGTTCGCATAGATGGCACTGGAAAGGTCGATCACCAGTGTGTTTACGATAATGCCTGGTTAGCTCATCAGATCGTGCAAACTTCCAGCCACATCCTTTCCAGTTGCAAGCATAAGGTTTTTCTCCTGTGTGCGTTCGGAGATGAGCTTTCAGGTGCGAGCTCTTTGTGTAGGTCTTGTTACAGCCTGGGTGGTGGTAAGCCATTTCTATACGTCCCCGCACTACGATTTTTTTAAACAGAATGTGTGATTGCTAAAGCCTTGTTGGAATTTAAGGTACAGGTGAATCATTGAATTATCATATAATTTGCGGACCATGACCGAAGCACTTCCGCTTCGATCTATTCGACGAAAATAAAAAAAAGGATAACTATTTTCTGCTTTATACTTAATTTAATGTAATGGTGATCTAATAACAGGCGTAACAACACATAATACATATTGTAGTTGAATACTGGCTTAAATATTTTTGTTTTATATAAACTGTATTCTAAAAAATAGTTCTTTTCTAATGAAGAATCTGGGAAGTTTACAATCAAGCAACAACACCACATTCTACGTGAATTCTGCTGTACGTGAACTAGCCTTAATACCGCCTGATTACGGTATATAGGCCTACAGTATTAGCTTCAGAATAAATGACGACGCATTTGTTGTACCTTGATAGACAGAGCCCCAAGCAGACAGCCCACATTACAGATAATCTGTTCTGCAGCACAATACAACATTTAATTAATAATATACTGAAATAAATTCGAGAAAACATTAACTTATTGTGTTTTGTTTTATTTATTGATCGTTGTTTATCGTTTGTAAACCACAGAAAACCACAACTATAAAGAATAAAACATAAATTCACAAAATGTAACAAATTAATACAGTATTTGCGAGTGCAATCATGAAACATTAATATTATAAGTACTTTATCGAAACATATAAAAATAATTGTGCAGATAATAGCACGTTGATATAAAATTCGTTCTATTTACAAGGAATTCATTTAATATTTAAATTTATTTCAAACGAGTTTTATCCGGAAGATTCGGTAATTGAGTTGTCTACATGTGGCGTTTCATGTGAAGAGACAAATGATCAGAACGAGAGAAAGCTCGTTCGCATAGATGGCACTGGAAAGGTCGATCACCAGTGTGTTTACGATAATGCCTGGTTAGCTCATCAGATCGTGCAAACTTCCAGCCACATCCTTTCCAGTTGCAAGCATAAGGTTTTTCTCCTGTGTGCGTTCGGAGATGAGCTTTCAGGTGCGAGCTCTTTGTGTAGGTCTTGTTACAGCCTGGGTGGTGGTAAGCCATTTCTATACGTCCCCGCACTACGATTTTTTCAAACAGAATGTGTGATTGCTAAAGCCTTGTTGGAATTTAAGGTACAGGTGAATCATTGAATTATCATATAATTTGCGGACCATGACCGAAGCACTTCCGCTTCGATCTATTCGACGAAAATAAAAAAAAGGATAACTATTTTCTGCTTTATACTTAATTTAATGTAATGGTGATCTAATAACAGGCGTAACAACACATAATACATATTGTAGTTGAATACTGGCTTAAATATTTTTGTTTTATATAAACTGTATTCTAAAAAATAGTTCTTTTCTAATGAAGAATCTGGGAAGTTTACAATCAAGCAACAACACCACATTCTACGTGAATTCTGCTGTACGTGAACTAGCCTTAATACCGCCTGATTACGGTATATAGGCCTACAGTATTAGCTTCAGAATAAATGACGACGCATTTGTTGTACCTTGATAGACAGAGCCCCAAGCAGACAGCCCACATTACAGATAATCTGTTCTGCAGCACAATACAACATTTAATTAATAATATACTGAAATAAATTCGAGAAAACATTAACTTATTGTGTTTTGTTTTATTTATTGATCGTTGTTTATCGTTTGTAAACCACAGAAAACCACAACTATAAAGAATAAAACATAAATTCACAAAATGCAACAAATTAATACAGTATTTGCGAGTGCAATCATGAAACATTAATATTATAAGTACTTTATCGAAACATATAAAAATAATTGTGCAGATAATAGCACGTTGATATAAAATTCGTTCTATTTACAAGGAATTCATTTAATATTTAAATTTATTTCAAACGAGTTTTATCCGGAAGATTCGGTAATTGAGTTATCTACATGTGGCGTTTCATGTGAAGAGACAAATGATCAGAACGAGAGAAAGCTCGTTCGCATAGATGGCACTGGAAAGGTCGATCACCAGTGTGTTTACGATAATGCCTGGTTAGCTCATCAGATCGTGCAAACTTCCAGCCACATCCTTTCCAGTTGCAAGCATAAGGTTTTTCTCCTGTGTGCGTTCGGAGATGAGCTTTCAGGTGCGAGCTCTTTGTGTAGGTCTTGTTACAGCCTGGGTGGTGGTAAGCCATTTCTATACGTCCCCGCACTACGATTTTTTCAAACAGAATGTGTGATTGCTAAAGCCTTGTTGGAATTTAAGGTACAGGTGAATCATTGAATTATCATATAATTTGCGGACCATGACCGAAGCACTTCCGCTTCGATCTATTCGACGAAAATAAAAAAAAGGATAACTATTTTCTGCTTTATACTTAATTTAATGTAATGGTGATCTAATAACAGGCGTAACAACACATAATACATATTGTAGTTGAATACTGGCTTAAATATTTTTGTTTTATATAAACTGTATTCTAAAAAATAGTTCTTTTCTAATGAAGAATCTGGGAAGTTTACAATCAAGCAACAACACCACATTCTACGTGAATTCTGCTGTACGTGAACTAGCCTTAATACCGCCTGATTACGGTATATAGGCCTACAGTATTAGCTTCAGAATAAATGACGACGCATTTGTTGTACCTTGATAGACAGAGCCCCAAGCAGACAGCCCACATTACAGATAATCTGTTCTGCAGCACAATACAACTGTACACGCGGTGATTCAACTAAAAGCAGTAAAAAGATTTTGGCACACAAGGCGTATCATATAATTTGCGGACCATGACCGAAGCACTTCCGCTTCGATCTATTCGACGAAAATCAAAAAAGGATAACTATTTTCTGCTTTATACTTAATTTAATGTAATGGTGATCTAATAACAGGCGTAACAACACATAATACATATTGTAGTTTAATACTGGCTTAAATATTTTTGTTTTATATAAACTGTATTCTAAAAAATGACAATTTAGAACTTAATTTTGCAATAGTACCTAATTTGGCGCCTTAAACGCCAAATTAAGTGCGGTACCTCATTTGGCAGTGGTACCTCATTTGGCGTGACACTCCTACTGTTCTGTATCCCGTTTGTCTTAATTTCCAAGTAAAAATGAGGTACCACCACGTAACTCCTTATGATTAGGCCTATTATCATAGAAGAGTACTATACGGACGTCGTACCTGGAAATCACGAGAATTCAGTGTTTGTTGACCAATCATTTTTTAAAGAGCCGTATCTGACCATTGCATTGCCCTGTCTGTAAAATTACAGCAGGCCTACTTTATATTATTGTGTTTTCCCTGTTTATCGATACCATGAAGGAAAACGTTTTTGTTCAATCAGAAAATTTTGCGAGATTTTTTTAATGGATATTATAATTTATAGTTACAGTTAGTCACCTGATTTTTGTGGCAAATCATTAATAGTTTTGACATTGTTAGGGTTAGGGACTATAAGACAGATTTTGGTTGCATGATTGTGGAAAACCATCAATGTGGGTTTTTCTTCATACAAGCTACAGCCAAAATATAATAGGGGTATATATTTTTTCAAAGTCATCGTCAAACTCTGAGAGTCAATACAGTATTTCAAACGCATTCTTTCACCTCTAATTGCTCACATTTAATTAATAATATACTGAAATAAATTCGAGAAAACATTAACTTATTGTGTTTTGTTTTATTTATTGATCGTTGTTTATCGTTTGTAAACCACAGAAAACCACAACTATAAAGAATAAAACATAAATTCACAAAATGCAACAAATTAATACAGTATTTGCGAGTGCAATCATGAAACATTAATATTATAAGTACTTTATCGAAACATATAAAAATAATTGTGCAGATAATAGCACGTTGATATAAAATTCGTTCTATTTACAAGGAATTCATTTAATATTTAAATTTATTTCAAACGAGTTTTATCCGGAAGATTCGGTAATTGAGTTGTCTACATGTGGCGTTTCATGTGAAGAGACAAATGATCAGAACGAGAGAAAGCTCGTTCGCATAGATGGCACTGGAAAGGTCGATCACCAGTGTGTTTACGATAATGCCTGGTTAGCTCATCAGATCGTGCAAACTTCCAGCCACATCCTTTCCAGTTGCAAGCATAAGGTTTTTCTCCTGTGTGCGTTCGGAGATGAGCTTTCAGGTGCGAGCTCTTTGTGTAGGTCTTGTTACAGCCTGGGTGGTGGTAAGCCATTTCTATACGTCCCCGCACTACGATTTTTTCAAACAGAATGTGTGATTGCTAAAGCCTTGTTGGAATTTAAGGTACAGGTGAATCATTGAATTATCATATAATTTGCGGACCATGACCGAAGCACTTCCGCTTCGATCTATTCGACGAAAATAAAAAAAAGGATAACTATTTTCTGCTTTATACTTAATTTAATGTAATGGTGATCTAATAACAGGCGTAACAACACATAATACATATTGTAGTTGAATACTGGCTTAAATATTTTTGTTTTATATAAACTGTATTCTAAAAAATAGTTCTTTTCTAATGAAGAATCTGGGAAGTTTACAATCAAGCAACAACACCACATTCTACGTGAATTCTGCTGTACGTGAACTAGCCTTAATACCGCCTGATTACGGTATATAGGCCTACAGTATTAGCTTCAGAATAAATGACGACGCATTTGTTGTACCTTGATAGACAGAGCCCCAAGCAGACAGCCCACATTACAGATAATCTGTTCTGCAGCACAATACAACATTTAATTAATAATATACTGAAATAAATTCGAGAAAACATTAACTTATTGTGTTTTGTTTTATTTATTGATCGTTGTTTATCGTTTGTAAACCACAGAAAACCACAACTATAAAGAATAAAACATAAATTCACAAAATGTAACAAAATAATACAGTATTTGCGAGTGCAATCATGAAACATTAATATTATAAGTACTTTATCGAAACATATAAAAATAATTGTGCAGATAATAGCACGTTGATATAAAATTCGTTCTATTTACAAGGAATTCATTTAATATTTAAATTTATTTCAAACGAGTTTTATCCGGAAGATTCGGTAATTGAGTTGTCTACATGTGGCGTTTCATGTGAAGAGACAAATGATCAGAACGAGAGAAAGCTCGTTCGCATAGATGGCACTGGAAAGGTCGATCACCAGTGTGTTTACGATAATGCCTGGTTAGCTCATCAGATCGTGCAAACTTCCAGCCACATCCTTTCCAGTTGCAAGCATAAGGTTTTTCTCCTGTGTGCGTTCGGAGATGAGCTTTCAGGTGCGAGCTCTTTGTGTAGGTCTTGTTACAGCCTGGGTGGTGGTAAGCCATTTCTATACGTCCCCGCACTACGATTTTTTCAAACAGAATGTGTGATTGCTAAAGCCTTGTTGGAATTTAAGGTACAGGTGAATCATTGAATTATCATATAATTTGCGGACCATGACCGAAGCACTTCCGCTTCGATCTATTCGACGAAAATAAAAAAAAGGATAACTATTTTCTGCTTTATACTTAATTTAATGTAATGGTGATCTAATAACAGGCGTAACAACACATAATACATATTGTAGTTGAATACTGGCTTAAATATTTTTGTTTTATATAAACTGTATTCTAAAAAATAGTTCTTTTCTAATGAAGAATCTGGGAAGTTTACAATCAAGCAACAACACCACATTCT
The DNA here is from genome assembly GCF_964355755.1 of Antedon mediterranea. Taxonomy (NCBI): domain Eukaryota; kingdom Metazoa; phylum Echinodermata; class Crinoidea; order Comatulida; family Antedonidae; genus Antedon; species Antedon mediterranea. Next base: position 25,908,590 of record NC_092671.1, read on the forward strand.
ACGTGAATTCTGCTGTACGTGAACTAGCCTTAATACCGCCTGATTACGGTATATAGGCCTACAGTATTAGCTTCAGAATAAATGACGACGCATTTGTTGTACCTTGATAGACAGAGCCCCAAGCAGACAGCCCACATTACAGATAATCTGTTCTGCAGCACAATACAACTGTACACGCGGTGATTCAACTAAAAGCAGTAAAAAGATTTTGGCACACAAGGCGTATCATATAATTTGCGGACCATGACCGAAGCACTTCCGCTTCGATCTATTCGACGAAAATAAAAAAAAGGATAACTATTTTCTGCTTTATACTTAATTTAATGTAATGGTGATCTAATAACAGGCGTAACAACACATAATACATATTGTAGTTGAATACTGGCTTAAATATTTTTGTTTTATATAAACTGTATTCTAAAAAATAGTTCTTTTCTAATGAAGAATCTGGGAAGTTTACAATCAAGCAACAACACCACATTCTACGTGAATTCTGCTGTACGTGAACTAGCCTTAATACCGCCTGATTACGGTATATAGGCCTACAGTATTAGCTTCAGAATAAATGACGACGCATTTGTTGTACCTTGATAGACAGAGCCCCAAGCAGACAGCCCACATTACAGATAATCTGTTCTGCAGCACAATACAACTGTACACGCGGTGATTCAACTAAAAGCAGTAAAAAGATTTTGGCACACAAGGCGTATCATATAATTTGCGGACCATGACCGAAGCACTTCCGCTTCGATCTATTCGACGAAAATCAAAAAAGGATAACTATTTTCTGCTTTATACTTAATTTAATGTAATGGTGATCTAATAACAGGCGTAACAACACATAATACATATTGTAGTTTATTACTGGCTTAAATATTTTTGTTTTATATAAACTGTATTCTAAAAAATGACAATTTAGAACTTAATTTTGCAATAGTACCTAATTTGGCGCCACGTAACTCCTTATGATTAGGCCTATTATCATAGAAGAGTACTATACGGACGTCGTACCTGGAAATCTCGAGAATTCAGTGTTTGTTGACCAATCATTTTTTAAAGAGCCGTATCTGACCATTGCATTGCCCTGTCTGTAAAATTACAGCAGGCCTACTTTATATTATTGTGTTTTCCCTGTTTATCGATACCATGAAGGAAAACGTTTTTGTTCAATCAGAAAATTTTGCGAGATTTTTTTAATGGATATTATAATTTATAGTTACAGTTAGTCACCTGATTTTTGTGGCAAATCATTAATAGTTTTGACATTGTTAGGGTTAGGGACTATAAGACAGATTTTGGTTGCATGATTGTGGAAAACCATCAATGTGGGTTTTTCTTCATACAAGCTACAGCCAAAATATAATAGGGGTATATATTTTTTCAAAGTCATCGTCAAACTCTGAGAGTCAATACAGTATTTCAAACGCATTCTTTCACCTCTAATTGCTCACATTTAATTAATAATATACTGAAATAAATTCGAGAAAACATTAACTTATTGTGTTTTGTTTTATTTATTGATCGTTGTTTATCGTTTGTAAACCACAGAAAACCACAACTATAAAGAATAAAACATAAATTCACAAAATGCAACAAATTAATACAGTATTTGCGAGTGCAATCATGAAACATTAATATTATAAGTACTTTATCGAAACATATTTAAGGTACAGGTGAATCATTGAATTATCATATAATTTGCGGACCATGACCGAAGCACTTCCGCTTCGATCTATTCGACGAAAATAAAAAAAAGGATAACTATTTTCTGCTTTATACTTAATTTAATGTAATGGTGATCTAATAACAGGCGTAACAACACATAATACATATTGTAGTTGAATACTGGCTTAAATATTTTTGTTTTATATAAACTGTATTCTAAAAAATAGTTCTTTTCTAATGAAGAATCTGGGAAGTTTACAATCAAGCAACAACACCACATTCTACGTGAATTCTGCTGTACGTGAACTAGCCTTAATACCGCCTGATTACGGTATATAGGCCTACAGTATTAGCTTCAGAATAAATGACGACGCATTTGTTGTACCTTGATAGACAGAGCCCCAAGCAGACAGCCCACATTACAGATAATCTGTTCTGCAGCACAATACAACATTTAATTAATAATATACTGAAATAAATTCGAGAAAACATTAACTTATTGTGTTTTGTTTTATTTATTGATCGTTGTTTATCGTTTGTAAACCACAGAAAACCACAACTATAAAGAATAAAACATAAATTCACAAAATGTAACAAATTAATACAGTATTTGCGAGTGCAATCATGAAACATTAATATTATAAGTACTTTATCGAAACATATAAAAATAATTGTGCAGATAATAGCACGTTGATATAAAATTCGTTCTATTTACAAGGAATTCATTTAATATTTAAATTTATTTCAAACGAGTTTTATCCGGAAGATTCGGTAATTGAGTTGTCTACATGTGGCGTTTCATGTGAAGAGACAAATGATCAGAACGAGAGAAAGCTCGTTCGCATAGATGGCACTGGAAAGGTCGATCACCAGTGTGTTTACGATAATGCCTGGTTAGCTCATCAGATCGTGCAAACTTCCAGCCACATCCTTTCCAGTTGCAAGCATAAGGTTTTTCTCCTGTGTGCGTTCGGAGATGAGCTTTCAGGTGCGAGCTCTTTGTGTAGGTCTTGTTACAGCCTGGGTGGTGGTAAGCCATTTCTATACGTCCCCGCACTACGATTTTTTCAAACAGAATGTGTGATTGCTAAAGCCTTGTTGGAATTTAAGGTACAGGTGAATCATTGAATTATCATATAATTTGCGGACCATGACCGAAGCACTTCCGCTTCGATCTATTCGACGAAAATAAAAAAAAGGATAACTATTTTCTGCTTTATACTTAATTTAATGTAATGGTGATCTAATAACAGGCGTAACAACACATAATACATATTGTAGTTGAATACTGGCTTAAATATTTTTGTTTTATATAAACTGTATTCTAAAAAATAGTTCTTTTCTAATGAAGAATCTGGGAAGTTTACAATCAAGCAACAACACCACATTCTACGTGAATTCTGCTGTACGTGAACTAGCCTTAATACCGCCTGATTACGGTATATAGGCCTACAGTATTAGCTTCAGAATAAATGACGACGCATTTGTTGTACCTTGATAGACAGAGCCCCAAGCAGACAGCCCACATTACAGATAATCTGTTCTGCAGCACAATACAACTGTACACGCGGTGATTCAACTAAAAGCAGTAAAAAGATTTTGGCACACAAGGCGTATCATATAATTTGCGGACCATGACCGAAGCACTTCCGCTTCGATCTATTCGACGAAAATAAAAAAAAGGATAACTATTTTCTGCTTTATACTTAATTTAATGTAATGGTGATCTAATAACAGGCGTAACAACACATAATACATATTGTAGTTGAATACTGGCTTAAATATTTTTGTTTTATATAAACTGTATTCTAAAAAATAGTTCTTTTCTAATGAAGAATCTGGGAAGTTTACAATCAAGCAACAACACCACATTCTACGTGAATTCTGCTGTACGTGAACTAGCCTTAATACCGCCTGATTACGGTATATAGGCCTACAGTATTAGCTTCAGAATAAATGACGACGCATTTGTTGTACCTTGATAGACAGAGCCCCAAGCAGACAGCCCACATTACAGATAATCTGTTCTGCAGCACAATACAACTGTACACGCGGTGATTCAACTAAAAGCAGTAAAAAGATTTTGGCACACAAGGCGTATCATATAATTTGCGGACCATGACCGAAGCACTTCCGCTTCGATCTATTCGACGAAAATCAAAAAAGGATAACTATTTTCTGCTTTATACTTAATTTAATGTAATGGTGATCTAATAACAGGCGTAACAACACATAATACATATTGTAGTTTATTACTGGCTTAAATATTTTTGTTTTATATAAACTGTATTCTAAAAAATGACAATTTAGAACTTAATTTTGCAATAGTACCTAATTTGGCGCCACGTAACTCCTTATGATTAGGCCTATTATCATAGAAGAGTACTATACGGACGTCGTACCTGGAAATCACGAGAATTCAGTGTTTGTTGACCAATCATTTTTTAAAGAGCCGTATCTGACCATTGCATTGCCCTGTCTGTAAAATTACAGCAGGCCTACTTTATATTATTGTGTTTTCCCTGTTTATCGATACCATGAAGGAAAACGTTTTTGTTCAATCAGAAAATTTTGCGAGATTTTTTTAATGGATATTATAATTTATAGTTACAGTTAGTCACCTGATTTTTGTGGCAAATCATTAATAGTTTTGACATTGTTAGGGTTAGGGACTATAAGACAGATTTTGGTTGCATGATTGTGGAAAACCATCAATGTGGGTTTTTCTTCATACAAGCTACAGCCAAAATATAATAGGGGTATATATTTTTTCAAAGTCATCGTCAAACTCTGAGAGTCAATACAGTATTTCAAACGCATTCTTTCACCTCTAATTGCTCACATTTAATTAATAATATACTGAAATAAATTCGAGAAAACATTAACTTATTGTGTTTTGTTTTATTTATTGATCGTTGTTTATCGTTTGTAAACCACAGAAAACCACAACTATAAAGAATAAAACATAAATTCACAAAATGCAACAAATTAATACAGTATTTGCGAGTGCAATCATGAAACATTAATATTATAAGTACTTTATCGAAACATATTTAAGGTACAGGTGAATCATTGAATTATCATATAATTTGCGGACCATGACCGAAGCACTTCCGCTTCGATCTATTCGACGAAAATAAAAAAAAGGATAACTATTTTCTGCTTTATACTTAATTTAATGTAATGGTGATCTAATAACAGGCGTAACAACACATAATACATATTGTAGTTGAATACTGGCTTAAATATTTTTGTTTTATATAAACTGTATTCTAAAAAATAGTTCTTTTCTAATGAAGAATCTGGGAAGTTTACAATCAAGCAACAACACCACATTCTACGTGAATTCTGCTGTACGTGAACTAGCCTTAATACCGCCTGATTACGGTATATAGGCCTACAGTATTAGCTTCAGAATAAATGACGACGCATTTGTTGTACCTTGATAGACAGAGCCCCAAGCAGACAGCCCACATTACAGATAATCTGTTCTGCAGCACAATACAACTGTACACGCGGTGATTCAACTAAAAGCAGTAAAAAGATTTTGGCACACAAGGCGTATCATATAATTTGCGGACCATGACCGAAGCACTTCCGCTTCGATCTATTCGACGAAAATCAAAAAAGGATAACTATTTTCTGCTTTATACTTAATTTAATGTAATGGTGATCTAATAACAGGCGTAACAACACATAATACATATTGTAGTTTAATACTGGCTTAAATATTTTTGTTTTATATAAACTGTATTCTAAAAAATGACAATTTAGAACTTAATTTTGCAATAGTACCTAATTTGGCGCCTTAAACGCCAAATTAAGTGCGGTACCTCATTTGGCAGTGGTACCTCATTTGGCGTGACACTCCTACTGTTCTGTATCCCGTTTGTCTTAATTTCCAAGTAAAAATGAGGTACCACCACGTAACTCCTTATGATTAGGCCTATTATCATAGAAGAGTACTATACGGACGTCGTACCTGGAAATCACGAGAATTCAGTGTTTGTTGACCAATCATTTTTTAAAGAGCCGTATCTGACCATTGCATTGCCCTGTCTGTAAAATTACAGCAGGCCTACTTTATATTATTGTGTTTTCCCTGTTTATCGATACCATGAAGGAAAACGTTTTTGTTCAATCAGAAAATTTTGCGAGATTTTTTTAATGGATATTATAATTTATAGTTACAGTTAGTCACCTGATTTTTGTGGCAAATCATTAATAGTTTTGACATTGTTAGGGTTAGGGACTATAAGACAGATTTTGGTTGCATGATTGTGGAAAACCATCAATGTGGGTTTTTCTTCATACAAGCTACAGCCAAAATATAATAGGGGTATATATTTTTTCAAAGTCATCGTCAAACTCTGAGAGTCAATACAGTATTTCAAACGCATTCTTTCACCTCTAATTGCTCACATTTAATTAATAATATACTGAAATAAATTCGAGAAAACATTAACTTATTGTGTTTTGTTTTATTTATTGATCGTTGTTTATCGTTTGTAAACCACAGAAAACCACAACTATAAAGAATAAAACATAAATTCACAAAATGCAACAAATTAATACAGTATTTGCGAGTGCAATCATGAAACATTAATATTATAAGTACTTTATCGAAACATATAAAAATAATTGTGCAGATAATAGCACGTTGATATAAAATTCGTTCTATTTACAAGGAATTCATTTAATATTTAAATTTATTTCAAACGAGTTTTATCCGGAAGATTCGGTAATTGAGTTGTCTACATGTGGCGTTTCATGTGAAGAGACAAATGATCAGAACGAGAGAAAGCTCGTTCGCATAGATGGCACTGGAAAGGTCGATCACCAGTGTGTTTACGATAATGCCTGGTTAGCTCATCAGATCGTGCAAACTTCCAGCCACATCCTTTCCAGTTGCAAGCATAAGGTTTTTCTCCTGTGTGCGTTCGGAGATGAGCTTTCAGGTGCGAGCTCTTTGTGTAGGTCTTGTTACAGCCTGGGTGTGAACATGTATGTGTCGTTGTTCTTTTCCTTCCCCATGTTCTGCGCTCTTTCCTTCGGTTCACCTGTAGATTCTGAAGTGGTTGTGACGAAAGAACACTTTCATTTGAAGAGTTGATGAGCAGGTCCATGAGTGGTGAAGTTGGAATAGAAACAGTCAAATGTGTAAGGTCAGAGGGTGCAAAAACATTATCCATATCTGACCGCATAAGTGGACTGTGCGGTTCCTGTTTTATCGCCATGCCCATTGATGAATCGTCAATATAACGTTTCTGTTGATCTGCGTTAGAATTGTTCAAGATAAAGTCCAAGTCGAGCAAATTATCGTAGCAGTCCGCAATGGATGATGCGGGTGGGGACGAACGCATACTCGACGAACAGTCACTGACCGATGCTAGGCTGTTTGGTGAACATGTCTCTGTGCGTTGTTTACCTACCATGCTGTGATCCCAGTCGTGTAATAGCGACTCAACATCATTTGAAACCTGTGAGGGTAAAACATACGGAGGTTGATAAGTCATTTGTGGCATATAAATCCTCGGCACATAATAATATGGTGTTTCCCCGCAGTAATAGTGGTAAGCCATTTCTATACGTCCCCGCACTACGATTTTTTCAAACAGAATGTGTGATTGCTAAAGCCTTGTTGGAATTTAAGGTACAGGTGAATCATTGAATTATCATATAATTTGCGGACCATGACCGAAGCACTTCCGCTTCGATCTATTCGACGAAAATAAAAAAAGGATAACTATTTTCTGCTTTATACTTAATTTAATGTAATGGTGATCTAATAACAGGCGTAACAACACATAATACATATTGTAGTTTAATACTGGCTTAAATATTTTTGTTTTATATAAACTGTATTCTAAAAAATAGTTCTTTTCTAATGAAGAATCTGGGAAGTTTACAATCAAGCAACAACACCACATTCTACGTGAATTCTGCTGTACGTGAACTAGCCTTAATACCGCCTGATTACGGTATATAGGCCTATCAGTATTAGCTTCAGAATAAATGACGACGCATTTGTTGTACCTTGATAGACAGAGCCCCAAGCAGACAGCCCACATTACAGATAATCTGTTCTGCAGCACAATACAACATTTAATTAATAATATACTGAAATAAATTCGAGAAAACATTAACTTATTGTGTTTTGTTTTATTTATTGATCGTTGTTTATCGTTTGTAAACCACAGAAAACCACAACTATAAAGAATAAAACATAAATTCACAAAATGTAACAAATTAATACAGTATTTGCGAGTGCAATTATGAAACATTAATATTATAAGTACTTTATCGAAACATATAAAAATAATTGTGCAGATAATAGCACGTTGATATAAAATTCGTTCTATTTACAAGGAATTCATTTAATATTTAAATTTATTTCAAACGAGTTTTATCCGGAAGATTCGGTAATTGAGTTGTCTACATGTGGCGTTTCATGTGAAGAGACAAATGATCAGAACGAGAGAAAGCTCGTTCGCATAGATGGCACTGGAAAGGTCGATCACCAGTGTGTTTACGATAATGCCTGGTTAGCTCATCAGATCGTGCAAACTTCCAGCCACATCCTTTCCAGTTGCAAGCATAAGGTTTTTCTCCTGTGTGCGTTCGGAGATGAGCTTTCAGGTGCGAGCTCTTTGTGTAGGTCTTGTTACAGCCTGGGTGGTGGTAAGCCATTTCTATACGTCCCCGCACTACGATTTTTTCAAACAGAATGTGTGATGCTAAAGCCTTGTTGGAATTTAAGGTACAGGTGAATCATTGAATTATCATATAATTTGCGGACCATGACCGAAGCACTTCCGCTTCGATCTATTCGACGAAAATAAAAAAAAAGGATAACTATTTTCTGCTTTATACTTAATTTAATGTAATGGTGATCTAATAACAGGCGTAACAACACATAATACATATTGTAGTTGAATACTGGCTTAAATATTTTTGTTTTATATAAACTGTATTCTAAAAAATAGTTCTTTTCTAATGAAGAATCTGGGAAGTTTACAATCAAGCAACAACACCACATTCTACGTGAATTCTGCTGTACGTGAACTAGCCTTAATACCGCCTGATTACGGTATATAGGCCTATCAGTATTAGCTTCAGAATAAATGACGACGCATTTGTTGTACCTTGATAGACAGAGCCCCAAGCAGACAGCCCACATTACAGATAATCTGTTCTGCAGCACAATACAACTGTACACGCGGTGATTCAACTAAAAGCAGTAAAAAGATTTTGGCACACAAGGCGTATCATATAATTTGCGGACCATGACCGAAGCACTTCCGCTTCGATCTATTCGACGAAAATCAAAAAAGGATAACTATTTTCTGCTTTATACTTAATTTAATGTAATGGTGATCTAATAACAGGCGTAACAACACATAATACATATTGTAGTTTAATACTGGCTTAAATATTTTTGTTTTATATAAACTGTATTCTAAAAAATGACAATTTAGAACTTAATTTTGCAATAGTACCTAATTTGGCGCCTTAAACGCCAAATTAAGTGCGGTACCTCATTTGGCAGTGGTACCTCATTTGGCGTGACACTCCTACTGTTCTGTATCCCGTTTGTCTTAATTTCCAAGTAAAAATGAGGTACCACCACGTAACTCCTTATGATTAGGCCTATTATCATAGAAGAGTACTATACGGACGTCGTACCTGGAAATCACGAGAATTCAGTGTTTGTTGACCAATCATTTTTTAAAGAGCCGTATCTGACCATTGCATTGCCCTGTCTGTAAAATTACAGCAGGCCTACTTTATATTATTGTGTTTTCCCTGTTTATCGATACCATGAAGGAAAACGTTTTTGTTCAATCAGAAAATTTTGCGAGATTTTTTTAATGGATATTATAATTTATAGTTACAGTTAGTCACCTGATTTTTGTGGCAAATCATTAATAGTTTTGACATTGTTAGGGTTAGGGACTATAAGACAGATTTTGGTTGCATGATTGTGGAAAACCATCAATGTGGGTTTTTCTTCATACAAGCTACAGCCAAAATATAATAGGGGTATATATTTTTTCAAAGTCATCGTCAAACTCTGAGAGTCAATACAGTATTTCAAACGCATTCTTTCACCTCTAATTGCTCACATTTAATTAATAATATACTGAAATAAATTCGAGAAAACATTAACTTATTGTGTTTTGTTTTATTTATTGATCGTTGTTTATCGTTTGTAAACCACAGAAAACCACAACTATAAAGAATAAAACATAAATTCACAAAATGCAACAAATTAATACAGTATTTGCGAGTGCAATCATGAAACATTAATATTATAAGTACTTTATCGAAACATATAAAAATAATTGTGCAGATAATAGCACGTTGATATAAAATTCGTTCTATTTACAAGGAATTCATTTAATATTTAAATTTATTTCAAACGAGTTTTATCCGGAAGATTCGGTAATTGAGTTGTCTACATGTGGCGTTTCATGTGAAGAGACAAATGATCAGAACGAGAGAAAGCTCGTTCGCATAGATGGCACTGGAAAGGTCGATCACCAGTGTGTTTACGATAATGCCTGGTTAGCTCATCAGATCGTGCAAACTTCCAGCCACATCCTTTCCAGTTGCAAGCATAAGGTTTTTCTCCTGTGTGCGTTCGGAGATGAGCTTTCAGGTGCGAGCTCTTTGTGTAGGTCTTGTTACAGCCTGGGTGTGAACATGTATGTGTCGTTGTTCTTTTCCTTCCCCATGTTCTGCGCTCTTTCCTTCGGTTCACCTGTAGATTCTGAAGTGGTTGTGACGAAAGAACACTTTCATTTGAAGAGTTGATGAGCAGGTCCATGAGTGGTGAAGTTGGAATAGAAACAGTCAAATGTGTAAGGTCAGAGGGTGCAAAAACATTATCCATATCTGACCGCATAAGTGGACTGTGCGGTTCCTGTTTTATCGCCATGCCCATTGATGAATCGTCAATATAACGTTTCTGTTGATCTGCGTTAGAATTGTTCAAGATAAAGTCCAAGTCGAGCAAATTATCGTAGCAGTCCGCAATGGATGATGCGGGTGGGGACGAACGCATACTCGACGAACAGTCACTGACCGATGCTAGGCTGTTTGGTGAACATGTCTCTGTGCGTTGTTTACCTACCATGCTGTGATCCCAGTCGTGTAATAGCGACTCAACATCATTTGAAACCTGTGAGGGTAAAACATACGGAGGTTGATAAGTCATTTGTGGCATATAAATCCTCGGCACATAATAATATGGTGTTTCCCCGCAGTAATAGTGGTAAGCCATTTCTATACGTCCCCGCACTACGATTTTTTCAAACAGAATGTGTGATTGCTAAAGCCTTGTTGGAATTTAAGGTACAGGTGAATCATTGAATTATCATATAATTTGCGGACCATGACCGAAGCACTTCCGCTTCGATCTATTCGACGAAAATAAAAAAAGGATAACTATTTTCTGCTTTATACTTAATTTAATGTAATGGTGATCTAATAACAGGCGTAACAACACATAATACATATTGTAGTTTAATACTGGCTTAAATATTTTTGTTTTATATAAACTGTATTCTAAAAAATAGTTCTTTTCTAATGAAGAATCTGGGAAGTTTACAATCAAGCAACAACACCACATTCTACGTGAATTCTGCTGTACGTGAACTAGCCTTAATACCGCCTGATTACGGTATATAGGCCTATCAGTATTAGCTTCAGAATAAATGACGACGCATTTGTTGTACCTTGATAGACAGAGCCCCAAGCAGACAGCCCACATTACAGATAATCTGTTCTGCAGCACAATACAACATTTAATTAATAATATACTGAAATAAATTCGAGAAAACATTAACTTATTGTGTTTTGTTTTATTTATTGATCGTTGTTTATCGTTTGTAAACCACAGAAAACCACAACTATAAAGAATAAAACATAAATTCACAAAATGTAACAAATTAATACAGTATTTGCGAGTGCAATCATGAAACATTAATATTATAAGTACTTTATCGAAACATATAAAAATAATTGTGCAGATAATAGCACGTTGATATAAAATTCGTTCTATTTACAAGGAATTCATTTAATATTTAAATTTATTTCAAACGAGTTTTATCCGGAAGATTCGGTAATTGAGTTGTCTACATGTGGCGTTTCATGTGAAGAGACAAATGATCAGAACGAGAGAAAGCTCGTTCGCATAGATGGCACTGGAAAGGTCGATCACCAGTGTGTTTACGATAATGCCTGGTTAGCTCATCAGATCGTGCAAACTTCCAGCCACATCCTTTCCAGTTGCAAGCATAAGGTTTTTCTCCTGTGTGCGTTCGGAGATGAGCTTTCAGGTGCGAGCTCTTTGTGTAGGTCTTGTTACAGCCTGGGTGGTGGTAAGCCATTTCTATACGTCCCCGCACTACGATTTTTTCAAACAGAATGTGTGATGCTAAAGCCTTGTTGGAATTTAAGGTACAGGTGAATCATTGAATTATCATATAATTTGCGGACCATGACCGAAGCACTTCCGCTTCGATCTATTCGACGAAAATAAAAAAAAAGGATAACTATTTTCTGCTTTATACTTAATTTAATGTAATGGTGATCTAATAACAGGCGTAACAACACATAATACATATTGTAGTTGAATACTGGCTTAAATATTTTTGTTTTATATAAACTGTATTCTAAAAAATAGTTCTTTTCTAATGAAGAATCTGGGAAGTTTACAATCAAGCAACAACACCACATTCTACGTGAATTCTGCTGTACGTGAACTAGCCTTAATACCGCCTGATTACGGTATATAGGCCTATCAGTATTAGCTTCAGAATAAATGACGACGCATTTGTTGTACCTTGATAGACAGAGCCCCAAGCAGACAGCCCACATTACAGATAATCTGTTCTGCAGCACAATACAACTGTACACGCGGTGATTCAACTAAAAGCAGTAAAAAGATTTTGGCACACAAGGCGTATCATATAATTTGCGGACCATGACCGAAGCACTTCCGCTTCGATCTATTCGACGAAAATCAAAAAAGGATAACTATTTTCTGCTTTATACTTAATTTAATGTAATGGTGATCTAATAACAGGCGTAACAACACATAATACATATTGTAGTTTAATACTGGCTTAAATATTTTTGTTTTATATAAACTGTATTCTAAAAAATGACAATTTAGAACTTAATTTTGCAATAGTACCTAATTTGGCGCCTTAAACGCCAAATTAAGTGCGGTACCTCATTTGGCAGTGGTACCTCATTTGGCGTGACACTCCTACTGTTCTGTATCCCGTTTGTCTTAATTTCCAAGTAAAAATGAGGTACCACCACGTAACTCCTTATGATTAGGCCTATTATCATAGAAGAGTACTATACGGACGTCGTACCTGGAAATCACGAGAATTCAGTGTTTGTTGACCAATCATTTTTTAAAGAGCCGTATCTGACCATTGCATTGCCCTGTCTGTAAAATTACAGCAGGCCTACTTTATATTATTGTGTTTTCCCTGTTTATCGATACCATGAAGGAAAACGTTTTTGTTCAATCAGAAAATTTTGCGAGATTTTTTTAATGGATATTATAATTTATAGTTACAGTTAGTCACCTGATTTTTGTGGCAAATCATTAATAGTTTTGACATTGTTAGGGTTAGGGACTATAAGACAGATTTTGGTTGCATGATTGTGGAAAACCATCAATGTGGGTTTTTCTTCATACAAGCTACAGCCAAAATATAATAGGGGTATATATTTTTTCAAAGTCATCGTCAAACTCTGAGAGTCAATACAGTATTTCAAACGCATTCTTTCACCTCTAATTGCTCACATTTAATTAATAATATACTGAAATAAATTCGAGAAAACATTAACTTATTGTGTTTTGTTTTATTTATTGATCGTTGTTTATCGTTTGTAAACCACAACTATAAAGAATAAAACATAAATTCACAAAATGCAACAAATTAATACAGTATTTGCTAGTGCAATCATGAAACATTAATATTATAAGTACTTTATCGAAACATATAAAAATAATTGTGCAGATAATAGCACGTTGATATAAAATTCGTTCTATTTACAAGGAATTCATTTAATATTTAAATTTATTTCAAACGAGTTTTATCCGGAAGATTCGGTAATTGAGTTGTCTACATGTGGCGTTTCATGTGAAGAGACAAATGATCAGAACGAGAGAAAGCTCGTTCGCATAGATGGCACTGGAAAGGTCGATCACCAGTGTGTTTACGATAATGCCTGGTTAGCTCATCAGATCGTGCAAACTTCCAGCCACATCCTTTCCAGTTGCAAGCATAAGGTTTTTCTCCTGTGTGCGTTCGGAGATGAGCTTTCAGGTGCGAGCTCTTTGTGTAGGTCTTGTTACAGCCTGGGTGGTGGTAAGCCATTTCTATACGTCCCCGCACTACGATTTTTTCAAACAGAATGTGTGATGCTAAAGCCTTGTTGGAATTTAAGGTACAGGTGAATCATTGAATTATCATATAATTTGCGGACCATGACCGAAGCACTTCCGCTTCGATCTATTCGACGAAAATAAAAAAAAAGGATAACTATTTTCTGCTTTATACTTAATTTAATGTAATGGTGATCTAATAACAGGCGTAACAACACATAATACATATTGTAGTTGAATACTGGCTTAAATATTTTTGTTTTATATAAACTGTATTCTAAAAAATAGTTCTTTTCTAATGAAGAATCTGGGAAGTTTACAATCAAGCAACAACACCACATTCTACGTGAATTCTGCTGTACGTGAACTAGCCTTAATACCGCCTGATTACGGTATATAGGCCTATCAGTATTAGCTTCAGAATAAATGACGACGCATTTGTTGTACCTTGATAGACAGAGCCCCAAGCAGACAGCCCACATTACAGATAATCTGTTCTGCAGCACAATACAACTGTACACGCGGTGATTCAACTAAAAGCAGTAAAAAGATTTTGGCACACAAGGCGTATCATATAATTTGCGGACCATGACCGAAGCACTTCCGCTTCGATCTATTCGACGAAAATCAAAAAAGGATAACTATTTTCTGCTTTATACTTAATTTAATGTAATGGTGATCTAATAACAGGCGTAACAACACATAATACATATATTGTAGTTTAATACTGGCTTAAATATTTTTGTTTTATATAAACTGTATTCTAAAAAATGACAATTTAGAACTTAATTTTGCAATAGTACCTAATTTGGCGCCTTAAACGCCAAATTAAGTGCGGTACCTCATTTGGCAGTGGTACCTCATTTGGCGTGACACTCCTACTGTTCTGTATCCCGTTTGTCTTAATTTCCAAGTAAAAATGAGGTACCACCACGTAACTCCTTATGATTAGGCCTATTATCATAGAAGAGTACTATACGGACGTCGTACCTGGAAATCACGAGAATTCAGTGTTTGTTGACCAATCATTTTTTAAAGAGCCGTATCTGACCATTGCATTGCCCTGTCTGTAAAATTACAGCAGGCCTACTTTATATTATTGTGTTTTCCCTGTTTATCGATACCATGAAGGAAAACGTTTTTGTTCAATCAGAAAATTTTGCGAGATTTTTTTAATGGATATTATAATTTATAGTTACAGTTAGTCACCTGATTTTTGTGGCAAATCATTAATAGTTTTGACATTGTTAGGGTTAGGGACTATAAGACAGATTTTGGTTGCATGATTGTGGAAAACCATCAATGTGGGTTTTTCTTCATACAAGCTACAGCCAAAATATAATAGGGGTATATATTTTTTCAAAGTCATCGTCAAACTCTGAGAGTCAATATAGTATTTCAAACGCATTCTTTCACCTCTAATTGCTCACATTTAATTAATAATATACTGAAATAAATTCGAGAAAACATTAACTTATTGTGTTTTGTTTTATTTATTGATCGTTGTTTATCGTTTGTAAACCACAGAAAACCACAACTATAAAGAATAAAACATAAATTCACAAAATGCAACAAATTAATACAGTATTTGCTAGTGCAATCATGAAACATTAATATTATAAGTACTTTATCGAAACATATAAAAATAATTGTGCAGATAATAGCACGTTGATATAAAATTCGTTCTATTTACAAGGAATTCATTTAATATTTAAATTTATTTCAAACGAGTTTTATCCGGAAGATTCGGTAATTGAGTTGTCTACATGTGGCGTTTCATGTGAAGAGACAAATGATCAGAACGAGAGAAAGCTCGTTCGCATAGATGGCACTGGAAAGGTCGATCACCAGTGTGTTTACGATAATGCCTGGTTAGCTCATCAGATCGTGCAAACTTCCAGCCACATCCTTTCCAGTTGCAAGCATAAGGTTTTTCTCCTGTGTGCGTTCGGAGATGAGCTTTCAGGTGCGAGCTCTTTGTGTAGGTCTTGTTACAGCCTGGGTGTGAACATGTATGTGTCGTTGTTCTTTTCCTTCCCCATGTTCTGCGCTCTTTCCTTCGGTTCACCTGTAGATTCTGAAGTGGTTGTGACGAAAGAACACTTTCATTTGAAGAGTTGATGAGCAGGTCCATGAGTGGTGAAGTTGGAATAGAAACAGTCAAATGTGTAAGGTCAGAGGGTGCAAAAACATTATCCATATCTGACCGCATAAGTGGACTGTGCGGTTCCTGTTTTATCGCCATGCCCATTGATGAATCGTCAATATAACGTTTCTGTTGATCTGCGTTAGAATTGTTCAAGATAAAGTCCAAGTCGAGCAAATTATCGTAGCAGTCCGCAATGGATGATGCGGGTGGGGACGAACGCATACTCGACGAACAGTCACTGACCGATGCTAGGCTGTTTGGTGAACATGTCTCTGTGCGTTGTTTACCTACCATGCTGTGATCCCAGTCGTGTAATAGCGACTCAACATCATTTGAAACCTGTGAGGGTAAAACATACGGAGGTTGATAAGTCATTTGTGGCATATAAATCCTCGGCACATAATAATATGGTGTTTCCCCGCAGTAATAGTGGTAAGCCATTTCTATACGTCCCCGCACTACGATTTTTTCAAACAGAATGTGTGATTGCTAAAGCCTTGTTGGAATTTAAGGTACAGGTGAATCATTGAATTATCATATAATTTGCGGACCATGACCGAAGCACTTCCGCTTCGATCTATTCGACGAAAATAAAAAAAGGATAACTATTTTCTGCTTTATACTTAATTTAATGTAATGGTGATCTAATAACAGGCGTAACAACACATAATACATATTGTAGTTTAATACTGGCTTAAATATTTTTGTTTTATATAAACTGTATTCTAAAAAATAGTTCTTTTCTAATGAAGAATCTGGGAAGTTTACAATCAAGCAACAACACCACATTCTACGTGAATTCTGCTGTACGTGAACTAGCCTTAATACCGCCTGATTACGGTATATAGGCCTATCAGTATTAGCTTCAGAATAAATGACGACGCATTTGTTGTACCTTGATAGACAGAGCCCCAAGCAGACAGCCCACATTACAGATAATCTGTTCTGCAGCACAATACAACTGTACACGCGGTGTGATTCAACTAAAAGCAGTAAAAAGATTTTGGCACACAAGGCGTATCATATAATTTGCGGACCATGACCGAAGCACTTCCGCTTCGATCTATTCGACGAAAATCAAAAAAGGATAACTATTTTCTGCTTTATACTTAATTTAATGTAATGGTGATCTAATAACAGGCGTAACAACACATAATACATATTGTAGTTTAATACTGGCTTAAATATTTTTGTTTTATATAAACTGTATTCTAAAAAATGACAATTTAGAACTTAATTTTGCAATAGTACCTAATTTGGCGCCTTAAACGCCAAATTAAGTGCGGTACCTCATTTGGCAGTGGTACCTCATTTGGCGTGACACTCCTACTGTTCTCTATCCCGTTTGTCTTAATTTCCAAGTAAAAATGAGGTACCACCACGTAACTCCTTATGATTAGGCCTATTATCATAGAAGAGTACTATACGGACGTCGTACCTGGAAATCACGAGAATTCAGTGTTTGTTGACCAATCATTTTTTAAAGAGCCGTATCTGACCATTGCATTGCCCTGTCTGTAAAATTACAGCAGGCCTACTTTATATTATTGTGTTTTCCCTGTTTATCGATACCATGAAGGAAAACGTTTTTGTTCAATCAGAAAATTTTGCGAGATTTTTTTAATGGATATTATAATTTATAGTTACAGTTAGTCACCTGATTTTTGTGGCAAATCATTAATAGTTTTGACATTGTTAGGGTTAGGGACTATAAGACAGATTTTGGTTGCATGATTGTGGAAAACCATCAATGTGGGTTTTTCTTCATACAAGCTACAGCCAAAATATAATAGGGGTATATATTTTTTCAAAGTCATCGTCAAACTCTGAGAGTCAATACAGTATTTCAAACGCATTCTTTCACCTCTAATTGCTCACATTTAATTAATAATATACTGAAATAAATTCGAGAAAACATTAACTTATTGTGTTTTGTTTTATTTATTGATCGTTGTTTATCGTTTGTAAACCACAGAAAACCACAACTATAAAGAATAAAACATAAATTCACAAAATGCAACAAATTAATACAGTATTTGCGAGTGCAATCATGAAACATTAATATTATAAGTACTTTATCGAAACATATAAAAATAATTGTGCAGATAATAGCACGTTGATATAAAATTCGTTCTATTTACAAGGAATTCATTTAATATTTAAATTTATTTCAAACGAGTTTTATCCGGAAGATTCGGTAATTGAGTTGTCTACATGTGGCGTTTCATGTGAAGAGACAAATGATCAGAACGAGAGAAAGCTCGTTCGCATAGATGGCACTGGAAAGGTCGATCACCAGTGTGTTTACGATAATGCCTGGTTAGCTCATCAGATCGTGCAAACTTCCAGCCACATCCTTTCCAGTTGCAAGCATAAGGTTTTTCTCCTGTGTGCGTTCGGAGATGAGCTTTCAGGTGCGAGCTCTTTGTGTAGGTCTTGTTACAGCCTGGGTGTGAACATGTATGTGTCGTTGTTCTTTTCCTTCCCCATGTTCTGCGCTCTTTCCTTCGGTTCACCTGTAGATTCTGAAGTGGTTGTGACGAAAGAACACTTTCATTTGAAGAGTTGATGAGCAGGTCCATGAGTGGTGAAGTTGGAATAGAAACAGTCAAATGTGTAAGGTCAGAGGGTGCAAAAACATTATCCATATCTGACCGCATAAGTGGACTGTGCGGTTCCTGTTTTATCGCCATGCCCATTGATGAATCGTCAATATAACGTTTCTGTTGATCTGCGTTAGAATTGTTCAAGATAAAGTCCAAGTCGAGCAAATTATCGTAGCAGTCCGCAATGGATGATGCGGGTGGGGACGAACGCATACTCGACGAACAGTCACTGACCGATGCTAGGCTGTTTGGTGAACATGTCTCTGTGCGTTGTTTACCTACCATGCTGTGATCCCAGTCGTGTAATAGCGACTCAACATCATTTGAAACCTGTGAGGGTAAAACATACGGAGGTTGATAAGTCATTTGTGGCATATAAATCCTCGGCACATAATAATATGGTGTTTCCCCGCAGTAATAGTGGTAAGCCATTTCTATACGTCCCCGCACTACGATTTTTTCAAACAGAATGTGTGATTGCTAAAGCCTTGTTGGAATTTAAGGTACAGGTGAATCATTGAATTATCATATAATTTGCGGACCATGACCATGAGGCGTAACAACACATAATACATATTGTAGTTTAATACTGGCTTAAATATTTTTGTTTTATATAAACTGTATTCTAAAAAATAGTTCTTTTCTAATGAAGAATCTGGGAAGTTTACAATCAAGCAACAACACCACATTCTACGTGAATTCTGCTGTACGTGAACTAGCCTTAATACCGCCTGATTACGGTATATAGGCCTATCAGTATTAGCTTCAGAATAAATGACGACGCATTTGTTGTACCTTGATAGACAGAGCCCCAAGCAGACAGCCCACATTACAGATAATCTGTTCTGCAGCACAATACAACTGTACACGCGGTGTGATTCAACTAAAAGCAGTAAAAAGATTTTGGCACACAAGGCGTATCATATAATTTGCGGACCATGACCGAAGCACTTCCGCTTCGATCTATTCGACGAAAATCAAAAAAGGATAACTATTTTCTGCTTTATACTTAATTTAATGTAATGGTGATCTAATAACAGGCGTAACAACACATAATACATATTGTAGTTTAATACTGGCTTAAATATTTTTGTTTTATATAAACTGTATTCTAAAAAATGACAATTTAGAACTTAATTTTGCAATAGTACCTAATTTGGCGCCTTAAACGCCAAATTAAGTGCGGTACCTCATTTGGCAGTGGTACCTCATTTGGCGTGACACTCCTACTGTTCTCTATCCCGTTTGTCTTAATTTCCAAGTAAAAATGAGGTACCACCACGTAACTCCTTATGATTAGGCCTATTATCATAGAAGAGTACTATACGGACGTCGTACCTGGAAATCACGAGAATTCAGTGTTTGTTGACCAATCATTTTTTAAAGAGCCGTATCTGACCATTGCATTGCCCTGTCTGTAAAATTACAGCAGGCCTACTTTATATTATTGTGTTTTCCCTGTTTATCGATACCATGAAGGAAAACGTTTTTGTTCAATCAGAAAACTTTGCGAGATTTTTTTTAATGGATATTATAATTTATAGTTAGTCACCTGATTTTTGTGGCAAATCATTAATAGTTTTGACATTGTTAGGGTTAGGGACTATAAGACAGATTTTGGTTGCATGATTGTGGAAAACCATCAATGTGGGTTTTTCTTCATACAAGCTACAGCCAAAATATAATAGGGGTATATATTTTTTCAAAGTCATCGTCAAACTCTGAGAGTCAATACAGTATTTCAAACGCATTCTTTCACCTCTAATTGCTCACATTTAATTAATAATATACTGAAATAAATTCGAGAAAACATTAACTTATTGTGTTTTGTTTTATTTATTGATCGTTGTTTATCGTTTGTAAACCACAGAAAACCACAACTATAAAGAATAAAACATAAATTCACAAAATGCAACAAATTAATACAGTATTTGCGAGTGCAATCATGAAACATTAATATTATAAGTACTTTATCGAAACATATAAAAATAATTGTGCAGATAATAGCACGTTGATATAAAATTCGTTCTATTTACAAGGAATTCATTTAATATTTAAATTTATTTCAAACGAGTTTTATCCGGAAGATTCGGTAATTGAGTTGTCTACATGTGGCGTTTCATGTGAAGAGACAAATGATCAGAACGAGAGAAAGCTCGTTCGCATAGATGGCACTGGAAAGGTCGATCACCAGTGTGTTTACGATAATGCCTGGTTAGCTCATCAGATCGTGCAAACTTCCAGCCACATCCTTTCCAGTTGCAAGCATAAGGTTTTTCTCCTGTGTGCGTTCGGAGATGAGCTTTCAGGTGCGAGCTCTTTGTGTAGGTCTTGTTACAGCCTTGCTAAAGCCTTGTTGGAATTTAAGGTACAGGTGAATCATTGAATTATCATATAATTTGCGGACCATGACCGAAGCACTTCCGCTTCGATCTATTCGACGAAAATAAAAAAAGGATAACTATTTTCTGCTTTATACTTAATTTAATGTAATGGTGATCTAATAACAGGCGTAACAACACATAATACATATTGTAGTTTAATACTGGCTTAAATATTTTTGTTTTATATAAACTGTATTCTAAAAAATAGTTCTTTTCTAATGAAGAATCTGGGAAGTTTACAATCAAGCAACAACACCACATTCTACGTGAATTCTGCTGTACGTGAACTAGCCTTAATACCGCCTGATTACGGTATATAGGCCTATCAGTATTAGCTTCAGAATAAATGACGACGCATTTGTTGTACCTTGATAGACAGAGCCCCAAGCAGACAGCCCACATTACAGATAATCTGTTCTGCAGCACAATACAACTGTACACGCGGTGTGATTCAACTAAAAGCAGTAAAAAGATTTTGGCACACAAGGCGTATCATATAATTTGCGGACCATGACCGAAGCACTTCCGCTTCGATCTATTCGACGAAAATCAAAAAAGGATAACTATTTTCTGCTTTATACTTAATTTAATGTAATGGTGATCTAATAACAGGCGTAACAACACATAATACATATTGTAGTTTAATACTGGCTTAAATATTTTTGTTTTATATAAACTGTATTCTAAAAAATGACAATTTAGAACTTAATTTTGCAATAGTACCTAATTTGGCGCCTTAAACGCCAAATTAAGTGCGGTACCTCATTTGGCAGTGGTACCTCATTTGGCGTGACACTCCTACTGTTCTCTATCCCGTTTGTCTTAATTTCCAAGTAAAAATGAGGTACCACCACGTAACTCCTTATGATTAGGCCTATTATCATAGAAGAGTACTATACGGACGTCGTACCTGGAAATCACGAGAATTCAGTGTTTGTTGACCAATCATTTTTTAAAGAGCCGTATCTGACCATTGCATTGCCCTGTCTGTAAAATTACAGCAGGCCTACTTTATATTATTGTGTTTTCCCTGTTTATCGATACCATGAAGGAAAACGTTTTTGTTCAATCAGAAAACTTTGCGAGATTTTTTTTAATGGATATTATAATTTATAGTTAGTCACCTGATTTTTGTGGCAAATCATTAATAGTTTTGACATTGTTAGGGTTAGGGACTATAAGACAGATTTTGGTTGCATGATTGTGGAAAACCATCAATGTGGGTTTTTCTTCATACAAGCTACAGCCAAAATATAATAGGGGTATATATTTTTTCAAAGTCATCGTCAAACTCTGAGAGTCAATACAGTATTTCAAACGCATTCTTTCACCTCTAATTGCTCACATTTAATTAATAATATACTGAAATAAATTCGAGAAAACATTAACTTATTGTGTTTTGTTTTATTTATTGATCGTTGTTTATCGTTTGTAAACCACAGAAAACCACAACTATAAAGAATAAAACATAAATTCACAAAATGCAACAAATTAATACAGTATTTGCGAGTGCAATCATGAAACATTAATATTATAAGTACTTTATCGAAACATATAAAAATAATTGTGCAGATAATAGCACGTTGATATAAAATTCGTTCTATTTACAAGGAATTCATTTAATATTTAAATTTATTTCAAACGAGTTTTATCCGGAAGATTCGGTAATTGAGTTGTCTACATGTGGCGTTTCATGTGAAGAGACAAATGATCAGAACGAGAGAAAGCTCGTTCGCATAGATGGCACTGGAAAGGTCGATCACCAGTGTGTTTACGATAATGCCTGGTTAGCTCATCAGATCGTGCAAACTTCCAGCCACATCCTTTCCAGTTGCAAGCATAAGGTTTTTCTCCTGTGTGCGTTCGGAGATGAGCTTTCAGGTGCGAGCTCTTTGTGTAGGTCTTGTTACAGCCTGGGTGTGAACATGTATGTGTCGTTGTTCTTTTCCTTCCCCATGTTCTGCGCTCTTTCCTTCGGTTCACCTGTAGATTCTGAAGTGGTTGTGACGAAAGAACACTTTCATTTGAAGAGTTGATGAGCAGGTCCATGAGTGGTGAAGTTGGAATAGAAACAGTCAAATGTGTAAGGTCAGAGGGTGCAAAAACATTATCCATATCTGACCGCATAAGTGGACTGTGCGGTTCCTGTTTTATCGCCATGCCCATTGATGAATCGTCAATATAACGTTTCTGTTGATCTGCGTTAGAATTGTTCAAGATAAAGTCCAAGTCGAGCAAATTATCGTAGCAGTCCGCAATGGATGATGCGGGTGGGGACGAACGCATACTCGACGAACAGTCACTGACCGATGCTAGGCTGTTTGGTGAACATGTCTCTGTGCGTTGTTTACCTACCATGCTGTGATCCCAGTCGTGTAATAGCGACTCAACATCATTTGAAACCTGTGAGGGTAAAACATACGGAGGTTGATAAGTCATTTGTGGCATATAAATCCTCGGCACATAATAATATGGTGTTTCCCCGCAGTAATAGTGGTAAGCCATTTCTATACGTCCCCGCACTACGATTTTTTCAAACAGAATGTGTGATTGCTAAAGCCTTGTTGGAATTTAAGGTACAGGTGAATCATTGAATTATCATATAATTTGCGGACCATGACCGAAGCACTTCCGCTTCGATCTATTCGACGAAAATAAAAAAAGGATAACTATTTTCTGCTTTATACTTAATTTAATGTAATGGTGATCTAATAACAGGCGTAACAACACATAATACATATTGTAGTTTAATACTGGCTTAAATATTTTTGTTTTATATAAACTGTATTCTAAAAAATAGTTCTTTTCTAATGAAGAATCTGGGAAGTTTACAATCAAGCAACAACACCACATTCTACGTGAATTCTGCTGTACGTGAACTAGCCTTAATACCGCCTGATTACGGTATATAGGCCTATCAGTATTAGCTTCAGAATAAATGACGACGCATTTGTTGTACCTTGATAGACAGAGCCCCAAGCAGACAGCCCACATTACAGATAATCTGTTCTGCAGCACAATACAACTGTACACGCGGTGTGATTCAACTAAAAGCAGTAAAAAGATTTTGGCACACAAGGCGTATCATATAATTTGCGGACCATGACCGAAGCACTTCCGCTTCGATCTATTCGACGAAAATCAAAAAAGGATAACTATTTTCTGCTTTATACTTAATTTAATGTAATGGTGATCTAATAACAGGCGTAACAACACATAATACATATTGTAGTTTAATACTGGCTTAAATATTTTTGTTTTATATAAACTGTATTCTAAAAAATGACAATTTAGAACTTAATTTTGCAATAGTACCTAATTTGGCGCCTTAAACGCCAAATTAAGTGCGGTACCTCATTTGGCAGTGGTACCTCATTTGGCGTGACACTCCTACTGTTCTCTATCCCGTTTGTCTTAATTTCCAAGTAAAAATGAGGTACCACCACGTAACTCCTTATGATTAGGCCTATTATCATAGAAGAGTACTATACGGACGTCGTACCTGGAAATCACGAGAATTCAGTGTTTGTTGACCAATCATTTTTTAAAGAGCCGTATCTGACCATTGCATTGCCCAGTCTGTAAAATTACAGCAGGCCTACTTTATATTATTGTGTTTTCCCTGTTTATCGATACCATGAAGGAAAACGTTTTTGTTCAATCAGAAAACTTTGCGAGATTTTTTTTAATGGATATTATAATTTATAGTTAGTCACCTGATTTTTGTGGCAAATCATTAATAGTTTTGACATTGTTAGGGTTAGGGACTATAAGACAGATTTTGGTTGCATGATTGTGGAAAACCATCAATGTGGGTTTTTCTTCATACAAGCTACAGCCAAAATATAATAGGGGTATATATTTTTTCAAAGTCATCGTCAAACGCTGAGAGTCAATACAGTATTTCAAACGCATTCTTTCACCTCTAATTGCTCACATTTAATTAATAATATACTGAAATAAATTCGAGAAAACATTAACTTATTGTGTTTTGTTTTATTTATTGATCGTTGTTTATCGTTTGTAAACCACAGAAAACCACAACTATAAAGAATAAAACATAAATTCACAAAATGCAACAAATTAATACAGTATTTGCGAGTGCAATCATGAAACATTAATATTATAAGTACTTTATCGAAACATATAAACATAATTGTGCAGATAATAGCACGTTGATATAAAATTCGTTCTATTTACAAGGAATTCGTTTAATATTTAAATTTATTTCAAACGAGTTTTATCCGGAAGATTCGGTAATTGAGTTGTCTACATGTGGCGTTTCATGTGAAGAGACAAATGATCAGAACGAGAGAAAGCTCGTTCGCATAGATGGCACTGGAAAGGTCGATCACCAGTGTGTTTACGATAATGCCTGGTTAGCTCATCAGATCGTGCAAACTTCCAGCCACATCCTTTCCAGTTGCAAGCATAAGGTTTTTCTCCTGTGTGCGTTCGGAGATGAGCTTTCAGGTGCGAGCTCTTTGTGTAGGTCTTGTTACAGCCTGGGTGTGAACATGTATGTGTCGTTGTTCTTTTCCTTCCCCATGTTCTGCGCTCTTTCCTTCGGTTCACCTGTAGATTCTGAAGTGGTTGTGACGTCAGAACACTTTCATTTGAAGAGTTGATGAGCAGGTCCATGAGTGGTGAAGTTGGAATAGAAACAGTCAAATGTGTAAGGTCAGAGGGTGCAAAAACATTATCCATATCTGACCGCATAAGTGGACTGTGCGGTTCCTGTTTTATCGCCATGCCCATTGATGAATCGTCAATATAACGTTTCTGTTGATCTGCGTTAGAATTGTTCAAGATAAAGTCCAAGTCGAGTAAATTATCGTAGCAGTCTGCAATGGATGATGCGGGTGGGGACGAACGCATACTCGACGAACAGTCACTGACCGATGCTAGGCTGTTTGGTGAACATGTCTCTGTGCGTTGTTGACCTACCATGCTGTGATCCCAGTCGTGTAATAGCGACTCAACATCATTTAAAACCTGTGAGGGTAAAACATACGGAGGTTGATAAGTCATTTGTGGCATATAAATCCTCGGCACATAATAATATGGTGTTTCCCCGCAGTAATAGTGGTAAGCCATTTCTATACGTCCCCGCACTACGATTTTTTCAAACAGAATGTGTGATTGCTAAAGCCTTGTTGGAATTTAAGGTACAGGTGAATCATTGAATTATCATATAATTTGCGGACCATGACCGAAGCACTTCCGCTTCGATCTATTCGACGAAAATAAAAAAAAGGATAACTATTTTCTGCTTTATACTTAATTTAATGTAATGGTGATCTAATAACAGGCGTAACAACACATAATACATATTGTAGTTTAATACTGGCTTAAATATTTTTGTTTTATATAAACTGTATTCTAAAAAATGACAATTTAGAACTTAATTTTGCAATAGTACCTAATTTGGCGCCTTAAACGCCAAATTAAGTGCGGTACCTCATTTGGCAGTGGTACCTCATTTGGCGTGACACTCCTACTGTTCTGTATCCCGTTTGTCTTAATTTCCAAGTAAAAATGAGGTACCACCACGTAACTCCTTATGATTAGGCCTATTATCATAGAAGAGTACTATACGGACGTCGTACCTGGAAATCACGAGAATTCAGTGTTTGTTGACCAATCATTTTTTAAAGAGCCGTATCTGACCATTGCATTGCCCTGTCTGTAAAATTACAGCAGGCCTACTTTATATAATTGTGTTTTCCCTGTTTATCGATACCATGAAGGAAAACGTTTTTGTTCAATCAGAAAATTTTGCGAGATTTTTTTAATGGATATTATAATTTATAGTTACAGTTAGTCACCTGATTTTTGTGGCAAATCATTAATAGTTTTGACATTGTTAGGGTTAGGGACTATAAGACAGATTTTGGTTGCATGATTGTGGAAAACCATCAATGTGGGTTTTTCTTCATACAAGCTACAGCCAAAATATAATAGGGGTATATATTTTTTCAAAGTCATCGTCAAACGCTGAGAGTCAATACAGTATTTCAAACGCATTCTTTCACCTCTAATTGCTCACATTTAATTAATAATATACTGAAATAAATTCGAGAAAACATTAACTTATTGTGTTTTGTTTTATTTATTGATCGTTGTTTATCGTTTGTAAACCACAGAAAACCACAACTATAAAGAATAAAACATAAATTCACAAAATGCAACAAATTAATACAGTATTTGCGAGTGCAATCATGAAACATTAATATTATAAGTACTTTATCGAAACATATAAACATAATTGTGCAGATAATAGCACGTTGATATAAATTCGTTCTATTTACAAGGAATTCATTTAATATTTAAATTTATTTCAAACGAGTTTTATCCGGAAGATTCGGTAATTGAGTTGTCTACATGTGGCGTTTCATGTGAAGAGACAAATGATCAGAACGAGAGAAAGCTCGTTCGCATAGATGGCACTGGAAAGGTCGATCACCAGTGTGTTTACGATAATGCCTGGTTAGCTCATCAGATCGTGCAAACTTCCAGCCACATCCTTTCCAGTTGCAAGCATAAGGTTTTTCTCCTGTGTGCGTTCGGAGATGAGCTTTCAGGTGCGAGCTCTTTGTGTAGGTCTTGTTACAGCCTGGGTGTGAACATGTATGTGTCGTTGTTCTTTTCCTTCCCCATGTTCTGCGCTCTTTCCTTCGGTTCACCTGTAGATTCTGAAGTGGTTGTGACGTCAGAACACTTTCATTTGAAGAGTTGATGAGCAGGTCCATGAGTGGTGA